>NC_088614.1:1532500-1860000 GCF_036013475.1 Columba livia
ACTCTTGATAAAACGTAAACTGGGTTGAAATGTAGCACAGGAGAGAAGTTCTCACCAAGAGACATACTTTTAAAAACATGGAGATGATAAATTCATGTTAAATCTTTTTGCTCGTGCCCCCCAAACAGCGCGATGCTCTTTGGAAAGGAGCAGGATCTGCACGGCTGGTGTTTGGAGCTGAGTGAGGGGCATTTTCTGATGGGTGTGGAACATATTCCAGATGGACCGTATTGTCCTTCTATTAGATCATGTTGGAAAATCTCTGACTTCCAAAGAGGAAAATTAGCTGGAGTTTAAGCAAGCAAACAAACAAAAATGGAGAGAAAGTAAAATAGGTTTTGGAAATCTACTGCTGAGAATGAAAAAGTCAACTATGCACAGTCATACCAAGGAAATAACGAAGAACTGATCAGAACATGGAGTTTTCCATCCAAAGGTGTCAAAATCATTCCAAAAAAGTAAATGTCCCCCACATGCCAGTCCTCATGTCTTTATATTTTTTTAATGAACAGGTAAACTGTGGCCCATTAAACGCAAGAGACTTTCCCAGGCTCACGCGCCACTTACAGGAGCATTGGCTTGGGCAACATTGCTGATCCACCACCTCACCGCTCAGTGTTTTGTCCTATAAATATCTCACTGTCACACACTGTCATGCGGCGTCACCCATTCATGATCCACAGCATTTCACAAGTTCCCTTTTGTCATGCTGTCGTTAATTGAGGGCTTTTGTATTTTAGGCAAAAATGGCAAAACAATTGGGAATGACCCGAGTGGCAGCAGCCAGTGAGTTGCTGTCACAGACCCAGCGCAGTGCACAGAGGAAGGATCATGTCCCACGCCTGTGTCTCACGAAGGGACAGCCCCACGGCATCGGAAGGGGTGTCTTCAGCCAGCCCTGCACATGTCCACATCAGTTTTAATTTGGTTTGTGACGGCAGAGAGGCCCTGGCAGCCAAGGCACTGATTCAGGCAGTTTGCTGGGGGGAATCCCAGATGGTGATGTGGGGACCTGAGCTGAGAAGTCCTCAGCATCCTCCTCACAGTGCCCATAACCTCCTGGAGCCCTCAGCATCCTCCTCACCGTGACCGTGACCTGCTGGAGCCCTCAGCATCCTCCTCACAGTGCCCATGACCTGCTGGAACCCTCAGCATCCTCCTCACTGTGCCCATGACCTGCTGGAACCCTCAGCACTCTCTTCATGGTGCCCACAACCTGTTGGAGCCTTCAGCATCTTCCTCACGGTGCCCACAACCTGCTGGAGCCCTCAGCATCCTCCTCACTGTGCCCATGACCTGCTGGAGCCCTCAGCATCCTCCTCACTGTGCCCATGACCTGCTGGAGCCTTCAGCATCCTCCTTACTGTACCCATGACCTGGTGGAGCCTTCAGCATCCTCCTCACTGTACCCATGACCTGGTGGAGCCTTCAGCATCCTCCTCACTGTACCCATGACCTGCTGGAGCCTTCAGCATCCTCCTCACTGTGCCCATGACCTGCTGGAGCCTTCAGCATCCTCCTTACTGTACCCATGACCTGGTGGAGCCTTCAGCATCCTCCTCACTGTACCCATGACCTGGTGGAGCCTTCAGCATCCTCTTCACTGTACCCATGACCTGCTGGAGCCTTCAGCATCCTCCTTACTGTACCCATGACCTGCTGGAGCCTTCAGCATCCTCCTCACTGTACCCGTCACCTGCTCGCTCAGCCCCACGTCCCCACCCTGCGGTGCCACCTCTGAGCGCGCTGCCGGGGGATCCCAAATGCCACCGTCACAGCACAGCCATCGGGGAGCACGCAGTTCTGTTCTCATGTGCCGCTGCCGTGAGCTCGGAGCCAGCCTACAGAAACATTAATGATCCAGTACGCTACGACACAGAACCGACTTGGAGTCTGCAGCGCAATTACTTGACTGTTTGGGATGATGAACACCCAGAGTTCCTCCAGTTTTCAGCAGGAGGTGAGCGGGTTCACGCTTTTGTAATTCAAGTATACAGTTAAGAATAAAAGTACAGCAAGGAACAAGTCCCCATATCCAGCAGTCCAGATAGTAACAAACATGAAAGAAATATCCTAGACTAGGAGGAAGTCACTGCCTGCAAAAATCATACAACAAGAGTATTCAGATGAGCCGCTACACTCTCTGGTAATTCTTAGAAGCACTGCAGAGCTGACTCGCCACACCAATTCCACCACAGACACCAACCGCACTTCCAGCTGAAAAACAACCTCGGCTTTTCTGGAAGGTTTTCTAAGAAAGGCTTTCTTGTCCTGCAGCAAGCCGTGACTCACCGCTCGGTACGGCACAAACAGCCACCACGCACAGACGCCGAAGTGCCAGAAAACGCTCCACTGCCTCACAGAGCGTGTTTCAAGTGGGAGCTTCAAAACGGCCTCCAGAACCACACTCGTGTTCAAAGGAGGTGCTAGAGAACACGCCTGTGTGAAATTTGGCAATACAGCTGCCCTGGCAGGAACGGGGAGGTTAGTTTTGGCTCGCACGAGATCCTCCACCCTGTAGTTGACTTTGAACAGTTTTAATGAAAAAGGCAAAGCGCGATTCAGCTGCAACCATCAGTTTGTATCTAAGGTTGGTCAAAATCAAAATAAATGTTATTTCTGTGTGCGTATCATTGGAAGGGGAATACATCTCTCCTTAGAAGAGTGTCTGTATTTCGAGTTATCCTTGGAAGAGAAGGTAGCCAGGAGGCCTATAACTCTCTCACACATATGCAATGCGTGTAGGCAAGCAAAACATCGCTGTGGTGGAGGACGGGTGAACAGGTATGTGCATCATCCAGCCTGGGCAGCAGACAAGCCTGTCCGCTTTACTGCTTCCAGAGGAACAGTTAGTCACTCCTCCCACCTTCTGCAGCAGCAAAATGAGAATGTGCTGCTCTTCAGCTTGAAAAGACGTTTATTTCATTCAGAGAATCTGAAGATGCCTCTGGAGGAACTACGATGCGCAGATCATTATAGCTTCGCCTCTTACCGTGATGTATTTCGGAAAATCTCAAGGCCCAGAATATGAGTGGAAGGAGAATCAGGAGGTAAATCAGAGGGTGCTGCTTATTCTGGCACATGGTAGAAGGAAGGAGAAAGAAAACCTGCTCCAGGAGGCGAGGGGGAATGCAGGAGAAGCAGGACAGACATCCCTTTGACAAGCACACGAGCAGGTTGGCTGCCTGTCCTTCCAGCATCTCCAAACACAGCGAAGCAAAAGGTGGTTACAGCCCCTAAGACTTTGCCCACCCAGAACACCACTGATGTTAGAGTTCCCCACCCCCTAAAAACCCAAAATATCTGGGTAACACACACCAGCAACATTTGCTTCAAGTTTTCTGTTCCCTGTAAAACCAGAAAACACAGACTTAGCTTTCCTCTCCCACAGACTGCACTGAAAATGTCAGAAAACAGGACAAGTTAGCTTATAAATAATTGCAAAGCCCTCCTACAAAAGGGTGAGAGGGAGGTGGGATGAATGCTCCCGGCCAGGAACGCTGGGGCTGCCGAGGAATAGAACAGAATAAGGGCAAGGAGGGTGTGTGATACCCCAGCTCCATCTCCACGCACAAATGAAAGGCGTCGAGGAAAATATCCGTGCGGGTTATGGCAGGCGTTCCCAGGTGCGGGGAACCCTCGGGGGAAGAGCACCATCAACAGAAAATACAGCCGACCTTAGAAGAGACAGCTGACGTGGCAGATCCTACAAAAGCTTGTCTGCGGTATCTGAGCATCTTTTGTTCTCTAGCCCCATTCTTTCACCTGGCAGCTTGCAGATGAAAAGACCGGAGAGACGTTCCTGTCACAGGAGACTTTGCCTCAAAAGGCTCCTAAAAGGAGGAGGGACCGGGGTGATGTGGGGTCCACTATGGGGGATGCGCGGCAGAGGAAGCTTTACCCTTCCAATAATGACACCGACATTTCTGGAGATTCTCCCTAACCCTATCCCCTCGCTACCCGCAGAGCGATAACAAAGCCAACACTGTCCATCAAGTCTCAATCTGAAATGAGTCATTTATTCTCAGGAGCTTTGTGTTCGTTTTTTTCAGCCTGGCATCCTAAGCAAACAAGGTTTATGGGATCATATTGCCTGTCATACGTCTTAATTGTTTGTCCCTTCCGGTCAACTTTGAGTCACACCAGACTGGGGATAGAGGGCTCCGGGAGAAACTGCGGGGTTTTTATAGAAACTGAGTTTCTCTAAGACGGGTGAATGTCCCTTTGGTCGGGTGGGACAGAGCCCTCGGTTCACGTCTCGAAGGCTGAGAACAGAACCAGCACTTACCCCTTTCCGGGGTACCCAGCACAGGGGACGGGACAGGAGGGTTCTCTGCGGGGAGCGGGGCTGGGGGAAAACACCACATCATGGCAAGTCCAGCTTCATACATTGAAAAAACTTGGGCTTTTTCCTGCCAAATTGCCTGTAAGTTCATGAAACATCATCGGGGACGAATGCCAATATTTCTCAAGTACTCACTGAATCCAGTGCGCAGCCACATGCACAACAGCAACCAGTTGGAGAGTTCATCTGTTAGATTTGTTGCTGCAACTTTTTCTTCCCTTTTGCCTAAGTACAACAAGCAGTAGAAAAGGCACTTTATCCCCTAATCTCGGCACTTCCTAGGTCTGCACGATCAACACAGGGTTTCTCGAAACAAGCAGCAAGCGTGGGATGAATCCAACGTGAGTGTTCTGGAACGGGTGCTCCCGCAAGCCTCGGCTCTCGAGTGAGTTGGTGACACTGGTGAAACGCAGCTCTCTGTTCCACGTGTGCTCTGCGGGGGCCTTTTCCTATAGCTACTGACCATACTGTCGATTTTTAAGGAAAAGTGAATGAACAACAACAACAAAATGTCCCTTTTTCCTGTAGCACCACATGCTAAATTTCATTCGCCCCATCCCAGCCGCTTCTAGTGACAGTGCAGTGTTTGTCTGAATTTTTAACAGATGTTTCTAAGTACTCTTGACCACTTCTCTCTCCTGAGGATTTCTGCAGCGGGATAGCTCTAGATAGGAATACAAACAAAGCTTGTAAGAGGCTCTCGGGGATAAATCTGTAGACACTGCATCGAGGATGGGTGTGGGTATGGGTCCAAGCCTTATGAAACTTTCTAAATATCCTCTAAAGACCAGCAAGCTGGACCGACCCTGCCTGCAGATGTTTTTGAGCTTACCAGCCCCACGGTGAAACACAGGACAGCTTACAGATAACTGCAACACTCCCCAACAGCCCGGGAGCCAGACTTGAGCTGAAAGTTATAAAAGCAGGGATATACCAGAGCAGAACGGAATAACGCAAAGGATGATGTGTGATGGTGTAACTCCGCTTCAATTCAAATACCAAAGGCGCTGCAAAGGGGCTCGGGCTGGGCTGAGCGGAATTTCCCAGCTGTCGGGTTCCCCTGGGAGCGAGCGCGCTGGGTTCAGCTGACAGGTGTGAAGGTACTCGTGCAGTCAGAACACAAGTTGCTCTAAAAATATATAAAATCTCTGCTTTCTTTTTAAAGGAAAATGAGTATCTTGTGCTAACGCCTGGCAGGGAGGCAGCGACATCTGCCTGAGTTTGTACACGGCCTGAAACCATCAGCTAAAACACGAGCTGCTGTTGCCACGTTTATGGCTGCTAGTCTAGATTATCGAATGCAACCGTAGCTATTTCGTACCAAAATGAAACCTATTAAAGCCATTGTCAGCGTTTCACAGCAGCTGAAACTGTGCTTTCTGAAAGGTCAGGCTGCTGGCTGCCGGGAGAACGAGGAGGCGGCTGTGCCAGCCTGGACGTGCGCGCTGGCTTTGCGTCCCGTGCCCCACTCTGGGTTTGCGTCCCCTAGAGAGCCTGAGTGCCCAGGGGACGGCCGGGGGGCAGGGAGAGAGGCCTGGGGGGCAGCCCCACACATTCCCCCCCACACACACACCTCCTTGGTGTGGGGGCAGAGAAAGGGCTGGCTGCAGAGGACACGGCTTTTGTCACCCCCTTTCAGCTTTGTGGCGGCTGTTGTCATTCACAACAATACCACAGCCCTCCCCCACCCCCCAAAAACCCATAAAAGCCCCAGGCCAAGCCCAGGTCCCCACACCCAGCTTCGCTGTCATCTTCTGTATTAGCATTTCTGTTAACCCTTTTGTGAGAGCATTTGACTCGGTTTCAACAATTCCTCCTTCTGAAAAACACTTGTTAAATATTGGCCCCGATGCTTCACAAGGCGATAGCTTAGCAGTCATAACCCACAAGATATATTTAGCTCCACAAACTCATTGTCAATGGATTTTGAAAGCATTGTAGCCAACAGACTGGAAACCACATGCAATACAAACACATAATAGAACTTCTAATGTGCAAAGAGACTAAACAAAAAGATCCTTGACCTTCTTGCTTTCCCTTGCATACCATTATCCCCAGCGAGACAGCAAATGGAATGACGTGGAGAGCAACAGCCACCATCGAGCAACTTTGGAAGCCAGTTTCTACAGTAGTTAAGCAGTTAATGGCGTTAATCAGAATGATAACTTATTAAATTCTACATTCATGCAAATAGCATTTTGGCATATCACATGGAAACCTGAGCAGCGGAGCTCGCCAGGAAAAGGTCCCAACATCTTTTACATTTGCTGGTTTGTTGGGTTTTTTAGATACCATGTAAAATAGTGTCCGTTGGCATATCAGACAAACCGCTCTTAAATAAAAAGCTACAGTCACAAATCAATGTCTGTCAACCCAAATAGATTAATGAACAAACTGGTTAATTCTCAACCTTTATGAAGCAGGGATTCATCTCCACAGCTAAGTCCAATCTCCGTCTTTATCTCTGTAACAAGAAGTTGATATTCCTTACAGCCCTTCCTAAACCAGGCACAAACCAAAAGAGCAGCTACCCCTGACTCTCTCCATGCTGCAGTACCAGGGTATCTATAGCACAAAAACACAGAACAAGAGTAGTTTGTGACGCTGACACGAAAGGACCTTATCTGTGATCAGATGAATGGGGAAAACCGCAGTTTAGGGCAGGCAGAGCTTAGAGCAACCTCCATTTTGCAAAGCCCATGTGGAAATGGAAAACTTACTGTTTTCCAAACGAAATATACAGCAACTTTTTGGCTCTGGGTCGTGTTTAAATTCAGTGAGGATGGAAGAAGCAGGGGATTGGATGAACAGCTCTGAATTGCACTTTTAATTGCTTTCACAATGTAAAAGAGAAAACCAAGATGTGCTTACGCACATCGTTTTCCTCTTTGCTGGTGCTGCTGTTTAATAGAAATAAATTCTACACAGAATTTTACCCATTCATTTAGTTCATTCTCTGTCTTTGGGAAAATGAGGAGGGAACCTCTTGCTGCAGGATGCTGTGCAAAACGAGCAGTTCACCAATTGAAATGGTACCTGAAACTTTGAAAAATCAATAGTATTGCTTATACACAAGCCCTAACTGTTGGTGTATTGATGTATATGTAAATATACGTGTATCTGGGCACCTTCTCTTTGTGCAAAGCTTACAACACAGAATGTTAAAGCATCTCTGGCAAAAATAATTGGCCTTTTTTCTCCCCTTTGGGTACAAATTTCTGGGTTTAAATGAATGTGCAGGTTTCCTGTTGCTGCATGAAGCCTTCATTTCAAAATACCAACTAATTCTAGGTTTAATTAAAACAGAATGTTTTGTATCACAAACACTTCTTGTTTTTTTTTTTTACAGCACATATCTTCTTTACCTTAATGTGATTGCTGGCTATTAAGAGAAGAATGTTGGTTTGTTTTACAGCAACTCTCTTTATGGAGTCAACTTATGCAAGCGCCGAAGTCTTTCCAGAGCAAACAGGATTCTCCCCACCTCCCTCTGGCTTTTCTCCCTCCTGAATGCCATGGCCTTCACTCAACCAAAGGAAATGAAAGACAGACTGAGACAACAGCATCACGTGGGTGAAGGTCAGATTGATTTCCAGCTCTGTGGTGCTGTTTTATCACCCTCAGGACAAAAGTTAAGCCCTTCGGGTTTTTTTCTTTCCATGTCTGCTTTAGCAGAGCAACTTTATTTTTTCCTGAAATTCTGGTAGGGCTCCATACCACCAGAATTATCAAGGACAGCCTAATTTAAAACATTTGTGGGGATTTTCTTCCTCGGGGTAACAGCCCACACACCACCGCGTTTCTACCCATGAGCTTGCTCTATTCCCCGTGCAGGAGCAGCGGCTCCTCGGCAGGCCGGGGGTTTCTGCAGTGACATTTGCTGTCAGCAGAAGCTGGGCCGCAGCTGCCGGCTGCTCGGCGCTGGCACGGGGAGAGGAGCCTTTGCTCCCTCCAAACGGGCAAGTTCACAAACTGTTTTTCTCCCTGTCCTCCTTCCCTCTTCCTCGGCTCGGGGTGGCCACGCTCAGCGACCCAGACACACGTGGCCAGTTGCTGCCACCGGGAACAGCTTTGCTAACTCAGATTTGTGCTTTTCCCAACTACAGCAAAATCCCTCCTCCCAACGCGCGAGACGGATCGGCTCTCCTTGTTTTGTTTTCAATTACAACTGATGCTCCCCTAAAGTAATGATGTTATTTTCAATATGGCCCCTCAGTTGCAGCAGGACAGGGAACTGCTGGAGAGAGTCCAGCGCAGCCACCAAGATGCTGAAGGGAGTGGAGCATCTCCCGTGTGAGGAAAGGCTGAGGGAGCTGGGGCTCTGGAGCTGGACAAGAGGAGACTGAGGGGGGACTCATTCCTGGGGATCAATATGGAAAGGGGGAGTGTCAGGAGGATGGAGCCAGGCTCTTCTGGTGACAACCAGTGACAGGACAAGGGGCAATGGGTGCAAACTGGAACACAGGAGGTTCCACTGAAAGGTGAGAAGCAACTTGTTGGGGTGAGGGTGGCAGAGCCTGGCCCAGGCTGCCCAGGGGGGTTGTGGAGTCTCCTTCTGTGCAGACATTCCAACCCGCCTGGACACCTTCCTGTGTAACCTCATCTGGGTGTTCCTGCTCCATGGGGGGATTGCACTGGATGAGCTTTCCAGGGCCCTTCAACCCCTGACATTCTGGGATTCTGTGAACTTTAGCTACTCAAAGCTTCAAAATGGAACTGATGAACGTAAAGTGAAGCATTTTGTATATCACATATGCATGTGTGTACCTAGTTATTGAGAAAAAAGGCAGCTTTCCCTCCTTATGTTTGCATTGCCAGCATTTAAGCTGGCAGCCAGAAAACTCCATATTCTGTCATTTACGCTATTAGACAAGAAAATCCTATGTGCTTGTATTTTCTTTTGGTTTAAATTTTGGGTTAAATTTGTCTTATTTATGCGAGGAATGCAACAACAGCATTGTGACTGCCTCCTAAAGATGAGAGTTTATCTGCCATAGAAAGCAGATTTTATATGTACTTCATGTATAGCTACCAGAGGCTCCAGTCAAAATCCAACCCGTTAAAGCAGATATCATTAGAACACCTGACGGAACACAATTCCAACCTTAAAACAAACCATGGCGAGCATCTGTACGAGAGGAAGGGGCAGGGAAGGGCCGGTAAGGTGAGATCACACAGCTATCCAGGTCGGAGCTGGATGCGGTCGGATTGCAAATTAAATAATTCACTAGGTTTGATGCACAAAGATGTGACCACTTGTGTCTGAACCCAGCCAAGACCACCTCCAAAACCACCCATGGAGCATCCTCATCCCCCCCAGCACCCCGAGGGGACAACCAGGAGAAGTCACTGAAGCAAAATCCCATAGGATGTAGACACAGCCCACGAGCTGAATACCATCGGAAATGTGAAAAACCTGTTCTGAAGGTGTGTGGAATTTGGGGCTGGTTTTGGCTGGGTTGGTTGCTCTGGTTTATTGATGCGGGTTGAACAATGCGATTCAAATCTGCGTAAACTCTTCTTGGTGTCCAGGAAACCACCTCCGTTCAGTTTTCCTCAGAGATAATGAACACAGGTGTAAATATATATTTATATTTCCGTAGACTGCGAGGTCATAAAGGGAATTTTTTCTACTTCTGTCTTTCCAAATTTTCTAACGAATAATTAGTAGATGTAGATTTCTGAAATGACCATTTAATATAAATTATATCAAATCTCATTTATTTTAAGAGATATCATTAAGTATAAAGTCTGCACGAGTGAACCGAGTTCACCATAGAGGAAATGACTGGGAATAACATTCAAAAATCTATTCAAATGTTTAATGTAAGAGATTCCCTGGAGAAGAGAAAAGCAATGGGCTTCTTCAGCCTTTTCCTCTGTCCTCCTCAGCAAGGCTAACGGTAATTGAGCTGCAACATAAGGAGAAGCCACAAAGTCCTTCACTATTATGCTAAGAAAGATTTCCAAGGAAGCCCAAAGAAGAGACAGACCCACATGCCAAACAAACGGTGCCTTGGAGAGGAGCCTCGACCCCACGCTCACGGTGTCACCAGCAGCGAAACCCACCGGCATTAAAGACCTTGGCTCTTCCACCAGTGTCACGTGCCATTAGGCAAATCGGGGAAGCCACAGTTACAGTCGTTTTCACCCAAAATAACTCAGGCTGTTTAGGGGGAAGGTCTTGAATTCTCCCCCAAACCCTGACCTCTCGTCCCCCTCATGCTGACACGAGGCTTGTGCAGCTCCACGGGGCGTCCCGGGAGCTGAGCACACTGAAACTATTAATTGCCCGCGATGTTGGGTCCCAAAGACAACACAAAGCTTGTACCAGCATAAGGCAGGAGACGGACAGATGGATAGACGGACGGAAGGAAGGAAGGAAGGCCCCTTCCAGTAACAGCCAAAACTTTAGCCAAATCCAAACAACTTCTTAATTCCATGATGATAAAAATAAGAATAGTACTTCCTTGTGTCAGAAAGGAGTTGCTGGTCCAAACGTTTAGAGATTACAAAGCGTTCAAATGCCCAGTGAAGTATTTATTAATAACACAAACAGATCAAGTGCTTTGAAAAACCCAAATCCATTTTTTGTTCGTTAAGATAACGAAAGCTGGCTGTGCTAAGCAGAAGTTTGAATAACATTACCTAGATTTAACACACATTATTTAACTTAGATTTCTATTTTCAGCTCTTTTGAATATGAAATTACGCAATCTATTGTTGAAATCCACCTGTTAAAAGCACCTATTAAAATCACTTAGATAAGACAGCATTCAAAAGGCACATACTTGTTGCCAAAGCTTTGAAGGAAGGCAGAAGCTGTTAGAGCCCTGGTGCAGGTCTGATGTGCAAACCCAGCCTGGAGAGCAACAGCCTCTCCAGCAGGTGCAGGGAAAATATTCCCCATATTCAATTTATCGGACTGGTTCAGTCCAATACTGAGTTTGTTCAGAACAGAGACGCTATTTGGCAGCCGATCGCTAATCCGCCTCTTGCCGGCCCGCGGCGAAGAAAGGCGAGACCCCAGGTGGGGTTGTCCACGGGAGGCCACGTACCTTGGTGTGTCCGTCGTGCTCAGCGGCGCCGCGGGGGACCCCGGGAGCCCTGCGGCGAGGGGCAGCGGGGCCGGCGGAGCCCGCGCCCGAGCGGGGATGATGCTGCGGCGCTCCCGGGCGGCGCTGGCACCGTTCCCCCCGCCAGCCGGCTCCGGGGGGTGGAGGCTGCGTTCTGGCTTCCCCCAGCCTGGAGCACAGTTAATAACGTGCCAGCTGTATCTGCAGACAAGCCAAGTTTAATGAGGCTACAACAAAAGCATTCAAATATGCACTACAGAACTTCTGCGGGGATTTTCATTTTTTTTTTCCTAGAGCTTGTTTTAAAAAAAATGAAAGATAGGAATTCTTGACAATGTTTGCACACACACTTCCTTTATTTTTAATTGATTTTTTTAAAAAAACTATATTCTGTAAATTCAAAGAAATCTACATTAGAAAGATTTTTTTAATCTCACTACTTCCAACAGCAAAATTATGTTGTGTGTTGAGTGCTTGAAATGCACTGCTGGTTGCTTTTTTGTTAATAAACACTGAAGTCTTAATTGTTTTTCCCCTAGACGGCCAGACAGCACCGCTCTATCTGCCAGGACTCCGCACCAGGACAAGCGCATCCCTCACCTCCTCTCCGGAGCCCAGACACAAACCTGAGCACATCCCTGGTGCTACTGATGAAGATCCCGTCCCCATTCACGTCCTGCCAGCCACGCTTTGCCATACACCTCCAATATCCTCCTCCAGGTCAACACACAGGAGGTATCAGTAAGAGGATTGAAAATATGGATTTGGAGACAGCAAGAGAAGTCTGCTCAAGCATGAGCGGGTGGAGAAGGTGGGAAAGCGGCGATGGCTCACTGTCTCCGCCAAGAACTGGAGGGTGCCACAGGAAAGGGATTAAGGGAGTGGAGCATCTCCCGTGTGAGGAAAGGCTGAGGGAGCTGGGGCTCTGGAGCTGGACAAGAGGACACTGAGGGGGGACTCATTCCTGGGGATCAGTATGGAAAGGGGGAGTGTCAGGAGGATGGAGCCAGGCTCTTCTGGTGACAACCAGTGACAGGACAAGGGGCAATGGGTGCAAACTGGAACACAGGAGGTTCCACTGAAAGATGAGAAGCAACTTGTTGGGGGTGAGGGTGGCAGAGCCTGGCCCAGGCTGCCCAGGGGGTTGTGGAGTCTCCTTCTGTGCAGACATTCCAACCCGCCTGGACACCTTCCTGTGTAACCTCATCTGGGTGTTCCTGCTCCATGGGGGGATTGCACTGGATGAGCTTTCCAGGGCCCTTCAACCCCTCACACTCTGGGATTCCGTGAAAGTAGTTGACAAAGCCGAAGTGAACAAAAGGGGACACTTCCCCAATGCACAACTGAACTCTGGGTCCCCACCACAGGAAATGCTAAATGCAAATGCTAAATGCACACCTCGCTTCAACAAGAAGCTTCAAAATGGAAAGTCAGGGAAGAAGATTATCTGAGGAATTTAATCAAAAGCACCGAGAAGTGCCCACGTAAGTTTGCTGACAGCTGGGAGAATATTCTGGGGAAGCGGCACTATGGGACCATCGGGCTCGCTCAGTACGGCCATCCTGATGTGATTATGTACTCAGTGGTCTGCTGGGGACAAGGGAAGAAATCAGGAAAAAAGCAGACTTTTAATGCACCTCTCCTGCACTGCTCACATCTGCAGTCTGAAGATCCTGGCGGCTCCGAATCCACTAAGGCTGTTGATATGGCCAACAAGGTTCTGTCCCTCAACAGCACCCAGGAACGCACCTTCAGCAGCGCCCTTGCCACAAACATCCACGCTCTTGTCCGTCTGCGGCAGGACAACCCCAGCACATCCCGCGCCAAGCTCGCCGAGGCATTATTAAAGGCCACTTTATAACAAGCATGCATCTGTTGTAGTCTCCTCACCGCATTTCTGAATAAATTTCACATATTGGGTTTTCTCTACAGCCCCTAACACTGGGACCTGCTTGGGACAGCGGTGATCCCCCTTTCCCGTGAGCGTGGGGCTCCTGGATGGAGCCGTTCACCGCAGCCCCTCCCTCCTCCTCCTCAAAAAACATCATTTACTCACATTTCTATAATGCCAAGAAACAACCCTGCCCTACAAAGACCTGCGTGATGCTCCCTCCACTCTAACACAGCGATGGATTATCCTTTGCAAACAGAAATCCAAAGGGGAGGTGGAGCTGCGGTCCCCCCGGTGTCCCCCAAGTGCTGCCGGGCCCTGGTCAGTGTGGGGGGAGCGGGGGCTCCAGCTCACGGTGCAGGTCCTGCTGCCCACGGGGGCTCTCACCGGCACCGGCAGCATTTGGGGTGTTTGTTCACCGTGGCTTTTCAGACAGCCAAGCACCAAACCCTTTGAGACTTCCAAAGGACACGTGCTTTCTTTAAGAGGCCTCACTTAAAACAAGCGCTCGCTTTCTCCTCTACCCGTTTTCACGTGTACCTGTGCTTACTTCCCAGACTACTTTTTGAACTAGATAAAAGTAGATAAAAGAAGTCAATTAAAGTAGCAGAAATGAAACAGTCCCTTGCCGATACAAGCACATGAACGTGTCATCCTCAGTTCCTCACTGGGCCACGTGTTGAAAAATGACAGGGAAAACATTCTTCTTGTGTGAAAAACATACATTGCTTGAGGAAAGACATCACCATTGCTAAGAGATGCGCGTGTGCGTCCCCAGAATGCACAGCCCGCCCGGCCGCGGTGCCTGCTGGCTGCGGAAGGGGCACAGACAGCTCATGCCCTCCCCTCCTACCAGGGGTTTTGGTTATAGGCGACCAAGCCGGCAGCAGCCGTGCTGGCAGCGCTCCTATCTGCCGGCGCAGCGCCTGGTGCTGCCTCCCTGCCACCGTCCCCAGGGACCCGGCGCAAAGGTGGCGCTGGCGATTGCGGGAGGCGGCGCCGGGCGCCCTGGCAGGCTCTTATCGCAGCGCGCTGCCCGCTGCTCCACGGCCCCCGGGACGCCCTCCATCAGACCGCAAAGCTGGGTGTTTATGGCGAGCAAACGTTGTTTTACATTCACATCTCCCCCCACTTCAAACCCTTCCAGGCGCAGCCAAGAGGTGTCCCAAAGCAACCGCCTCGCTGAGCCGGGGTCTCACCTACCTTCACCCGCCGGACGAGCCTCCGATCTGCCGGGGCAGCAACGCCGTCAGGGAGCGCGGCGCTGCACACAGCTGTCACAAACGTATGCAACACAGCAAACGCTGCGCTAAAAGCACCTTGGCGGGCAGCCCCCACCTGTGCCGAACGCCCTGCGTGGGCGCAGGAAACACATTGCACGGGATGCGCTGCGAACCCCCCGCATCAGCAAATGTCACCGTTCTCTCATTGTCATCAAATTTGCAACTGCGCTTCTGGTTGACTCCAGATCCAAATTCACATATGAGAATATGCTTTGTGTTCTACATTATCAATACACATTTCTCTGAGCACCTGCGTGGAAAGCCAGGCAGCCCAGCACCTTATCGGCACACTGATTTTCTGGTGTGTTTGGCCCAAGTCCTGGTCAGAGCGTCTCGCTGAGCTCCAACGTCACCCGTGCGATGGCAGCGGTTGGGGTGCCAGACCCCGGACCACCCAGCCAAGGGTACCCAGCAATAATCTGGGGTTTTGGAGCTCTCGGCACCCATGGGCACAAATAGTGACTACAGGGAGCCATAGGGAGCCCGGCTCCTGGAGGGGGGACCAGGGACCGGAGCCGCCAAGCGACTGACAATAAAACCCCTGCCCCGGTGCCCATTTTCAGATCTAGGCAGCGAGAACCGAGGACTCCAGGGAAAATCCATGTTTTTACAGTTTGTGAGATTACTGAGCTTTTCTGGTGCCAATTTTAAAACCCTGCTATGACCTCTGGAAAGAAGGAAAACTGCATTTCAGCACGACAATGTAGAAAAGAACAAAAAAAGGAAATTGGTTATTTTTTTTAGCTTGAAACACTAGTCAGGTTAAGAGAAAGGAGCAGAATTCTGGCAAGGACAAGAGCACTCAGACTGAGCCACAACACAGTAATTAGGGCCAGTAGGTCATTAGAGCCACAGCTGTATAAACTAGGTGTATAATTAAGTTTCCACACTGCTTTTTCACAACTGTATTTCAGTTTCTTTTGTGGAGAACAATCCGTAATCCACTAATTTAAAGAAGCAACAACAGCAGCAGCAAAAAGATAAAATCTCTGACTTGCCAATCAGGTGCAAGCGAAGATTACAAATTTGGGAAGGGCTAATTTTGGCGATACGTGCAAGAAATCGCTCTTTGTCAGTGGGAAGTACAAAGTGCCACCTGACAAAACCATTCATGGGACGTAGTCACTTGTTGACAAGCTGCCGTGTGTGGTTTTCTGGATAAGCATCCCGCATCAACGGTTGCGTGGCAATCAGAATTCTTGTAGCAGGTGAAATACGAGAAAATACAAAATTATACACTAGCATGAAACAGTTACAATACTTCATTTCAAACGTAAGCCTAGTGTACAAGTTACAGGGCATTTAAAAGGAGCAACTGCAAGACTTTAATTATAAACTAGTTCCTACCGTACAGTAGTTTAGAAAAATCAGCCGCTTCCAAGCTGGCAAAATCCATATAAAGCTCTGCTGCTGTTTGAAACAGACAACCTGTAAAGTCATCACAACAGAAGAGGACCTCATGAAATGCTCAGAGAGCCCAGCGAAACCTACTCCTGTCCACTGATGCACTAATTTGCTTTACAACACTCTACATTCAGCTGAGAAACTGGAGAGGAAAGTTTACATGAGGATATTCTGACCCATGGGAGGAGGAAGCACAAATAACACCATCAAATACTGGAGCTAAACCCAGGCTAACGCAGGTGTGCTAAAATGCACAAGCAAAGTGGCAAATCTCGTGGCTTTTTAGCCACTTGTCATCAGACAACGAGTAACTTGACATCAGCCACCAGCCAATGATACATCGCAGAATAGTTGCCTGATGTGTGCAGCCTCTGGTGCCGGCTGTAAATCCACGTGCAATTCTTTACTCCTGTTCCTAACGCTATCACTCCTATACTCTAACAGCAGTGTGCAATATATATGTACAAAAAAGGCTGCATCTGATGCACATGGCAGCTGCTTAGTCTTATTTACTTACAGGGACATGGGTTACCAATGAGTTTTAAATCAACTTTAAAAGCTTAACCCATCCAGCGTATCCACTAGGTGTGTTTATTTGTTCTCAGAGTATCTTTGAAGATGCTGGCTGGTTGTTTAAGGCACGGGCCTGCTGCAGGAG
This sequence comes from Columba livia, assembly GCF_036013475.1. Classification (NCBI taxonomy): domain Eukaryota; kingdom Metazoa; phylum Chordata; class Aves; order Columbiformes; family Columbidae; genus Columba; species Columba livia. Next base: position 1,549,158 of record NC_088614.1, read on the forward strand.
AGCTCATTTGTCGGGAGACAAGGGAAGACATGAGCCGGTAAGGCAATGTGATGTTCTGGTGGTACCAGCTGCCCCCATTTAGACCCTTTTCGGATCCCCGCAGACGCTGCAAACCTGCAGCCTGCAATCAGACATCAGTCACGAGCCAAAGGTACAAAAGGCACCTAATTCTGTCAGAGGGAGAACATCTCTACTATGCAGACATCAAAAGGAATGCCATGCGCTTCTGCTACCCGGAATGTCTACATTTCAGCAGTGTTTTGTCCTCAAAGAAACGAGTCTGAGATACATGAAAAAGCAAGGGGGGAAATGGCTGTTTGTTACCTCCTTACATGTCAAAGCAGCTGCGCTCAAACTGTATTAGAACTTCAGCGCGCCGTAATGAATTTCTAAGGGATTCCAGTGAAATAGATGGTTTATCCTATTCTTTGGAGTGATCTCTTGTAATCCTGCACCACTCCTGGGCTACACCACCTTCCTCCCTTCAGCATCCCAAAGGAAGTCATTAGTTATCTTGTATCATCAGCCTGGTGATATTATCACTACAAATATTACCCGTATTGATCTGGAGCCATGTAGACACAACTGAAAACCCTGCTTCAGATTAAGACATGACAAGCTGGCTTGCCAAGAGGTCAGGGGCTGCATTACAACCTCAGCTGAACCAGGCAGGCGTTGTGGGCAAACAGACCGCAGGGTAAGCAAGGACACGGTCAAATAGCTTAATTTGGGGGGTAATATCTTTAAAAATACCACATTTCCTAATGCAATTAAGATTTTCACCCTGGTGGCACAGGTCATCTCAGATGAACTAACAGAGATGTGCATTTTGCATGCTTTAAACAAAAAATCTCCTAGCTACCAAACAAACTGCTGGGTCTGAAAGGGTTTTTTCCTCAAGGTCAGATATGTAAATATCAAGCAATATTCCAGATTGTCTTCATGGAAATATCCTCATTCCAGAACATATGAGTGCAATCTTCCTATATACTTGAAATCATTTTAGGACACTAGGTTAGAATAGATGGAAAACAGGCACTCTCGTTCTGGAACAAGGATATCCTCATATGGAGATAATTAGCACCTATCCATGTATATGCAGATGGTTACATGATGCCTTTATATGACGAAATGTCTTTGTAAATCATCAGCGCATGTGAAGACAGTAAAAGAAGATGAAATTATGCTACCTGCAATCAAAAATTAGCAATGGGAATACTAAAAAATTATTTTGATAGGTCCCAAAAACCAGAATTTATTTTTCTTACTCTCACTAACAGAATACATTGAGGATAAATAAAAACTGAGGCATGAAAACACCGACTGTATCGGTGTGAGTAGAATCTCCAGATTGCTCCACCTTAATGCATATTTGCCTCAGGAAAAAAATTGCTCCTTTCCATTGAGCTGTTGGTCATCATCATCACCTCCCGTTCTCCCTCTGGGGTCTCCACCACCTGCCCCACTGCCCCAGTTGTGCCGTTACAGCTGGGCTGGGGACACACGGGGAATCGGACCTGAGCAGACACCGGGGGTAAAACCAGCCTTTCTCCTGGTGGGGCTCAGCCCCAGCGCCATGAGCAGCTGCACCGGCACAACTCGGGTGGCAGTGCAGTGACAGAGCAGTGGCTGCCTGGGGACAGCTGCTGGACACGTGTCCTACAGCTGCTGGAGATGTGTCCCACAGCCACTGGAGACGTGTCCTACGGCCGCTGGAGACGTGTCCCACAGCCACCCAAGAACAGCCACTGGAGATGAGTCCTACAGCCACTGGAGACGTGTCCTACAGGCACCCAATGACAGCTGCTGGAGACGTGTCCTACAGCCACTGGAGATATGTCCTACAGCCACCCAAGGACAGCCACTGGAGACGTGTCCTACGGCCGCTGGAGACGTGTCCTACAGCCACCCAAGGACAGCCACTGGAGACATGTCCTACGGCCGCTGGAGACGTGTCCTACAGCCACCCAAGGACAGCCACTGGAGATGTGTCCTACAGCTGCTGGAGACGTGTCCTACAGCTGCTGGAGATGTGTCCTGCAGCCACCCAAGGACAGCCACTGGAGACATGTCCTACAGCTGCTGGAGACGCATCCTACAGCCACCCAGGGACAGCTGCTGGAGATGTGTCCTACAGCCACCCAAGGACAGCCACTGCAGACGTGTCCTACAGCTACCCAGGGACAGCCACTGGAGATGTGTCCTACAGCCACTGGAGACATGTCCTACAGCTGTCCAGTCCACCTTCCAGCTTTTAAAATAAGGAGTTTTTTATTCAGTGGCATTTTCTTGCCTACAGCCCTGCAGCAGATACAAGTGTCATCTACAGCCGTCTCAGGCCAATGCCATGGCTGTCGGCTGGCCAAGAAACGACCCTGCGAGAAGCAGCCTTTCCACTCTCTGCACTTCAAGCTCGTAGCCTACAAATGTTTAAAGGAGAGCAGAGAGCCAGGAGCGGAGGGGACTGCAGTACCCATCCACCCACAGCAGGAACAGACCCTGCGTCCCTCGATCCTTCCTCCCCGCAAGCAGATGGGCACAAGATGGGACACCTCATCTCTGCAGACCAGAGCGAGACAGGAGGATGCTCTCAGGGCAGGACTTGGACCCAGCACAAGCCCCCACCTAACCCTTGCTGCACTGTTTCCGCTGCACATGATTTTATTTATGCCCCAAAAGAAGAGCAGAAAATATGAACTAACTGGCAAACAAATTAAGTGGCCAGGGAAGAATATGCACTCAGGGGAAAGAGGGTGGGATGCTGCCGCAGCAGAGGAGAAACTAAACTAACCCTCCTGCCCTCTGCCAGCCTTGATAGACCTGCCTGCCGTAACAGCAACTGCCTAAAAATACGTTAGATGAGTGTGGAGGAAAAAGTGATGGCAGAGTATTCAATTTCAAGAAGGTGAAGGATGAGAATCTCTCATTTAAATACATCTGAATACATTCTGCGCTCCCCCTCCTAAGATTTTATTTAATCTTTGGTAAAATCTGCAAAGCTTTTTACTACTCCCGTAAATCGGCTTAGTGTGCTCTGCAGAATACCTGCTGCTTCCGCCAGCCACGCGAAGGCAGCCGTGTAAAAGCAAGATACATGGCAATTGTTCACACCAATGCTCTGAGCTTGCTCCTGCTTTACAGCAAGTAAAACTGACATCAGCATAGGCTACTGCTCTCCTCACTTCCACAGAACTCAAAAGCGTGATGCAATAATAACCTAGGGAGAATGGTGTATTTTTAGGGTGGGATTATCAAGCTCGCACTATGAATTTTAATCTCCAAAATCATCGTGTTCTTTTATGGGGTTCAGAGGCCGTTCTTCCTGGGACTTTTGCACGCTCCAGTCATCTAACTTTTCTAATCTTCCTGCATTTAGAGAGAGAGGGAAAAATACCCTGCCTGAAACTTTTAGCATTTAAAAAAAACCCACAACATTTTTGTCTAACGTAATTACTGACAGATTCCAATTGGAAAGCTGCTGCTTTTATTTTAATTTTATTAAAGGAGTGAACAAAGGCTACCCAAGGCACCACAATAAAATTACATTAACTGTAAAATTACATTATTAATTCTTTAATCTCACTTGAGGCCTCAAGCTGTTGCTATGTCCAATTACCCAGCTAACCACCTGTCAGAACTGTAAAGCTAGTTTAACATTACCTCCAGGACAGTTGTGTGCCCTGTGTTCAGTCAGGTCTGCCAGTGAATCGAAGTCCTGCTGACAGTTATCGCAGGTGTAAATTGACTCATCCTCCATGTCTTCATCTTCCTCATTTCTCTCTTCCTGGCTCGTCACGCTGTTCCTCTCTTCCAGGGCCCGGCTGTCCTTCACCTCGCTCTCCAGCTCTCCTCCCAGGCCACCTGCCAACAGCAACAACATCCTCTAAGTTTGAGAGGGCTGAAAAATAAGGGCTTTAAGAAGGATGTTGCACTTATTAAGATACATTTAATTAGAGCCGCTCTCACATTATTCCCGACACCTTTCATTATATTAATGTGGTTTTTATATCATGCGGTGCAACAATTCTCAACTGTATTCTCTGCTGCTTAGTGCGAATCCTGCAAACACTCTCTCCTAATCTTCTCTGGTGGGTGTATAGCGGGAGCCTCTAACTCTCTGTCATATAAAGTTGTTAGTGTTTTATCACTTAACCAGATTCTCAAAGCTTTAAAAATTGGCAAGATTAATTACAGCCCGCAAAGAAAAGGCGTGTGCTGAATTTTAATTCTCAATGCTCTCCTCTCCCCGCCACCTCCAACCCCAACTATGAGTAACAACAAGAAAAAAAAACAATCTAGCTGAAGACCACCGAAACACACGTGTACCCCAGGACGCGAGAGCTCCTGCCCAACCACCAAGAAGCACTTTGGGCAGATGTGCCTCGCGTTGTGCCGACGGAGCTGGGAGCTGACAGCACCGCATCTGACCTTCAGGTCCCTCAGGCATTTTTTATCTTCATCTGCGACCGGTGTGTGGGCTGGCACATCTTTGCCAGAGAACCCCCAAGTTTGCATGGACATTAGTGCAGAAGGAGCCTGAGCTCTGTGTCAGCTCCTAAGAGACTCCGGTGCAAGGGAACAGGCACCCTGGGCCATGCCAGCGGCAGCTCCACCACAGCGCTCAGGGCTGGCGAGGTGGGAGGCCATGGTCAGACCCTGAGCATGCACCCGGTGTCCCACCACAAGGGACGGGCTTGCAGACTGGGCTTTCAGTTCCAGCAGGGCAGGGAACTGCTGGAGAGAGTCCAGCGCAGCCACCAAGATGCTGAAGGGAGTGGAGCATCTCCCGTGTGAGGAAAGGCTGAGGGAGCTGGGGCTCTGGAGCTGGACAAGAGGACACTGAGGGGGGACTCATTCCTGGGGATCAATATGGAAAGGGGGAGTGTCAGGAGGATGGAGCCAGGCTCTTCTGGTGACAACCAGGGACAGGACAAGGGGCAATGGGTGCAAACTGGAACACAGGAGGTTCCACTGAAAGGTGAGAAGCAACTTGTTGGGGGTGAGGGTGGCAGAGCCTGGCCCAGGCTGCCCAGGGAGGTTGTGGAGTCTCCTTCTGTGCAGACATTCCAACCCGCCTGGACACCTTCCTGTGTAACCTCATCTGGGTGTTCCTGCTCCATGGGGGGATTGCACTGGATGAGCTTTCCAGGGCCCTTCCAACCCCTGACATTCTGGGATTCTATGATTCTGTGACACGTCCTTGTGCCTCCAGGATACCCCCTTGGCCACAGTGGCCACCTGGCCAGGCCTGAAGCTGCCTGTGCCCACGGCTCCCTGAGCACCACGGCATGGGGGGAGGCAGCAGAGCTGAAAAAGCCCTTCTACATCCCTGATGTTCTTTCAGCAGGGAAAGTGTCTGTCAGATACACTGGCCATGCGTGTGACTGGGCTATGGTGACCGGGTAAAACAGAGATGTCCACACCTCTTCCAAAGGGCTGTCCCATCGCCACGGGTGACACAGCCCCGATGCCACACCGGCACCATTTCACGGGCCACCACGACACCACAAACACACCCTGTAGGTAAGATGGGAACACTGGAGAAATCATCCAAAGCGAAATGGAACCACGGGCTCTTCCAGCAGAAGGTTCTGAGCCCGAGCACCCGGGAGCTGCCGGGGCCGGGCGGGAGGAGATGCCACCTTGTTGGTGTGGGATGTGCTCGGGTCTTAAGCCATTAAGGAAACGCCAGCGAACAGAGAGATGAATTGTTTCTAAAATTAGATCAGTGTCAAAAAGATTAAGGACAACCAATGCTGAGAACACGAAACAAAGCTGAAAAATAAAATTTATTAAAGACGAAAACTGGTTACGGCGAGCACCGCAGTTGAGACACGCACGTTAGCAGGGCTCTGCTACCGCTACCCAGCCAGAGCACGTTTTATACCGCCTTCTACGCGGTAACATAAATCAACCGGTGTAAAGTGCTCTGCAGCTTTCCGTGGAGCACTCGTAACATGACGTACCCTCCGAATTGCAATGGCAATATTAAAAATCAATGCTATCTTGTGGTGTATCACAGCATCCCTCTTAGCAATTAACTGATCTGCACATTTTCAGGTTCTTTTACTGTTAAATTATACATACCTTTCCACTACAAAACTTCCATTAAGGGCTAGATATAATGTTCACCTTAAAAATCAGATATGCCACTTACACAGCAGTAATGAATTTAAGGATTTGGTTCTACGAAGTATCACTCGCTAAGCTCTCCACACTGTAAGCCATCATCTGCACTATGTTTATTCAATAAAATGCTGTTTGCTGAACTTCATGCTTTATAGACTCTTCCATTAAGTAAAAAGGTATTGCAATGAAAAAACACATGATTCTGGTGCTCTTTATACTACTACTTCACCAAAAAAGTTATGTTTAAAGCTATGCTAGCTTTGCTTTGCTTCACACATCATTTAATGTACATATGCAAATTATCACTTCAATTTTCTCATATCTACTTGGCCCACCTTTTTACAGCCTCTTGTCCCAGTCGGCAATCACAAACATTTTAGCTCATTCAATCTTTGTAATGCCTGAATGTCCTGCAGACTTGATAGTTAATAAACCAGAATGTCAGCTCTCTGGTTTTATAAGACAGAAACCTACAAAAATAGCCCAAGTATATAAATTGAACCTAAGGAACTGCCAATGGAGGCCTCAGAGAAGCACTTCCGAATGGACTTTGCCACAACCCGAAAAAGAAAGCTTTTAGCTAACTTTGGGGAGCTTTATGGGACCTTCACTAATATTTTTAGCAAAAATATTAACTTCTGACAGTTAACCTAAAGACCAGCTGATCTGCTGAGTACCCTGTGACAAATTCCTCCTTGGTTTTACTCCAGCACTTCGTGACTACACCAGGCGCAAAGCTGTTCGACCGAGTCCAACAATAACAAATAATTTAGCACACTGCTTTAGGAAAAATAAATCGTACAATGTGAGATAAGAAAATAGATTCCCGCCTGCAAAGCAAAATTCCAGAAACATTTTTTAATTCCCTGTTGAATGGGAAATCTGATCCTCTAGGCAACTTTTCAGAAGCATCGTTGCTTGACAGAGCTCTATGTCAAATAACACAACAGTGAATCTTGCATAAATTATTTAGCAAACGCAACATTGCTTTAAAGTGAGATTTTTTTTCTGTTTTCAGCAAGTTGAAGGAATTTTACACGTTTACCACGCCTCAGCATTACTGTCCCTTGAATAACACGCTCGGACTCCTCTGCGGAGCCACATGCTTGGTGCTTGCCTTGTAGAAACCAAACACCACCAAGAGAAATCTGCGCTGTTCCTTAGTTTTTTGACCTTTGTGTCCAGTGTTTTGAGCGCAGGCTGCCAGTGGGTGTGTGGGGTGCGGGCGGCCCTGGGGAGACGCTCACTCCTTGCCCATGGGAGCCAAACAGCCAGCAAGCACCAGGGCGGTGATGGGAATGGATGGGCCACCTTCAAACGCAGCCCAGCTGCTCGCGCCGTGAGCTCAGTCCCCCTGGCGAGGACGGCGGGCGCAAGCATTGCTCAGGAATTCATTGCTCAGGGGGTTTGCTGTACAAGTTCAGTAAGTTAATGCGCGATTTTCCTGCTGCGGGAGCACCTCTCCCCAGCACGCCGGGGTACGGGCACGCATGGGTGCGCTGCTGCGGGGTTTGGGTCCCCGTGGGAGCCCAGGGTGCTGCTGGCACCCGGAGCAGGTGGGATTTGGGGCTGCGAGGGGACGCGTTTGTGCACTGCCACACAAAGGGGTGGCCGGAGCCACCGACGCCTTCTGAAGCCTCCAAAGATCAGTGGCTGCCTTGCAGCATCACACAGGCGTGTGTGTGTTAACTGACACAGCTCATTTTTCAGATGGCCTTGGAGTTCAGTGCGCTTAGGTGAATAGTAAGTAGCTTCTATCTAGATTGCTAAGAAAATATCAAAAATAACAGAGCTGCAAGGAATCCGTACAGGGCACAGCACCACGGGCACGCAGCTCCCGCCCAGCACCGGGACATTTGTGCACAGCACCAGGGGACGGACGCACATCAGCAGAAGGGAGCTGCTGGCACCGTGTCTTAGGATAAATGATCACTAATTAATCCTAAAGGGAGGGGGAAAAAAGGCCCTGCATTTCACAAATATGTTATTAGTAATTTTTAAATGAACCTGCCATCTCTAATGATGGCTTTAACAATTTTCTTGCATGAGTAAGAGAGGACACGATTCAAGTGACCAGCCTTGAAAGTATACCTGGTGCTACCTGAAATGTCAGGGAACAGGGGCTTTTTGGTTTGCTTTTTTCCTCTCTCTTTTTACATTTTTTCCCCCTGTAGCACAGTGGAAGGCCTGCAGGGCTTTACACAAGATGAATATTTTACCCTATGACCTAAACAATCTGGCCAACAGTCAAGAATATGTTATTCTAATTGCCACTAAAGTTAATGTTGTTAATGACTCTTGGTTTTTCTGCAAAAGCCAGCTTATGCTCTAGAAAGTTACTATTTCAAAGGGGACATATAAAGAACTGGGAGTGTTCCTGCCTGACCTGGTGGTCCAAGGAATGTGGCAAACTTGGCGAAGCTGGAAAAGCGAATTCCCAAAGGCCTGGCTTGAAAGTTGCAGTCAGTAGAAACGCCTTCTGAGCTGTGTTCAAAACAGCTCTGTTACAGGAATAACGTGCTGCTAGGGCCAAATATTTGAAAACAGATTACACGTACCACGTTCAGCTCGGGCCCTGCTGAAGTCAAGAGCAAATTTCCCCTTGCTGCGGTCCAAGCGGGACTGAGGGCACGGCTGCAGGACCGCAGCGCCAGCCCCGCTGGGACACGCCGCTCTGGGGACTCGGGCCAGCGATGCGAGAAGGGCAGAGCCCCACTGGTGGCGAGGCTGATACCCACCTATAATTGGGAGCCATGGAAATGGGTGACGCGGTGGAACACATGGGCCAGAGAAACGGCAAAAGGAACCCGCCTCTCAGCTTATTTTTTCAGCTGTGGAATCAACTATAGACGGTTTAAACTTTTTGTCTTATCAGCACAATACAGAGCAAGCAAGCCTTGCTATCTTTGTGCCAGTACATTTTCTGGGGCTTTTCTTGATTTTTTTTTTTAACCCTGAGGACTTTTTAAAGCTGGGATTTCTTTTAAACCTAGGATTGTTCTTTGGAACATACCACTTAGCGCAGGGTCGTATCTGGCTTTAAATACCTACAGTTACAGGGCTTCCATCAAGAGTCATTTCTTTACAGCAGGCTGACTTAGTGCAAGCCAGCACTGCCACAGCGTCCCAGAGTGTCAGGGGTTGAAGGGCCCTGGAAAGCTCATCCAGTGCAACCCCCCCATGGAGCAGGAACACCCAGATGAGGTTACACATCACAGCGACTTTGCCACGTGGAGCTGCAGTCTGTCCAGAGCGCTTCACGTTGCGCTGTGCGAATGGACCCCGAGCACGGACAGACACACTGCCGAGGGCTGAGAGCTGCGGGCAGAGGATAAAACGAAGGGGAAAGAAGCTCCTCTTCATTCCTCTGCCTTGTTCCAAAGGAAATGAACTCAATGTCTCTCATTCCTAGAAATTTTCCAGAGGTGCAGTACAAGTGATAAATGATAGTGGAAAAAGAAAAGCTCAGGGCTGGAGGAACGAGGGGTGCTGGCACACCCAGCCGGGGTGCAGCCTTCCTGCCCCGCGGGCACAGACCCCAGCAAGACAAAAGGAAAGGAAATCTCATCTATAATTAGGAAGTGAGAACAAAAGAAACAAATGACTTAAAGGAAAAGCCTAACCTAAACGTTCCTCCCTCAACGGTGCGCTCAGTGTCGGGTGCCAAATGAGAGTGGGGGAGGTCTGTACCTTGAGGTGGTTTCTTACATTCTAGTGTTGTCTCTAGCACTGTCACAAAGCAAGAAAGCCCAGTTTCTTGTCATTTGTGGTCAAAAGAACGAACAGGGGCAAAAAAGCCACTAGTGTTTGAGTAATCAGAACACAAACCTCAGCTGAAATCTTCCCGTAGGATGAAAATGTTGGCTTTGCTGTTTACCCGCACTCTGTGGCTCTTTAACGTCTCAAACAATGTCTTTTTTGCACAGTTCCATCTTGCAGGCAGGTACATGCAGGTACCAGCCCACGGGCCAGGGCCCCGGTGTGAGCCGCTGTAACCACAGCGACCGTCCCACGCAGAGCCGCCAAAAACCTGCTCGAGCCAAGAAACCAGGCCAGGAGCAGTCGATGGCATCCCGGCCCCAGGACCAGAGAGCAAAGGCGGCTCGTTCTGCACATCAGTCCTTGCTACGTGCAGCAAAAGCCAGCGGGTTTGGTGTTCTGTCACCAACAAAGGTGCTTAGCTGAAAAACAAAGAGTCAGAAAGGACAAAGCGTGGAACGCCACCGTATTTTCGTGCGATGTCAGATCACACAGGATGACAACGGGGTGGAGTGGATGAAGCACGGCCTGCCGCGCAATCCTGCCGACACTCGGTCGCCACGTCACGCTCCTCTAGGGCTGAAGAGACCCGTCCGTCAGATTTTGCCTTCCCTCAACCAGAGGAAAACAACAATCGTAACACCAAAAAAATTATTTGATCCAGCATGTAGTTAATGGTGTTGGCCTCCTAAGACTTACAACTTAATAAAATTGATCTCACCGCAGTACTGTAATGAAGAACAGTAGGATAAGGCTACCCTTGAACTATGAAAATTGTATATTGTTACCTGCTCGTGCCCTCCTAGGGCTGTGGCCGCCGCAGCCTCTCCAAGCTGCCATTTGTCTGGCTCTGCCAGCAGCTCTGGTGGCTGCGAGCAGCTGCTTTGGGCCAGCAAGGGAAGAGGGACAGCGCTCGCTCGCTTGTCTCTCTGGGTAATAACCCACAGGCTGCAAAAACACTGATCACAATGCTGTTTTGTCTGTAGTGTGTTAACAACAACATATAAAAAAGTCAGAGACTTTAAGAAGTGTACATTGTATTTTATGAAAGTCTTATTACAAGCCGCTATGTATTAAATCATATCGATTTCAAAGTAGGTGGACAGTTCTCCATCTTCTTCTTCAGCTTAGCACCTCCTTCTACATCTGCTTGTGCACGGGCTTTAAGAGAAAGGGCTTCCAAGCTGAACAGCCAGTAATCACCGGGTGCCGGTGCCCTGCTTTCACCTGAGCCCACCTACGGCTATATCTCTAGATGGTATAGAATATACCATACATATATCTATGTGGTATAATTACTCTGTTTTCTCCAGTGAACAACGCCCTGTGTTGTTCTGCCTCCGTGCAAAGCCAAGGTCACTGCTGGGACACACACAGTAGCTACCAGAACATATTTTAAGTATTTATACATGTTTATATTGACAGTCCTGACCCCACTAAACCAGCGTAACTATTCCCATCCTGCACCTGCCCCTAAACCCACCGCCTTTGCTCAACGACTTTTATATCGTGCTCGCGTACACAAACTCACCCTACAAGCTGCTTTTCTTGGACATCAGGACTTCCATAGCATCCTTTAGTCAATGTGCTAGAGAAAGCTTTTATTAAATGCTGCTAATTTTTTTATTGATCAAACTGTGAGCCATTTCATTTTCCATTATAGCAGAAATCTCCTATAGGAGCATTCAGATTAAGTTTCTTTATTCTGTCTCTAGTAGCATGTCACTTTTAATCAGTTTTTAGTTTCATTATTGCTTAAAAATTAGAAAGCGGTTTCTCTGTTCTTTATTGCTTTTTTAAGTTTAGTTACTGCGGGGTTATTAAACTTGGAAAACATACAGACAGGCGTAACGTGCTAAATAAATTCCTCACTGGCTCCAACCAACTTCAACATGAGCTTTTTTTATATCATTTTTTAGGTTTATTTTCACTGAAAGACCGCTTGTAATTATTACTCATGTTCTCCCCAAACACTTATGTTACTAAAGTGTGAAATGTCTTCTAACACAAAGACAGTTCTCTGGGAAGTAATTACAAAAATGCATTCAGGGGCAATAATTTGATATTAACTGTCAGCAGCATACATCTTCTGAAAAGGCACTTGTTAGGAAGGAATTATTTGTGCCGAATTTGAAGGCACTGAAGGCGAAACAAAACTGCAGAATCGCATTAAACTGAAACTCCAGCTCCCTCATCAAGGGTCAGTTTATGTTTAAATCATTACCTTGAAGGCAACCCCAACGCCTTCCAAAGGGTCTGTTAGAGACACAATTGCAATTTAGACACAAGTCGCCACTTTTTGGTGTGGAACAACTTACACCCCCCTTTTTAAGGAAATTTCCGAGCAGTTAATAAAAACTACACATCTGAAAATCATGGGCTTCTATTAACCATTCACTGATAGCACTAAAAATAATTGCTAATGGTAGTAACAAAAATAGTGGCCTCAGATTGGACCAGGCACATTAAAAAGATCTCTCTGTCTGTAACAGATACAAGAAAAGAGTTAATGAATATTTTATAGTGACTTTTAGACTGTGGGCTATTCCCTCAGTCCTTAGGAAGGGGAAATAACTCCGTAAAATTAAAAATGAGCTTTAAAAAAGTGAAAGGCAGCAATAGTGCTTAAGCATCACATGACTTTTAAAGGGTTTAAAACAAATCAGATAAGGAAAACATAAAACACACTAAGCAGGAAAATTTCTTAATCATACTCACAGGTATTTCAGCTTTTCTAGTGCTTTTACTAAAATGATTTAGTTGTCGCTATGTTACATGACAAGTGCATTTATAAACGGCAAAGCAGACAAAGAGCGAAGTTGTTGTTATTTAGTTGCGCGCAAGCTGCGGTGGGATTGCCCCTTACAGCGTGAACGGCACATCGCACTATCAGCTCTTGGCGCCTGCTTTAATGGTATAAATACACCAGTCAATTCGCTGTGTAGATCTCCGAAGCTTTCAAACCAGGTCGTTTGTTTGCCAAACTTCTCAATATCATCCACAGAGAGCTCCCGTCCATGTGCTCACCACCAATAATAGTTGTGCCATAGGGCATCTGATCTGCCGCTGGAAACAAGAGGCGATTGTCCACTTCCAGATTCCCAAAGTGCATCTGAATGGGAGTAAGTGCCACCTTTGGTTCTGATAATGATCTTCAATTTATGTCTCCATTATTATTATTATTATTATTATTATTATTATTATTATTATTATTATTATTATTATTATTATTAGTATTATTATTATTATAGGTCTCCAATTATTATTATTATTATTTTTCAGGTCTCTGTTGAAGACAATCATGGAATCCCACTCACACTTACCACAGGACATGTTCATCACATTTTAATTCATAGGCAGCCCAAAACCTTAATATTTTTTTCTATTAAGGGAATGCTGTGGAGTTTTGGTTTTGTTTTCACGTTAAGGTAAAACTTAAATCTATAGCTCCCTAAACAGAGAGAAAATGTGGAAGGCTTAATAAAATTCACATGTGGCTTGTTACTGCAGCTGCATATCAAATGCAAATATAAGGTATTGACTGGTTCTGCTCACAATAGCAGCTGCTGGAACTCACTGTAAAATGAACTTGTTGATTTTTAAAAAGAGAAAAAAATCCTAATGATGTAATTTACTCTAAGTGACAAATGTGACTGTACATTTCCATGTCTGAATCCCCTTTGCCTAATTCAAAATGCAGATTCCTTTATTGTTCCTCTGCAAGGTCCACGACGTTGAACTGTCCTTGCAGTTCTGTCTGCAGGAGGTTCCCATCCTCAGTGTCACAGGAGAGCAGAGCAAAGGACCCTCTTACATCCCTGAATGTATTTCTGTTCAAAGTGCACTTTTCCCATGCTCGGGATATGGATTTGTTTAAAAACTGTGCTGAGAGGAACGCCCTTCACAAGCCAGCGCCACAGGATCCTACAGGTAGCATTTGCGTTCATCATTTTATACCTATCGAAACCCCAAAACCTTGGTACTGAGAGGAAAAGAGCCACAGCACTCTGAACAATCAGGAAGCAAGGGGGGGCAAAGAGAGAAAATACGGAAAAAGAGGGGAAAAATGTATTAAGGCAGGAAGAAAAATACACTTAGGCCAATTAGAGAAAGCAATAATTATTTCACTGACCTCCTCATGGGTCTCGGTTTGCTCAGAACCTGCCTGAGTCGTTTTCCAGCGGGAACGATAGACGTGCGTGGAAGGGACCCGCTCCTGAGACGCTGTGCCTGCAAGTCTTCAAAACGGTGATTAAAGACCGCGGAGGTCTCTGCGGGGCCAGGTTTGAGGAGGTAACGTCCTGGGTAAAGTCCTGCTTGTACCCGGGTACAGAGGGCTGAGCCTGGACCGTAACCTCACTGTGGGTTTTACGGGCTGATCAAATACAACATCACCTCGGAGGATGAAAAGCTCACTGAATTTTCTCTACAAATCTGGTTTGCTTTGGAAAAAAAGGTTCCTCAAATGCACCTGAGGGAAAAGCCCCATTTTCCCAAATGTGTGCTCGTGTCTCTGTTACGGGTTACAGCTGGCAGAAGCCAACACAAACTGGGAAACCAGTACCTGACACTGGTCCAGCTGGGGCTGGGAGGGACATCTGTGGGAGATTTAGGAGCCAAATACTCCCTGCATGGCGACCAACTGTAGCAAAAACCCATGAAACTGGAAATTAATGAGAGCTATGGACCTACGTGTCTAACTGGCTTCTGAAGTGGGGCTCACAAGGATTCAACACGTCACCCTCGGGTCTCGCTGTGCCTGCGCGTCTCGGCACGACCAGCACCGGGCTGGGACGGCGGCGTGGGGTGGCTGTTCAGACCACGGCAAAACAATTCTGTTAACGAACGTGGAAAACTGCAACGGATTTAACAAGGTTCTCAACCAGAAAAGAGGGAAGTCAGTCACATTATGCAGTACGGGAAAGGGTATTTGAGAGATGGACAAGATGTATGGACAAAAAGTATGAGCTTCTGCATGACTGTGACCTGGCCCTGCCCAACAGATCCACCGAGGAGAGACCACAAACCCACCAGGAAAACAAATGAGCAGAATGACTCGAAGTTTCCTGCCACTTTCTGCTCGTTCTTTCTTCCCTGGGTTAAAACACGATGTGATTTGGGGCTGCGGGCTGAGTTAAGTTTCAGTTTGTGTTTAAAACGAGCCCACATGCAAAAATTAACATACCTCGAATTTCCTTTCTAATGTCTTAATATCAAACTCTGAAGTCCTACACATTTCACTTGACAAAGCCATTAATTCAGTAATTTCCCATAATTAGATGGAGCAAAGCGGAGCATTTCAATTGGAGGTAAGTGAAATACACTGCACAGCTCATGCTGTTCAAATCGTGCTGCACGCTATTCTGCTGCTGCTCATTTATTAATTTGGGATCGGCCGAAACGTGACACTGCGCAATAAGGAATGCACTGGCTTCAACACAACTAGAAACTAAAAGAAATAGAAGAAATCAATGAGGACAGTGAATGAAGCACCAAATGAAGTTAATCCCTGTGAATGAGGCTTCAGCAGAGCACTCGTGCGCCCCGCTGAAACCCGCACCCAGGTCTGCGCTTCCCCCGTGATCATTAATTTCTGACAAGAGGTTTTCAGCTATTTATTTATCCCTGGAACAAGCAGTGAGCTGTACCAGTCCTCCAGCACAGGGATCCCTTTAGCAGTGATAACACTTTGCCCCCCTAACATCTTCCTGCGCCCTTTTGTCCAGCCCTATGTGGTAAATGGGTAATAAAGGTGAAGAAATTAAGATGGCAAATAACCCAAATAGAGAAAATACTTCATGCAATTAACAAAAGTGTCTCCAGAATATACTAGTGTTGGTTTGGTTTTTGCCTTTCCATCGGTGCTTTCTGCTTCTCAAGTGTCTTATGAAGCATCTTCCAGATAGGCAGAAAGTTCCTCCGCTTGTTCCTGGGCCTGGCCGGACACTGTGCAGCTCCGGATAACCTGGCAGAGCCGCTCTAACGACCCGCTAACGAAACGGGGGGACGCGAGGACACGTTGCTGCTGTTGTAATTAAGCTCGTGAAGAGCTGAGTTGGAGAGAAATTAGATTTATTTACACGCTGCTCTGTTGCTGATGAAGCACCAGCTATTTGGGAGAATTTCTAATTAACCCTAATTTAGTTGATACGCTCCTTAGCAGCCCCATTCCCCGCGTACTTTGCAGTAGGTAAGAAGTAGTAATAATAACAAGTTGTCCGTTTTTAAAAGGCACATTTCTTCATGTGGGCCCAGTCCCAATGTTTTGCTGAATTTGTATTTTAATTGCTGACAAGTAGGAAGACGCAGGTTTGGGAACTTCACCCTACAGAACAGCTTCTCCCAGCCCCACAGGACACAGCCACAGGAGCTGGGGTTTGCTATGGACCTTCCGACCCCATTTACAGCCACCACAGCTCGCAGTCTACTTTTGAAGCACTTCCCGCATTGTTGGCCAATAATAATCATTAACCAGATCTGGGTTTAAAATCTTTCATTGTAGTATCAAGCTAAAAATCACTTCACTCTTAGGATGTTTTCTCCCCGATGGCTCCACCGCGCTCCCAATGCCTGTGGGTTTCTGTGCAACTCACAAAGTCTTTTAAAATACAAGTTTTCAACTTCACTATATAAAAAAGCCCCGAATATTCACCAGTTTTATAAACCATTTTGAAGGAAGAGCAATGCGAATTCTTATTTCAGTTTCACACACAAAACACCATAAACACCGAGCGCCACTTTTTGGAAGTACAAGCAAGAAACGGAACGTAACTTAATTCTCTTATAAGGAAGCGCGTCTGCTTGTCACAACACAAACCCAGAGATGCAAAGAGCATTGGCAGAGGTGATAATCCTCATGTCTTCAACACTGTACACATTTAAAGATAAAAGAAGTGGATTTCAGCAACGTCCTGTCCAGAAAATGTTTTACAAATCTGGCTATTAACTAATTCGAGCAAGATTTCACTCTGAAATTCACCTTGATCAGAAAAAGTACATTTTTACTGCACAACCTTCTTTTTTCATGAGATTATAAACCAAATGCTGCTCTCAGTTATACCTGCCTAACCCTGCTGATTCTGTAGATGCTCCCTGGATGTTGCTGTGGAAATTTGGCAATAAATGTATCTTGTTTAATAGGATGAAGGAAAAGAAGCCAAATGCTTTTCACACAGAACGTTTCTCATTTAACAGGATAAATGGTATCTGGCCTCATGTGCTGAAAGCAAAGAGCCCGATATGAACTACTATGAAAGCTGAAGCTCAAGTTTTCTCATTTCTGTACCAATTGATGGCAACACCACAAACTGACAATTTTTCTGCAAATATCACCAACTTGATTAAATCAACAATGCAAAATTGAAGTCTTCAATTAAAGTCTTCAGAATACACACATCTCTTCTGAATATTGTCAATTACGCAGAGGAAAACTTCAATTCAGAACACTGTCTGGAATACTGTCCAGTACAAAATGACTTTGAGACTTTTGAAGGAACTTCACAATAAGGAAAACGTTGATGACCCTTCTGTTGCTACAGCTGTATCTCCTTGATGTGCCAGCAAGAACAACTTGCCACAGCCCTTCTAGGAGAAGGCTAATTCAAGTCCGAGCCACACATTTCTTTTAACAAAAACCATAAGTGAAATCAATTAAATATGGAACTAATCAGTCTGTCAAAATGATACATTTATGAACTGCAAAATGGTCTGATTTAAGTTTTTGGGTAAGAAACAGTTCTCAGATTTTCTTTCTGAGGACGGAAACAACCGCTGCTTCCACTGGCACTCGCTCACCTGACAAAATGTGGCCAGGAAGGCCAATGGTACCTGGGGTGGGTTAGAAGGGGGTGGTCAGTAGGTCAGAGAGGTTCTCCTGCCCCTCTGCTCTGCCCTGGGGAGACCACAGCTGGAATATTGTGTCCAGTTGTGGCCCCTCAGTTCCAGCAGGACAGGGAACTGCTGGAGAGAGTCCAGCGCAGCCACCAAGATGCTGAAGGGAGTGGAGCATCTCCCGTGTGAGGAAAGGCTGAGGGAGCTGGGGCTCTGGAGCTGGACAAGAGGAGACTGAGGGGGGACTCATTCCTGGGGATCAACATGGAAAGGGGGAGTGTCAGGAGGATGGAGCCAGGCTCTTCTGGTGACAACCAGGGACAGGACAAGGGGCAATGGGTGCAAACTGGAACACAGGAGGTTCCACTGAAAGATGAGAAGCAACTTGCTGGGGTGAGGGTGGCAGAGCCTGGCCCAGGCTGCCCAGGGAGGTTGTGGAGTCTCCTTCTGTGCAGACATTCCAACCCGCCTGGACACCTTCCTGTGTAACCTCATCTGGGTGTTCCTGCTCCATGGGGGGATTGCACTGGATGAGCTTTCCAGGGCCCTTCAACCCCTGACATTCTGGGATTCTGTGAAAATCAGGACATGGGAATTCAGCGTCACTTTATTTCAGTTGCCCACAGCCCCCAGCCAAGCTGGATAACACCAACAAGGACCAACCTACACCGTGCCCAGCTCCAAGAGTTCCCAGCTCCTCTCAAGTGGTTTTCTTTATCCAAGCGAAAGCTTCTAACCAAGCGGGAAGAAATGCGCCCACAGGGTCCCTCCACTGTGTGCCAGTAAGGACCTCGCTTCAGAAATAGCGCAGATTTCAGCGTTAAGGTGTTTAGAAGGAAAAGCGCGGGATGAAATCCCATCATCCCACCACAAAGACAAGTGCTGTTAAACACCTGAGTTCTCCTGTTTGAGTTAGGATGAGTTTACTAGAGAAAATCTAACAGTGGGGTCACCAACTAGGATGCTCAAGAAAAAAGAAAAGTTTTTCATGATAACGATGTAATAAAATTTCACAGCACTCAAAAGCACCTTTCAGGTTTTAAACACAAAAGTAACACTTGCTTATCAGTTTATTTATAAAACATCAACTTCTCCCCAGTGCAGGACCCTGCAATGTGACAGCTCGGAGCGGTGGCTCTTCCCTGTCTGAAGAGAAATGTCCCCAAGCATTGCTCCTTCAAGTTTCAATCCAACAACAAAGGAGTTGAACTTCCCATATCTAGAAAATTACATCAGGAAAATACAATATATTGCACGCATTCAGTTCAACAAGAATGGTTATTTTCAGCCAAATGACCGTGCTGCTGCTTCCACACCATGAAGGTAAAGGAGACCTTAGTTATCAGTCACAAACTGCCAACCCAAGGCAACACCGAGCTAAAACACCTACGGCTAAACCCACACACTGTGTGGAAGCATTCAGAGTAATGTCATTCTGACTTATGTTTGCATTTTTATCGCTAGTTGTTTCACCCCTTCTGAAGGAGACGCCTTGAACAGGAGGCGTCGCTTCCTTCTCCCCGTACCCCCACACTCCAGCCTCATTACAACCCCAGCACTATTGCCAAAATGAGATATTGCCTCATTTTTTTGGTACCGTGCCCTTGAAGGCATCTTATTAGAAAAGACCATTTCTTAATTAACATTTTTGATCTTTAATCTATTACACATCCCTTTAATCCCACACGGAGGAGCTTTTGGCCCAGTTCCGCGGCGGGGGGCCGCGGGCTGGCAATTTGTGCTGAGGGCTCTGTCCCAGCTGGGCTCCAGCGCGGCCGCCTCTGCGCTCCCTGGTCAGCACCACACATTCCCATTTATTATTTTATTGCTTTCTTTTTTAGTAAAGACTTTAAAGAGCCGCTGCTCGGCCTTAAAGACAACAGGCAAGGTTGCAGATGAGATCAGGCTTCTGCGAGCGGCTGGCGAGCTCTTGAAACAACCAGCAAAACTCAAAGTGGGAGATTTAGTGGTTCGCCAACATGTGAAGTGTTAAGAAAAGTACAATGTTAAGTCCCTTACATCATTTTACTTGCAAATAATTACAGCAATTACAATGTGCTAACTGGCAATTAACATTACAGGCTTCACAACTCACCAGAATTTTTTAAAACACACTGCGGCCCTGTGTAAATTGTCTCTTTGGTACTTCTGATTCGGTGGCTGTATGAGCTAATGGCCACACATTAGCTCCGCAGATCTCGGAACAGAATTGTCCACGTGCCAGATAATTTAATTAGAGGCTTGATCTTGTCAGAGCTTTATGCAACACAGTGTTTCCAAGCAAAGCGTGCGGGGTTTTTATTCCTTTCGCTTTAGTGTCTTGTGACTGTCTAATAATTTCTAGTGGCGAACGCCAAAGCCGTCGAGGCAGGAGGGCGCCATGGGCAGCAGGCTCGGATTCACCAATATGTAGAGCAAGGCGCATCGAGCACCTCTTCCATGCACACCCCCAGCTACTGCCAGCTCATCTATTAAATCTTCATCGCACTGTTACTCGGCCCCAAAAAGGACAAAGGTCACTCGTCTCCAAGTGAGAGCCATAGGGTATCTCAAATCTCATTATAAATGGTCCCATTTAACGGTTTCCTCATTTGAATTTATACACAACAAATACAAGATTATGAGCTGAGGTCAGTTTATTTTGACAATGACATTGTAATTCCTTGTAGCAAGTCCAGAAAAGGCTACTTTAGACTCTAAATGACAGAAATACAAATGTATCTTCTATTATGGGAAATCCCACTCTATAATAGCTTACCAAAAAATCACTTTTGTGAGTATTTGGCCTTATTTTTCTGTTTTCTTCGCATTCTTGTGCTACAATAACCATACATGTACTCTTGCTCTATGGTAAGTTTAACCGCTCAAGGCAATTAAACAAAAAATAGGGGGTAACAGTTACTTTTACAAGTCAGGTCAATGTTGAGTAAGACCCACTAGAGGTCCCTTCCAACCCAAATCATTCCAGTTCCCTGTATTGAATAAGCAGACGTTATTTGGCCAAAGCACCATAAATTTAACGCAGTTCTTCAGTGCAGAGTTTCACATCACCATCCTTAGCCCAGAAAAACAAAGCAGTGGAGCTTGTTTATTCCATTTGTTTTTCTTCTTTTACAACCTTGTTTATAAAACCCCATTCTCAAGACTGGCACAATTTGGTGTTTTTCTCAAGAAGAATGATTACTGGGGATCCACCACTGTGGCATTATTTTTTATTGATTTCTCTCGCTGTAAGCAACAGGCCAATGTAATATATTCTGTTATTCCCACTTTACGTTTAGTCAGGCTGGGAGCTTTGAGCTACCAGTTACAACTGCAATGTGTAAACTAGGCGAAGGAGAACAGAAGCTTCTGTGAAAACCAAAGCAATTGTTCACCAGGAGACGTTCCTTCTGTCTGATTTCTCCAAGGTAAAACCCATTGCAACTGTTTCCTACAGCCATGTGGTTTCAGCTTCCCTCGCTCCTACCAGCGGACTCGGAATAGCAAAGCCACTGACCCATGGAAGCAACTCAAAAATACAGAAATGACTCAAAACATGATGTGCTGGTGAGTGCCCATCGGTCCCAAAGGCGGAGCCCTCCGGGAAGGTCGACCTGCAGCACGGTGCAGGACACAAAGCAGGATGGACATGTGCACAGGGAAGACTTTTACTAGGGTGGGAGGCTTAATTAGCATTTGTAAAGTGCTTTGAGACCCTACATATTCACTGAATAATATTCACTGAAATAAGCTCTAAGAAGCACACTTTGCCTGACCACTCAGTCTGCTTCTGTCCCCAAATCTGCAGGAGATTAGAAAATCCAGAGCATGGACAGATTGGATAAATCAGAGATGAGAAGGATTTATCAAGGAACTTATCCATCCCTCTGCTAATGTAAGACCAGGTCCAACAGTATATTTTTAAGCGCTTTGTCCAGTGTGGTTTGAAAATGACTGAAGTGCTGAGAGATAATACCAGCATCTATTAGATCTCACTACTGGGAAATGCTTCCTGATACTCAGCCTAGCATCTCCTTGGCTTTACTTTAGTCCATTACTGCTAGTTATGCCCCTGAAGTCTATCGTAAACAACAGATATAATTTTCACCTAAAAACACAGAAAACGTTCATCTAATCACAGCCCTTCACTTGAACAGCGAGAGGTGACAAGGTGGCATCACGGGGAAGCAGGAGGCGATGGAAGGTGCCATGCTGTGCTCTGCTCTCCTCCAGCGCCCGTCACCGGGATGTTCACACCCGTGGGACACCCCGACGCGACCAAGGGATGCAGAGCCAGGCCGGCTGCGTCTCAGGGTCCACCCGTGAAGGTGAACGACTTCAGTCAGTGTGAGGAGATGAAACACGGCCTTAGTGTTTCAGCAGATGAAGCACCAGCAGGCACATCTTTAAATAAAAAGCAAATTTGTACAGGCTAAAAACTGTTGCTGGGAAGATGGGGACAGGACTGCATGAAGGGTGTCTCCTGCCAGCCCCAGAAGGACACACATGTTCAACTGTCCGTGCCAATAGTGTATTTGTATTCCTGGACAGAAAGCTCTGTGAAAGCATCCCCCAACCCACAGTGGTCCCGTGCCGGCAGATACAACGAGCTCACCAGACTGCAGATGAGGTTGACCCAACAACCCCAGAGAGATACTCCTAGACTGGACCAAAACCTTGCTGCCCATCACCAGCCCAAGGCACTGCTGGCACACACCAGTCCATGACCCCGCACCAGCACGGCTGGACAGCAGCTGCGACCCCACACCCTCAGAAATGGCCCCTTCAGAGAATCCCAGCCTGGCTGGGTTGAAGGGACCTCTGCAGAACCCCAGCCCAGCCCTGCTCACACAGGGTCACCAGAGCAGATCACACAGGTGGGTCCAAGTGGTTTGAATGTCTCAGAGCAGGAGACTCCACACCCGCTCTGGGCAGCCTGGGCCAGGCTCTGGCACCTCCCAGCAAACAAGTTTCTGCTCATGTTCAGATGGAGCCTCCTGTGTTTCAGTCTGTGCCCGTTGCCCCTCACCCTGGCGTTGGGCACCACTGAACAGAGTCCGGTCCATCCTCTGACACCCACCCTGAGATATTGATCCATTGATCAGATCACTCTCAGCTTCTCTTCTCCAGCTCAACAGCCCCAGCTTTCTCAGTCTCTCTTCTTAAGAAAGATGCTCCAGGTCCCTCACCATCTTCACAGCCCATCGCTGGACTCTCTCTAGGAGTTCCCTCTCCTTCTTAAACTGGGGTGCCCGGAACTGGACACACAACTCCAGATGCAGCCTCACCAGGGCAGACCAGGGGGGAGGAACAACCTCTCGGTCACACTTTTCCTAATTCGCCCTTCACCGATGTTGTTGCAGTGTTTTAGAGGGGCTCGCTTTAGGTACTACAGAGCTCAGCAACACCAACGAGACATTGCGGCACACCGGCGCCACACCACAGCACAGCAGGCTTGCTCAGCTGCTCTTGAGCAGCCTGGCTTTCCTACACACATGTCTTTAGAAGCCTGAGGAACAGGTGGGTGGTGGGGTACAGGGAGCACTTGATAGCTCACTTTGCAATGGGCTTTTCTTTCCTCCCCTCTTTTACCATGGAAATTAATTCTCCTCCTCTGTGCTATCACTGTCATTTTACCAATTAACATTTTTAATAGTAAGTGTTTTCTAGGAAACACGGTAGTACGCAGGCGTGTGCTTCCAATTTAAATGCTGACACCCATGCTGTGTTCACACCTGAGCATCGCTCCTCACCAGAGGTTCCCTCCCCAAACAAGAGGGGACCCCTATAGCACCATAGCCCCATGGCAGATGAAGTGTTGGCATCACACCACACATGGCCAGCAATCTCTTTTTCTTCTTTTAAGCTTCTCCTTTCCCTGAAGGTGCTACAGCCCTGGGGATCTTGGGGACCCCGGGGTCCCATCCAGCAGCACCGCATCCACCTTCCCCAGCCCCGGAGCAGAGATTTGTCCCCAGGAAGCCCTCGTGCTGCAGATCCAGATCTGTGCCCTGAGCTCCTATACACAGGGTAACCAGGGAAGTGTTTATAATTACTCGTATTACTTCTTTTTATATTATGCTGGCTCCAAAAATCCTATATCTGTCTTGCATGTTCACCTACCACCACATTATCTGAACATAGTGTACTTTCCATCACTTCACCTTCTGTTTGAGAAAACACCATCAAAAGTACTTTCTTATATATATAAAAATTAGTATTTATAAGTAAAAGGCTAAAGTTAGAAATTAATTTTTATAATTAGACAAGGAAAATTATATTTTTTTGAAAATGAAACATAACTACGTTACATCATAAAAAACCACACGTTACTGAGCAAAATAAGAGTTCAACTTAGAATAAATGAGTAATGTAGCAGCCAGAGCTACAAACCTCCAACTTTATTTCTAGTTTGCATTTATGTGGGTTTTGGCTGCTTCCAAAACAGATATTTAAGATGTCAAGAACCTGCAGCGATACTGACTGGCTGTGTGCTGCAGGTCCATGCAGAGACAAGGATGCTGGTTTTAAAACCAACATAAGAAACCCAACCAGTTGAGATCAAACACTTTGTAGTGCATTGAAAAGATTTTCAACTCAAAGTTATCAAAATCTCTTCTCTTAGCAAGTGTTCTTTGCCAAGTTCAAAGGTTTATTTCTTTGGAAATCCTTACACACCGTAGTCAGAATCTTTTCATATTGATTAATAATGAAATCGGCTTTTAGAAGATGCCGGAGCCTGTGAAGGCGCTCAGGATGGGCCACTTCAGAGTTCTCGCAAGACAACAGGCTCCTCCTGCTCTCTGAATTGGGACCGACCTTTTCAATGCTCTGCAGCAGAGATCAAGTCGAGGGTGTTTGAAGGCGTTTTAGTCAGCATTCTGCCATTTAGAAGTTAAATAAGACAAACTACAATACATGTTGAAATAAAGAAAAAGAGCTTGGTGTGTATGGGAGGGCGGTCTCTCTCGTTTGGACCTTCCTGACTTGCTCCCGACACAGCCTGTCCCCGGCGGGTCGTGTGGCCAGAGCTGGGGGGACATGGGGAGAGTGGGGACAGCCCAAGGTGCTGTGGGACAATGGCGTCCTGCCGGGATGGTGGCCTTGGTGGGCACTGGACTGAGCCACGCAAGCCCAGGGCACTGGAAGGAAGGCTGAGGGAACAACAAACTTCACGTGGCCAAAACAGGCCTCCAAAAGGGGCACGGTGAGGGAGGAGAACGTGTCTTCTATGGCTTGTCCAAATCAACAGAAAACAGGAAAAATTTAACACATTAATTCTTGCAGGGGCAAGTCTGTTTGCTTCATGAGACCCTGGGATCTCCCATCTATTTTTCTCCTTTGGCAGCCAAAATTCAACCCAACTCTATGAAACAGCACAAGAACAGAAATGCTCAACGTTTGGGGGGTGGACAGCAGTGCTGGGATGAGAACAACAGTGGAGGAGAGGACAGGAACAGCCAGGAGGGAACGGGCAAGGAGAGCCCTGAGCAGCAGAGATGGCCTTGAAAACACCCCAGCACAGGCATTGGAAGCCCTGAGCAAAAATCAGTCTCCAAAGCACATCAGGATGTTCCTCTCCTGAAGATACCAAGTGAAAATTGTGATTTACACAGCTGGGAGATGCCATGCAAAGCGGAAGAGGAGGAAAGGAGTGACCACAGGGTGGTTTTCTTTTCTTGTGTGGTTCCTTTCTCAAAAGCTGCCGCTTCCTCTTTGCTTTTTCTCCTCCTTAAAGGAGGGAAAATTTAAAAGAAATTGCAGAAGGCGTTTAAAAATCTAACACAGTGTACTGTATAAAATAAGCATGAACAAACAAAACAAGAACTCTTAATGGCAAAACATCAAATGTCTGTGTCCTAAATGCTGTGTGGTGTTTTTCGTTTGTTTGTTTTCATTTTTTTGTTGTTTTCATTTGGTTTTCCATGCTGCACTTTGTTAACCTGTCCCTTGCACACATGCCCAGAGGCTGCAGAGACAGGGAACCCAGAGCTATTGGAGAAAGGGGGGAAAATACCAACCTGTCATTTACTTTCATGATTCCTGGAACGTGGTTATTGAATGACACTAATGTTGTGTGTGAATGGATGGTTGGGATTGGGATTTGAGATGCTCTTCGAGTCATGGACGCGGCAAAGATCCCCCAATGTTCTGCAAACACACACACACAGACACCCTGTGCCCCTCGTCCCCAGCACTGAGGCTACAGGTCCACAGTCCCCTGTTTCCCAGACTCTCTCTTGATCAATATGACAACTCGTTGCTGCATTCAGAAACAAGATACCTCCAGTTACCTCAAAAGCAGACACAAAAAATAGGCTTTTAGGTCAGCAGGCTCCTAAGGAGAAGGCAAAATCTGCTCTGTGTGCCCCAGACAGTTCAGCTGAGCTTCCCCGGGGCCTCACAGTCCAGCTAATGAGAAACTCCCCAGCAACCCCCATGTAAAATGCTTTCCTAGGTCTTTAAAATGCCTTAAATTCTCTATATATTTAGTAAGACTTCTTTACTTCTTTAAAATGTCCCTTGTTGCTCCTCAAGATAATACTCTTGTGATGTATTACAACAGCAATGCAGCATTGCAAAGCAAGACGAATATTGAGTCTTATTTTCCTCTCAGCTTCGAAGGAGCAGCAAAGCCCTGTGCAAAGCCGAGGTGGGTGCTCGCCTGGCCCCCCACAGCCCTGCCCACCCTCCCCGATGCTTTTGGGGGGCGATGGACGGGATCAGGGCTGCACTGGCTGTTCACAAGGAAGAGCAAGGGAAGGAGCGCTTGGCCGCTCTTCCACTGGGACAGAAAACATCTCTGTCTCTTGCACAGCAAAACGCTACTGACCTGCTATTGAACAGCAAGCTGAGTCCTCACATCAAGAGAGGAAAGGAAAAGCTTTTCTCCTTCTTTTTACGTTAAGGAACAAATGTTTACAAGACCTGAAGAGGAAGGAAATTCACTATATGTCCATTGTTAAATGGGGCTGATGGATTATTTACCCTGGCGCAAGGGCAGCCTCTGTCTCCGTATACATTTTCCTGATTCCTTAAGTTAATACATATGGCTTTAAGTTGTGGTAAAAAAAAAATAATAACAAAACTATTTGCAGTTTTATCTGAAGTACTTGAATAAATGTGTCAGTGAACCTACACCAAGGGCTGGATTCCTGCAAAGTGTTTCACCTTTACAGGTTTTACCAGGATCGCGCAGTTAAGCCAGAGCCGACGGCGACTTCTGCACATGCTGTAGGAAAAGGGATGGTGCCCTGTGCTAAAGCACCACCACACAGATTCAACTCCTGCTCACAAAAAACTTCCAGTACAGCTTCTACTGGTTGATGAACAAACTAAGATACAGCAGCAGAAGCACCTTCTCTGCCCACAACTGCACCGGTATAAATACTTCACTAGAACTAAAAAGAGTTTACAAAGGACATTGTACCTGCTCTCGCTGTCCCTGCGCTCCGGACCCGCCGTTTGCCCGGCCCACGGCAGCCGTGCGAGTGCCAACAGACTTTCAGAAGTCGCTTCGTATGTGTTTGCACACACACAGAGATGTACAAACACACACAGGAGAAGGAGGCAGAGAAATATGTTAATTTGAAACACCTGGCAAATGTTTCAGAGTTAACAAGTCTCAGGTTTGGCCTTTTGGTTTTTCTTCTGTTGGAGGGGGGTCAAGGAAGGGGAGGTGATTTTGCCAGTTGGGGCTGGGGAAGGAACAGGCACAAAACAAGAAGTCAAAGGGTGTTTTTTCACCCTTTATTGAAGTTCAGCATCACACTACTGGAGCTAATGCAAACAGGAAGATCATAAAAGAACATAATGAAAGGCTCGCACACTGGGACCGAGGGACTGGTTTCAGTTACAGAATATAGCTTTGGAGGCACACCACACAGAGCCGGGGACTCCACGCAGCCGCGAACCGCCGCTTTTCAGCTTTTTCTACGTAGTTCCTCACCCGTATTTCAGCCTGCAACCTCTATCCAATGCACCGTGCCCTGTCGTTATAGGATCCTGTATTGCATCTTTATACACACGCAAGATTGACATCTGCAGCTAAGTGTATTAAGAGGAAAACCCCCCAATTAGCACACATTTTCCTTATGCTGCTGTGAATCACGCATGCAATGCCTTTTATCCACACCCGATATCTTGAATGAGAGATGTAATTATGGGAGTAAATGAAGAAAAACGGAGGATACTCAACTAATTTAGGAAAAGCCTTGTGCAGGCTGCCTTTTACTTACAGCGGAGTCACCAATACCATCCAGAAATCCCAAATTAACTCCCACTCCGCATAGAAACCTGTGTTAGATTTAGCCCAATTCAAGGTGTGTGGCACATACCACCGGTAACTCCACTCCGGTGCTGTCTGAGACCAAGGTCGAGCAAGAGAATGGCGAGCGCTCTTTGCACGTGCCGTCAGCTCCAGGCACACAGGGGCCTCCGACATCGCGCCGGGGGGTTGCAGCAGCAAAATTTGCTCGCAAAGACCAGTAAAACACAAACCCTTCCAAAGAGCACCCCGAGGAGATGCACCCAGCACGGCCCAGGGTGCAGCTGTACCAAGGGAAGCGCCCCACAAAGGCAGGTTCTGCCTTCAAGCCCCGCTAGACACTGATTTAGCGTGGAACATCTCCTGGGAGCCCGTCTCCCCGTCACTCTTATAAACACCACGAACCAGGAATGCAGCACCAGTGTTAATTTCCATATTACTGCTCCATTTCTGAGCTGTTCTTACGTGGCTGCTGAGCTTCTAAAAGAATACTGACACACAGGCCAGAACGAAGAGAGCGCAGAAAGAAAGTTACTGCCTTCAAAAATCAAAAATTCTGAGGATCTCATCAATGTTTAGGACATAACAGAGAGTAACATATCTTTACACAGGACACAAACAGTGACTGAAATGTGCCTAGTTACTTTAAACGCAAACTAATGTAGTATTTGCCCTCACATTTGTCTTATCAATACACATTACACAATTACAGAAAAGCTTGCTTTATCCTCTTCAGCTTCCTGAGGCTCTTTTTGTTCAAATTGTCAATGTAGCACATTAAAATGTTTAAGTGCTATTACTATCAAGCAGACCAAAAGCTGGTTCGAATGCTAAGTCTTTCTACCACAGAGATGCATCACTTTTCTCCAACCCTGACAGCACTTTCCAATTTCCTCCGAGAGAAGAAATACCCACATTCCAGTTGAGACTGAAGTTTAAAATTCCTATTAAAGCAGCTTTTATGTAATTAGATGGGAATGACTGTGCAACAGTGCCCATTGCAGAAAACTTCAAAGTGGTTATACTGGAGAAATCACAACCCGTTTCAGTGTGCCCGCAAGAAGAAAGAATGGCTCTCCCGAGGATAAGAGTATATTAGTCTCTGTATGTAATAGATTTTATTGACCATATGGAACTGATATAAAAATTGTGTTGCAGTGGGTAGTCTTGGATTTGAGACAGGAATGTGACATACAAAATACAGTTCCTGTTAAAAGCCTGGCAGCTTTCTGGCAGTTTTTGCAATCAGAAGAACCTGAAATATTTACCTGATTGAGTCACTGATGAGTCCCAGGTCAAAGCAAAATCTGAAGATTCACCTTCTTCAACTGAAAAAGAACAAAAAGGACAAAAATGAGTTGTGATAGCTAAAACAAACCAACTGGAAAGCAACACCATCAGAAAACTAGGTCTGCTGTAGCATTAAGTATTAAAACAGACTTCTGCACTGGTGAAAAAGAACTTACTGCTTTCTATAAAATAATTCATAAGGTAGAAATTTAGTAAAGAGATTTTCCCTATGTTTTAACCTAAATATGGGATTTCTGTGTGCAGTTTTTTCCTAAACAGGTAACAGTAAGTTCACATTAAATTTTAACAGAGGCTGCTGAGTGTTCACATTTGAAATTTTGTACATTCACAACAACTTGCATGTGTAAAATTTCAAAAACTACCTATACCTTTACAACAGCAATGTACACTGTAACAGGTCATAGTAAAGAACTGTCCTATGAGGGGAAAAGTGTCCAAGTTATGACATCTTAACATATTAGCCCTATTCAGACCAGAGCAACAGCTTGAGTTTGTCAGAGTCCTGAATTAAAAAATGCCATTAGAATGCGCAAGCCTGTTCTGGAATATGGTAGTCATCAATAACTGCATTAGGGCTTGCTGATGTGAAAGCTGTCAGAGCCAGGTGCTCCGCATTTACAAGCAACATATCTATAACCTCCTGCCTGTTAAGAATTACAAAATGTCATTTGATTCTTACATTCTTAAAAATAACTAAGATCAACTGACAACAGGCAGAGCCTAATCCTGCTGTTACTGAAACCAATGGCAGTTCTACTCACGTCAGACCCATTACTTGGAAGAGGTAACTGCGGAAATTCTTCTTTTTAATTGCAAAAGTTGGTCATTATCACCTGCCTGCTCTGTCACTGTGACACCAAACATGTAAATCATGGCTCTTTATTTCCTGATGAAAAGTATTTATGCCATGCACGGAACAATCTCTAACCCTTTGATCTAAATCACGTCGGATTCAAATAAAAACTCTACATAATTCTGCAAGCGAAATCCAAACCACATTGCAAGGCCCCTATTGACTAGATGGGACCTGGCCCTGGAACCCGCTATGGTGATTATTACATTGAGTATTTACATTTTCATCACAAGAGTCCTGATGTTATGCTTTCCTCTCCCCTTTTTCTCAATCCAGTACAGAACTCTGGCATCCCATAAGCTTACCGATCAGCTTGGTGTCAATGGTGACATCATGTGGCATTAGGAACAGAGAAGATAATTTGCATCAACGGCACCTTGACAAATTTTGATTTTACATTCAGATCATAAATAAGTGTGCCTTCCACAGCGGGACACAGCCCCGGCCTTGTTAGCCTGCAAGTTTACCAACACAGCAGCAGGGAATCTGGCCACTTCTTTTGAAAAAATCATACTTGAGACACAGTCATACTTCTCCCAAAAAGTCTATGTTAGCATAAAGGCCGTGTCACATAGCACGACATTCCACAAAAACAGAGAAAAACGCCTCCTGAGGTGGTTATCAGAGCCATTCCCCAGGCGCGGCTTAGCAGGCCCAGCTCTCCTAGGGCTCACCTACCATTCCGTGCCCTGCAACCACCATCTTGTTCCCATTTCCACCCATCTCTTAACCAAAAAACTCTGGACAGAATTATCCTGCATACATTTTTTTTATGGGAGTGAAACTGTATCTCATTTTAACATTGCAATCTACATACATTAGGGAGGGTTTTGCCCCAAAATTAAATAAGCTGTGTTAGCACTTCATGTAACTTGTTCAAAACAGACGAGCGGAATGTTTTAATTTCACGTTATCCTCAACTGCTTTTTGGTTGGCTTGCTTGGACAGTTTTTTAATATTACTACTTTTATGCTGAGGGTGTTTTTTATTTCTTTACATTGCATCTTAGAGGGGTGAAAAAGAGCCAGGCTGCTAAAAATACTCAAATGCAACAAACTCAGCCCTAGTCAAGTAGAAGTAGATGAGCTCAGTGCTGGTCACTGGCAATTTTAGCAACCCGCTGCCTTTTGTGTTGGTTAAACACCGGAGACTGCTCTAGTCCTCGTGCTGCTGCAGGGACCGGCTCCGGCAAATAACAAAAATGCGGGTTTTTTTTGGAATCCCTTAAATGAGGGCAAAGGTTTGATTCAGCCTCTGTTGGCATTAATTTGCTTTGCTCCCCAGTGACTGAAAAGGGGACAGAGAACATACATGTGAAGACGACGGCACCTAAATTCACTTTATATTATTGCAGCCAGGGCTTCAGGTTCTCCCCCGGTTTGCTGCTCACACCACTATTCCCCTTTTTTCTTCTATTTTCTCCTTTTTGTTTTTTAATATTTTTTAAGCAAACACCATCTTTCATAGGATCAACCGTAAGAAAAATTAACGGTCGAGCCCCCTCCAAGCAGCATTGCTATATCAGACTGATGTCTCTCTTGTAGTAAAGTATCAAGTCAAATTGTCCCCCCGGACAGCGAGCACCACTCGAGGGGAGCCAGGACCCCACGCTGTTTGCCATGGTGCTGGCTGGGGGTGCCAAACACATCCAGGCCACGGGGCAAGGCCAGGCTGGTGCTGCTCAGGACCAGGATGAGGTGGGTTATGGAGTGGCACGGTCACAGTGACAGTCAGCATCACCTGTCAGCCCATCCACCCCCTAAACCAGGCAGAAACAAGGGGCAGAAGCAGCTATATCCAAAAAAGAAAGACTGGGTCCGTACACCGGTGTAATTAAGAAGACCCAGAGGTCTGGAGGGGAAGAGTCTGTGATACTGAAGCTAAAAAAATACAGGTGATCAGGCTTTGTCATGGGCACTGAGTGCAATTGTAGGGAGACACTTAACTCCACCATGTTTCTGCTCCCTCTCTGTGATGGGCATAAAACCCAGAGCTGAAAGGTTCCTCCATGGTCACCTTAATCTTCTGGATATAAATCGTTCTTTAAGGAGCCAGCATTTGAAGCGGTGTCGCTGCTGGCGTTGCCTCAGCAGTAAACAGATGTCTCTCAAGTCAGTGGGAAAGATTATCCGTTTCTTCCTCCCAAACTCAACCTCAACACCCAAGCCACAGCAGCTAAATTTGCCCTCAGTCGCATGCGGCTGTTGCTGGACGCACACAGCAAAAGGAGGAGCTTTCCCGGGCTGGTCTCTGGGGAGAAGAGTCCCGCAGACCCCGCTCTGGGGACAGACACCCATATGGGACAGACCCCAGGGCTGCCTTGGGGCTCAGCCAACCCTCCCTGGGAGGGCAGAGTGGGTACAGAACACATTGGCTGCTATGGCTGTGAAGGGATTTCCAGCTCTCACTACTGTGAATAGAGTCAAAAACCTCCTTATGTTTGCCAGGGAGTAATTCACTGAAGTTGCTTTTTCAGTTCAAGTTTCAGTTTCTTAATATTTTTCTCAGCATCACTTGAAACCTAGGTTGACTCTGGTGACCACTGTGCATCAATGGTCACTTTGGATGCTAGTATTTAAGTAGCGGTAATGAGCAAAATAGCCATTGAAGAGGTATGAAGCACTCAACACAATCACTTCCAAAATACAACACACGGTAAAAAAAAATCCTGTTTCATTAGGCGGAAAACATGTTTTCTGAGACACAGCAGCCACAATCACAACTACTGGAGTCAGGGACTAGACACTTCCACCTGTGCCAGTGAACCACTCTGAACGTGTGGACACACAAGTCCATGTCACTGATGTTCTGCATGGGCAGGATCCACCCACCTACCCAAAACGACCCCCAGCCTGGCAGTCCTGCAGGGAGCGGCTTAAGGCTCAGCGCCGGGATTTTATAAAGGAACTCGATCTCGTATAAGCTCCAACTACTTTATGGGAGTCCTGGTGACATAATGGTAAAGGCTCAGCAACACTGGGCATTGAAAATGAAGACATCCAAAAATCACCAGTGTTAAGCTTCAGGCAGGGTGTTCCCAAATGCACTTCATGTGCTTTCATTGGATACTTTCTGTTTTCCTTCACAAACCCCATTTTCTCCCCAAATCATGTTGTGTGCCTGCACATTAAGCCATGGTTGCAACCACAGAAGTTGCTATGTAATTACACACTCTCTTTTCTCTACCTGCTCTCTCCATCCAAACGATCACTTTTAAATGCTTTGGAAAAGCACACTTTTCCTTCAGTGATACAGAGACAATACAGCAAGAGAACCATTCAGTCCCGCTTTGCCCCGTGTGTCACCCACAGAACGGCACTCGAGGTGCAGCCCAGCGCCCCAGAGAGAGGAGACATGTGCCAGATTCTCTGTGATTAGGAAGAGATGGGCAAGAAACTACTAACTACAGCACTAAACCTTGATATCAACACTCACAGCCCAATATTTCTGCTTTAAAAGCATTAAGGGTTTTTTTTCCTTCCTTTTGTCAATGGTCCATAGTATATGCTGGCACACAGAGATAAAATACTGAAATAAAAAACAGACGCTCTTTTAGCTGCATCCTTTAGGGTGAGGATTATGAGTTGGTTATAGGAAACCCACCCAAAAGTGTGCCTGCTACAGCAGCTGTGCCCTTTGGTGAGACCGGCGGGCATCTGTGAGGCTGAAACCCTTCAGGAAGACTGGGTTTGGCTTGAAAACAGCCTTGGTGCGGCAGTGTAGAACATCCTTTGTGACCAGCGCCCTTGTGCCCTGCCACCCACGGCCCGGTGCTGGGAGGACACATCTGCTCCAGCTCCCGCTCTGCCCGGCACCCCTGGAGGAAACCTCTGCTCTGCTTGTGCGACCCAAACGCAAGAGCCAGAGCAAGGACAGGGCTGATGTGGGGAGGAACCGTGGGCAATGGCAGCATCACAACACAGCACCCCCACACATGCCAAATATTTGCATTTTGCCTGCTCGTCTCAGGTGTTCTCCAAGGATCCTTATTTAATTGCTAGGTCACCAGTGCTGCAGGCTCCAAGATTTCGGTTCTTTGTGCTCAGAGAAACTTCTGAAAGGATTCAGCATCCATTCCCCTAAGAGCGAGAACATCTATTTATGGGGCTACCATTACCTGAACTCCATTCACAGTCACAGTGCTTATTTAACACTTTATCACTCCCAGGAAAGAAGTTAACCTTATCAAAGTAAGACGCTTTCTGAACCAAATGTTGATTTCTAGATGCAATCAAGCTTTACAAGCGAGCAACAGCCCCTCAGTAATTCAGATGGCATGTGTATGCTCCCTTATCCCATTACACAGGCTTCAAGGACCAGTTTAACACTTCCCATAATATAAAAACTCCGTAGTATGCTAACTAAAATGTCAGGGAGTGTGTCAGTTTGAGAAATATGTTGGGTTACAAGCAAGGCCCCAGCTGATGGGGGAACTTTCCCAAGTCAGGGCTGTTACCAAAAGCTGCATTCGGCACCAGGGCCGCCCCCTCACCCATGACCAACCTACAAAAGGACCCCGAATGGCACAGTTTGAGTGCAGAAAATAAAGAAAACTTCAGTTTGGAGTATTCTGTCAGATTTTGCTCATGATAGAATGCCTTCAGATAAACCTGGGGAAATCTCTCTGCCACCTGGGTATTAGCTTTAATGTTCGTGTCAAGATTCACAGCTTTCCCTCTAGAGAAATACTCCAGCACCGATCCGCACCACGAGCCCGTCACACACTAACAGCGCATTTTCCCTGACCCAGCTGTAGGTATTCACAAGCAAGAGCTCTGCGATCTTCTGTAATCTTCAGGCTTCTTCACCACCTTTCAGGCACACATCCCTGTGCTGTCCTACCGGCCTTGGCTCCGTCCCTCCCACCACACGCAATCACACGCTCCCGAACCAGCGCAGGACGCAGAACAGCCCCATCCCACCACGACTCATCCCCCAGCGCTCTTAATCCTGCCAAATGCAAAGCAGCTTCCATTTCCACCACGTCGAAAGGAGCTGCGGATGCTCAAAACTTTGCGGATTGAGGATTGTAAATTAACCAGTTTCCAGCTGCTTGGCATGGCAGGAGCACAAAAGATGTTAACTATTTTTATACTTTAAATAGCTGGGTCTTTTCCATGCACATCTAGAGTCAGGCCTTTGGAGAGCTGTGGATAGGCTTGTTCCTCAATCTGAAATACATGGAGAAAGCACCGGACACCTCTGCTGTCACCCAGCCCACTGCCTGGCACAGTACAGCTACCAAAACTAGCAGTGGCATCCAGCAAAAAGACAAAAAAAGGTCAGAAATGGCTACTCTGAGCAGAAGCCAGTTGGCCTCTCTGTTCCGTTTCCCTCCCGGCTGGGTGTAAGGCTTTCCCTCTCTCCTGCTTCCATGTTCCCCCTTAGATCCTCCACCTTCTAATGGCAGTGAGACAAAAGGCTGCAAGACAGATATTTGCACAAGAGCAGCAAAGGAAAGCAGCAGCATGAAAAGCGGTCGCATTTGCTTAAATGAAGCTCCGCTGCAGCAGAGCTGCGCTGCATCCCCCAGGAGCACAGCGGGGTGCTGCGCCACCCCAAAAACTCGGGCTGCCCTGCTTTGCCAGCGGGTTGAGGCTTTTTCCCACTGCCACGCTGAGGGAAACCTTCAGATTTGGCAGGAAGATAGGAGGTTTTGTGGGGCTGAGCCACCGCACTGTGAACGTATCCCAATGCACTTCCCAACGCAGCTGAAGGGCGAGGGGAACCCCCAGGGCCAGCAGCGGGTGTGCTTCACACCAGCCTTTTGAGCCCATCGAATCCCATTGGAAAACCAGTTTCACAAGAGGACTGCTGCCACGTCTCCCCCTGCTCACTAGATATTTTGCTTGTTTGCATAATCATTTCTATTTCAGTTTAGTATTAATAACACTTTGCCATTTTTCCCCCGGTGGCTGGTGAGAAGGAGCCCCAGGGCACCCCCGAGAAGTGTCCGTACCCCTGCTCCCCACATCCCCGCAGGATCACGCCTGGTCCTCGGCACAATCACTCGCAGCTCCAGAGCCACCTCCCTGTTCGCTCCCTGCTGCACGGTCCCTTCAGCCATCGGTGGCTCTCGGCCAAAACGGGGCTTTCTACCTTAAACAGGACCATTATATATTAGTCCTTTCGTGGGCCAGCAGGCCAGAGAGTAAGACAAGAGGGTTTACTGACACAGTTTATTTAGCTAGTTCAGAGCCTAAACGTGCACAAGCTCTCTAGTTGCTTTTCTCCGAAGTCAGTACCAGGGCTTGGCACAGACTGTGGGTTTTGCTGGCAAAGTCAGCCTTTTTGTGTGAAGGAGGGAGGGGTGGGGAAACCCAGACTGCTGTGCTCTCTAGGTCAGGGAAAATAAATTTAAAATAATAATAATACTAAAAAAGTAACACGGATGACACAAATGGGAGAGAATTACAAAGGGAAACTGAGAAATCGAGAAAAAGATGCGAAGGTGATTAAGGAGAACAAGACAAACAACAAAATAAGGTAGCACTAGCAGGTTTATGCAAAGGAGATCTAATTATGGGTGGCTAAATCCTCCAGGACATTAATATTCCATCGTAATGTGTCTAGTTTCCTCCTTTCCAGACATGGCAGGGAGGAAATGAGAATCACTTAGATACACTGTTTAATGAGCAAATGATGGACGATCACCCAATACAGCCTGCCTGATAAGTATCCATTAGCTTAAACTCGCACAGTAAATCTGCGCGCAGCTAACGGGGCTGCCTCCTCAAACGCTACGGCAAAACTTAATGTAACTGCAACGAGCAAAAGGGATCATTGTAAATAAAAACCTCACCTCTGCGAGAGGAGAAAGACCATAGGGCATCCATAACGGCTAATCACAGCCCTGCCCACGGACCGCACACCTGACTCACCAGCCAGAGCATATTTATTCCCAGCGCTCGTATTTAGTTTTTGTGTTTCTAATTCACAGACTCCACTGGAGACAGATATTTCCCATCAAAATCTATTATGTAAATAAATACGAGTGTACAGTGTAATAAAACGCCGCCGATGTTTCCGGTTGCTCTCAAGATCAACATCTTATACATGCGATGCATTAAGCTTAGAGTTTTTGGGCCTGCAGACACCCCATGTCTATACTTTACATGATAGATTTGGAGTCAATACTCTCACTGACTGTTCTTACCGCTTGTCACTGAAGGTTAATCCCCAGGGGACAAGGTGGGTTTTTCCCCTTTAATTGTCATGCAGTGTATTTCATCTGGGAAACGTTCAGGAGTTCAGAGGCTGAGCTGGAGGAGGCACCTGGTTGAGGAGTCCCCTGCTCTGTGCAACGTACGAGACCCACTGCTGATTCTAATTGCTGCTTCCACCTCGGGAGTGTGGGACGGGGACCAGAGTTTGGGGATCATTCAGCTTTTTCTGGCCACAAGAATGGTGGGGCACATCCCACCCAGCCCAGGGACCCAAGTCCACCCACAGGCCACTCATGCCCAACACAGAGCCCCCAAATCTCCTATTGTCTATGAGCAGTGGGGACACACGATGACATGGGGCGCGGGGACAGGGCTGGGGACGGCGAGCACCGGCTGCCTGCGGGCACACTCCTCCCTGTGTTATTATATGCATTTCTAAGGCAACTGTCACCATAGCGTCTGCACCTTCTTTCAAAAATAGATCTACTATGAGTAAACAGGCGCTTTAAAGCTCCAGTGAAACAAAACAGGTGAATCTGGCATTCCCCATGTTGCTCATAAAATCATGTATTTTACTTCAGCAACCAAGAGTTTAAATATCCTTGCTCCATCTGGAACGCTGCTGGATGACAGAAACATGTACATGTTGAAACTCCAACAAACCGAAACAAGGCAAGTAGAGAAAGGGGGAATTAATGCGCCTGCAACTCACAGCCAGGACCTCAAGTCCCTGAGTCGAATTTGCAAGTTGTGAAATGATCCCTTGCTCTGCTAGAATGCCAAAAGCAAGTAGAAGTTACCCAAAGACGAGATGGCGATGCAAGGGACCCATGAGAAGTGGGTCAGCAAGCACACAGACCAAGCTGCTACTCAAACGCTTCCAATTTCTTACCCTTTCCTCCAAACTGGGGGTGTACAAGTTCACTAGTGAAGGCTCTGCTAGCACTCCACATGCTTTTGAGCACAGTGAGGGAAGGTACCCAAGTCTCAGGGAACACCTAAGACAGAATTTGCAATGGTGGGTCATGGGGCTCTGCGTTGGAAGACCAGACCCGAGGGCTGGGGTTGGCAGAGGGATAGCCCAGGTCAAGGGGATGACAGAACCACCTTCAGCGTCCACAGAACGTAAAGAAATGGCTACAATGAAATGAAGTTCCAGAACGAAGTCAAAGCACCACGAAGCCCAAACACGGGGCTTTGCACAGAGGGTGCAGGGTCTCACCAAGGCAGATTTATTGTGCGCTTTGCTTCTCCAGAAAAGAGACGGGAAAGAGCACTATTTTTACATTAGGGCTATAAAGTTTCTATATAAGCAGAACACCTAATAAAATCATTTACATGTGCTGGCCCTGTCTTGAGGCAGCTAATGAGGACGCTGAAAGGCTAACATCTAACAGACTAACGACACAAAGAAAGGGGAACGTTCTGAAATTAATTTACATGAACTTTCATATGGAAACAGGAAGCAAAGCAGGGGAGAACAGAAGCACACAAGGATCTGCAGATGAGCTATAACTCCTCACACTCTCTCTTACACAGCCTCCCCTGTACCGGCGTGCGCTGCCCAGTGCTACCCACAGGCATCCCCCTTCTCTGTACTGGGTGCTGCTTGGGCAAAACCATCTGACCAAGCACAGTTCTGAAACAAAACACTCACCAAAAAGTCTCTTTCACCACCCCACCTGCTATGGTCAGACCATGAGCCACATCCCTCCAGACCCTCCTGCCGCCTCTTCCTTTCCTTCGCAAAGAGCTGCTCTCCAGTTCATCCCGTCACCACTGCAAATCAAGTCCCACTTCACCGCAATTTGGCCACCATGGATTTCATCCAGAACCAACAGAAGATACAACATCTCCC
The DNA here is from genome assembly GCF_036013475.1 of Columba livia. NCBI lineage: Eukaryota > Metazoa > Chordata > Aves > Columbiformes > Columbidae > Columba > Columba livia. Next base: position 1,588,313 of record NC_088614.1, read on the forward strand.
ATTACACATGGATCGGGCAAGATAAATGTTGTCAGTCTCCATCCTGAGCTGCCCCAGATGGCAGGGGGACCCCAGTTTTCAGACAGTCAGGTTAGAGAGTTTAGTGCCCATGAAAAATTCACCCTTCCAAACATGACACAAAGAACAGAAAACTACTTAAACAGCAGCATTTACCTTGAGGGTCACTGATGAAATGCTAAAGCATGCAACAACTCTGTTCTTACACATGTTTAAGTCCCCTACTTCATAATTCTTCAAAGCAGGTTTTACTAGGTCGTGCCTAAAGCCCTCGCTGCCCCTGCAGCAGCGAGCTCCACGGGAGCAGGGGGACTGCACCACTTTGTTGAGCACCTTACACTCCCTTCCACATACCCCGTTCACCACTGAGGACTATTAATCACAGCTGGAAAAAATAAAATTAAATAAAATGAAAAGCTTCAACCAGATTTCTACACCTCAGCCTAAAAAAACCCAACAATTTTTACTGCTAATCCTCCAAGCTTGGAAATTGTTTCAGTGGTGAGCTATGTTTGCAGTGTAGGTAGCACAGCAAAAGGAAAAGGGAGAGAGGAGGCTTTTCCTGACCAGCCATTTTAATTAGAGCTACGAGGGCTTGGAAAAACCCATCTGGTGAGTGGAGTCATTTCCCCCTCTCCCCTCCTCTTTGATGCTGGTCCCAACGAGCAGGACCCACATTTCCAGCAGCAGAAGCGCAGGGGATGTCGCTGCTTCGGTGCCATCGCGGGGATCAGCTCTCGGTGGCCGGACACGGGGGCTCGGGCTCCCCAAACCAGCGCGGGGTTCGGGGGGTGATGCAGGAGTTGGTTTCTCGAGCAAACAGCTCGCCGGGGCTCTTTGTGCATGCAGGCGTGGATGTGTGTGTGGCTGTGCGTGTGGCAACGCTCCCCAGGCTCGCTCATTTTAATGCTGCTTTCTCCCCAGATGAAAATATACATATTCTTATTAACAAAAAAAAAATGTGCAAAGTATAAATTTGCATCTATGATCATTTCTGGTTCATAAATTGTATTTTAATAATAAAACAATATGCTCTTACGTACTGCCTCTTAAATACTAACGGGAAAGTCTGTCTTATTTGTACACAAGCCTAAAATGGTATAAAATACCATAAAGATGAATAGAAGGGTAAATATGTAAAGCACCTCATCCTGCTTCCTCTGCCACAAGGAGTTTCTGTGGTCACAGGGAATGACCCACGTGAGGATGCCCCACACCTTCCCACCGCCACATTCCATGGCACAGGCCAAGGGAAATGCTCCAGCTGAGATCCTTCCCACTAGAAAAACAGGCTTTGTTGGCTGCATTGAGGTGAAAGAAATCACAACGCGGCAGAGAAAGTCATGTATATCACATATATCCCTTTGTAGCATCCAGTTTAATCCGTGGAAAAAACAACTTGGCCACCATAAAGTGGAAACTAATATTTTTTATGACCCCTCAACAACCTGTCCTTAGCGCTACCATACCATAAATAAATCTCAACATCTTGTTATACACGCTCTTTATTTTAAACGAGACTAAAAGGGGAACGCGGTTCTTACTGAAAATTGGCACGCATACAAAGAAAGGGGGAGAGCTGGATTTTAAAACTGCTTCCCAAAGCCTACTTCTTTTAAATTCCTATTAAACTTCCCACCTTTCCGCTGAAACGAAACACAGAAAGAATTTCCAAATATTTTATCATTCTGAATGGATTTCCCCAGTGTAACAGTAATAATATTTTTACAGTTAAAAGATCCACTGATTTAATAAGTGTGATTTGTGTATTTAGAAAATTCATTAGAGCAGACATTCCCCGACATTTTCCGATTTATTTCTTTATTTAGCCTAATTTGGGTACACTACTTCAAAAGAACGCTTAGAGCTTCCCAGTTCCTTAGTCACTCACTAATAACATCTAATAATTAATAAAGACATGTAAATTCTTAACTCCCAGAACCATTCCAAACTTACTATCTGTACGCTTCGTGTCATGTCTCACTTATAGATATCTGCATTACTTTGTTTCATAAAATGCTGAAGGGACACGTACTTATCTTGCTCTCTACCAAGAGTGAATATTCAGGCGTGCTGCAACCAACGCAAAACGGAGCAAAGTTTTCCAGGCAACAACCAGGTTTGGGGCTGGTTTTACTCTGATTTTTTGCAAATGGTTTAACTGAGATTTTTGCAAATGGTTTAACTGAGATTTTTTGCAACCGCCTGGTGTAAATGCACATGTTTGCGCACAGGTGCTGGTGTAAACGCACATATCTGCAGTGGCAATGAGGGACATGCAAAAATGCAGGTGTGGTATGGGGTGAGTACATCGGGATAGTCCCATTAGCGCTAATTTTTTTACAGTTATTCGGGAGATGAGAGGAAATGTGCAGCTGGGATACGGAAAGGCCAAATTTAGGGTAGGTGGGATGCTTGGGATAGCAACTCCTAAAGTATCTATAGAAACAAAGAGGACACAAAGGGCACAAGCAACCACCCTCATCCCCCTCCATAAGGCTGCCAACTCCTGTTAAAATCCCCATTCTACGGACAGGGACCATGGGGAATAACATTAGCTCAAAAGATCTTTACTTGGAGGCAAATTATATTGTGTCTGCTCCTCTCTGACAAGTGCTCCTGTCAGGGCTTTGTGTTCTGCAACATTTCCTTGTCATATTTAGTTGCTTGTTTTGATTTCTGGTCTTCTGTCGGGAGGAAGACTGCCAAAACCTAAGCCCTGTCTAAGCCTGGGAAACGGGGCGTGGGGATTTCCACCAGTACATTGACAGAAGTTTCCTTAGAAATAATACAACTGGCATGGAGTTTTGGATTTGAAGTTCAGTGGACTAAAGGAACGCAATTTGAAAGAAGAAAGGAAGTAGCCCTGCCCCCCTAAATCAAAGGTACCATAGTAGGTGTTACGAAATGACACTCAATGGACTTTCCACACCAGAACCACACGCAGATACAACGTTATTCATACACAAACAAATTATAACCATGCTGGTAGTTTTGCTGTTTGTAAAATGACTCCCTCAAGTTTGAGTGGTTTGTTATGACTTTCTTAAAATGTACAAATTTCCTCCTCAAAGCCAAACTGAGACAGAAAAAAAAGCACAAAAGCACCTAACTTTCAAAAGGAAGAACTTTCTGCAGTCTAACCACGATACAAAACGCTCGGATAATTAATTTACACTTGAGGCAAAGAGGGTTACTCAGCCGCACTGATGTTTTTTTCCCAGGCAAACCTCACCCATAGCCAATGGGTCAGCAAAGCAGAGTTCCTCTACAAATTTTTATGACATCTAAATATATTTCCTATCCACTCTTGTATTTTTTTCCCTGCTAATGAGATTGTGCTGTTGTTTGCTTGAATTCCTGATAAAGTTACGTAATCTTATGGAAATTCTGCGGTAAATACAAGCTGTGCTCATGCTTGGTCCATGCTTACACTTCCCAATGCAGATGTTCTATGGCCCCGCATCCATCAGCACAGAAACAACTCTGAGTCACCCTGACAAACGCGCTGTCTAAACAGCAACAGGGTAGCAAAGGGCTTGACTGCCGACATGCCTCCTGCACGAGTTACGGACGCCACCGTGTTCTGGGAAACCAGCAGTTTGTATTAGTGCTGACTGGTTTCAAGGATGGGCTGTTAACGTGAACTTCACTCAAGTGTATGTAAAAGTTTCTATCGATCGGAAAGCCAACCCTGTAATCAATAAAGGCACAGACGCCCTTCCTCCCCCATCACGCAAGTGATTTGTCTAAAAATGTGAAACGGTAAGACAAGACTCTGTCTGGAGAGCGGAAGACAAATGTTTCTTCTAGATACATGAAAGAATCATCATAATTCTGCTAAACTGAGGGAGATTTGAACTTGCCCCTGACCTCCTGGCCCTTCCCACATCAGCACTTCAGCACTGGCCTCACCAGCATCTTCCTCGCACACGGGTTAGTGCCGGTACCTGGCAGGTGAGCTCTCTACCGTGACAACCGTGAGGGTGGCAGAGCCTGGCCCAGGCTGCCCAGGGGGGTTGTGGAGTCTCCTTCTGTGCAGACATTCCAACCCGCCTGGACACCTTCCTGTGTAACCTCATCTGGGTGTTCCTGCTCCATGGGGGGATTGCACTGGATGAGCTTTCCAGGGCCCTTCCAACCCCTGACATTCTGGAATTCTGTGATCTTTTCAGATCAAACGGGAATACGTTACTTCCCATATGGGTCATATTGCACATACCCATGTGTCACCTCAACAGACAGCCTGACACCACGGCAGGACATGTGGTTATTTCTGACCAATAATATCGATAACGCAGCCTCCACAGCTGCTCACCAACAGCTCCAACATACAGAAGACTAGAAAGCTTGAAACCTTAAGGTACTTAACATTTTACAGTATTTTTGTAGGGAGGCAACTAGGAAAGCTAAGGCCTCCTTAGAACTAAACCTGGCATGAGTGGTAAAGGACAACAGAAAGAACTTCTTCAAATTCATTGCAGCTAAAACACTAGAGGCAATGTAGGCCCACTGATGAATGAAGTGGGTGCCCTGGTGACAGAAGATACAGAGAAGGCAGAGTTACTGAATGCCTTCTTTGTCTCTGTCCTGAGCAGCCCCGTACCACTGAGACCCCAGAGGAAGGCAGGACAATGGAAGAGTTTGCCTGGGTTGATGAGGACTGGGTTAGGGAGCAGTTAGGCAATCTGGACATCCATAAATCCATGGGTCCAGATAAGATGCACCCACAGGTGCTGAGGGAGCTGGCTGAGGTCATTGCTGGATCACTCTCCATCATCTTTGCCAAGTCTTGGGAAATGGGAGAGGTGCCTGAGGACTGGAGGAAAGCAAATGTCACTCCACTCTTCAAAAAGGGCAGGAAGGGGGACCCGGGTAACTACAGACCGGTCAGCCTCACCTCCATCCCAGGGAAAGTGATGGAACAACTTACTTATCCTTGGTGCCATCTCAAAGCGTATCAAGGAGAAGAGGGTCATTAGGGGCAGTCAACATGGCTTCACCAAGGGGAAGTCGTGCTTGACCAACCTCATCACCTTTTATGAGGACATAACAAGGTGGATGGATGATGGCAGAGCAGTGGACATGGTCTATCTTGATTTCAGTAAAGCATTTGACACAGTCTCCCACAGCATCCTCGCAGATAAACTGAGGGAGTGCGGTCTGGATGACCAGGTAGTGAGGTGGACTGCGAACTGGCTGAAGGGAAGAAGCCAGAGAGTCGTGGTCAATGGGGCAGAGTCCAGTTGAGGCCTGTATCCAGTGCAGTGCCTCAGGGGGCAGTGCTGGGGCCAGCATTATTCAATATATTCATCAATGATTTGGATGAGGGAACAGAGTGACTGTCAGCAGGTTTGCTGATGACACCAAGCTGGGAGGAGTGGTGACACTGGAAGCTGTGCTGCCATCAGAGACCTGGACAGGCTGGAGAGCTGGGCAGGGAGAAATTTAATGAAATAGAACAAGGGCAAGTGTAGAGTCTTGAATCTGGGCAGGAACAACCCCAGGTTCCAGTATAATTTGGGGAACGAGCTGTTGGAGAGCAGTGTAGGGGAAAGGGACCTGGGGGTCCTGGGGACAGCAGGGTGACCATGAGCCAGCACTGGGCCCTTGTGGCCAGGAAGCCAATGGTACCTGGGGTGGGTTAGAAGGGGGTGGTCAGTAGGTCAGAGAGGTTCTCCTGCCCCTCTGCTCTGCTCTGGGGAGACCACACCTGGAATATTGTGTCCAGTTGTGGCCCCTCAGTTCCAGCAGGACAGGGAACTGCTGGAGAGAGTCCAGCGCAGCCACCAAGATGCTGAAGGGAGTGGAGCATCTCCCGTGTGAGGAAAGGCTGAGGGAGCTGGGGCTCTGGAGCTGGACAAGAGGAGACTGAGGGGGGACTCATTCCTGGGGATCAAGATGGAAAGGGGGAGTGTCAGGAGGATGGAGCCAGGCTCTTCTGGTGACAACCAGTGACAGGACAAGGGGCAATGGGTGCAAACTGGAACACAGGAGGGTCCACTTGAAGATGAGAAGCAACTTGTTTGGGGTGAGGGTGGCAGAGCCTGGCCCAGGCTGCCCAGGGAGGTTGTGGAGTCTCCTTCTGTGCAGACATTCCAACCCGCCTGGACACCTTCCTGTGTAACCTCATCTGGGTGTTCCTGCTCCATGGGGGGATTGCACTGCATGAGCTTTCCAGGTCACTCCCAACCCCTGACACCCTGGGATTCTGTCATTAAGTCCTACTTAAAAGTCAGTTTTCCTTTCTTTTGCAAAGAGAGTTACTAACAAACTTTCAAAAATAGGGCATACAAGTGGCTCCTGTTGAAGCAGATATTGTGCTCAAGCCTGAATATTTTCTTCATCTTTCCAGAGTGCAGAACACCTGAAAGAGGTAACACTTTCTCTAATTCCTTAACCCTGGTAAAAAAAAAAAAAAAATCTCCTGCTCTATCTGAAAATAATGATCTACAGACATGCATTCAAAAATAAAATAATGCATTTGTGTTTTAAATAAATTAACGCACTGTTGAATAAAAAAAAAAAAAGACAAGTAAAAACGATCCCTTTCACATCTGTGCTTATATGATAGATGCTGTTCAAAACCACAAATCAGTCTCCTAAAATACCACACTTCCACCCACTCATCTGAGCCCTGAGATCGCTTTCAAAGGTCTGTTTGTGGGCTACTGGAGCTGGTGAGAATTTGGAGCCAAGCCTTCCCTTCCAACCGGCCTCAGCAACTCAAGGTGGCTATTCAGCAACTCAAGTTGGCTACGGACTACACATGGAAAACACTTTGAGCCAAACACTGGTTCTTTCCCTCTCTTAAAACAGGTGCATGCAAAGAAACCAACCTAGCATGTTCTCAAATCTCTGGCTTAAGTGATATCTTTTAGAAACCCCTTTGCTCCAACAGCAGCAAAGGATCATCTTCCATGTGCCTCATGTGTCTGCACCCGTTAAACAACCACCCACCCCTGGCTTGGTGGGCAATAACACCTTCTCAAGTGCCACCAGCTGCCCACCAGCCCACCATGGCTGGGTTTGGGGCTGTAGTATCACCTTATTCAAACACAGCTAGTTAACAGCATTTAAGCTTTAACTGGAAATGATACAGATTAATAATCCTTGATCTCTGTCACCGTTGTGCTGCCATCAAAGCACCAGGTTGGCAGTCGGTGAAAAACCCCAAATTCTGGCAGCCAGGGCCATTTTCAAAACCAAAATGAGAGAGCTTTTAAAAACCCAAAAATACAGCGTGATGGGTTTTGAACAACAGCTTCTCGTTTCAGCAACTTTATATTATAATATATGTCTCCTTGAACTAGGAGATCATTTGTTTAAATTGCTTGATTATACATAATGATCCTTCTCTTATAAAACAAAATTCAACATTGCCACTGGGGGAGAGGGTGGAAACGGCACGGAAATTTAACGAGAAAGACAAAATATCGTACAACTCTTGCAGTAATAAAACATCAGGAGAATTTTCACTTGCCTTGGAAAAAAGGGGAGCTAGAAACATCTTGCTCTACCCCAGCTATTAACGCGCTGCATTCAGAGTATAATGTACAGCTTTGATCAAGCTATAGGATCCACATGCTCACAAAATGTTTAACTTTAAATACATAGCATAGAATTAGTCTCCAACAATCCATGCCATTGCCTCCTGCCACTCTACATTTTCCTAAACCTGGGAGTCTAATTCACATATGTAAGTCAGGTTATTTCATGTTTAACCTAATAGGGATTGGATATCACTCATTTCGAATCTGCCAAAAAGGGCATGACTTCAAAGCAGTCTTTTGCACTTTTATGGACTGAAATGAAAATAAAAATTCAAATTTAATACAATTTGAGAGCTAGAAAAGTGAAATTGCACTAGATGATCTTCCGAGGTCCATTCCGATCCCTGACATTCTGTGATTTCCCAGCAAGTTGGAAAGCAGCTTACACATACATTATGAAAGTTGTCCGAAACCATCCCACAGGGCAGACAGGAAAAAGGAGAGCTTACCTATTTGCCTACTTTTTATTCTATAACTTTGAAGAGGAAAAACATGGATTTTTAGTCTCTCTACACTTAATTGAGCTAAAGTGAGGGAAGAAAAGACAGGCTTGCTCCCAAATGAGAAGAAACTAATAGAAAATTATGTGTTTATCTTCTTGAAATCATTAACCGGCCTGGATCCTGCCACTGCCCCCCAGGACAGCTCCTCAGGCTGAGTCCAGCTTGTCCCAGAGCTGCCAAGGGGGACACTAGTGTATTTGATGAGAACAGGGAACACAAGCTGCAAATACACTTGTTGAGCACCCAGCCACACTCACCCACAGCGCAGTGGCTGCTCTATGAGACAGAACCACGGGCAAGAATTGAACTTCTGGAGAGAGTTCTTGGCGATCTACATTTAAACACACAAACCCGAGGAGAAGGTCATAGCCCTTCAGCACATCCCTTCATCCACCTGTTCCTATGGCTGCTACCCCTCCCGAGCAGCACTCGCTGCATTCGTCCATGCACCTGACACAAGGCAAGGAAAGGACAGAGATGCTCGAGTGCTACACTGAATATCCGTGCACAGAAGGGACAAGCCATTTTTAGATGTCAAAGCATTCCCTGACCATTTTCACAGTATTTTTGGAGAGCAGAATTGCTATCACAGCTAAATTTATTATAAACATTGATATTTCTTGTGCTAACCATTCACGGTATTATTTTTCTAATACATGGCAGCTCAGTGCTCTCTCCAACCAGGCACTTGGAAATGGGATGCGGTTACAGGTTTGCTCTAGGAGACACTGCAGTTCCACATGTGGATGCATCCCTTCAGTGCCACCTCAGACCCAGCATGAATAAGTGTGGGTATATGTATGTTTGTACATATATCTGCAACCTCTATTTTTAACAGGGAACACCTGACTTGGGAATCTGTTTAACTTCTTTAATTGGGCAATCAGGTTTTGTGCTGTCAACTAACACTTCCTAAAAATTAAAGTGAGTTCCTGGCTACGCAAACTGCTTTTCCACAGCAATGGTAGCTGAACACTGTGGGTCCTGCCTGGAATTGCCAACAGGATCACTGTCACCCCGATTCACCGCAGGGAGTTAGTGTGTCACCATGGCGAGGCAGCACGGTCACCCAGGGCACACGGATTTCTCTCCATTGCCCTGTTTTGACAACTGAAGGCTGCAAAACCAAAAATATTGTCCTTCAAGATTTGCAACACTGCGCCCAGTTATTCCCTGCCCTACCCATGCTAACCATTTACACCTTTAGTTTAACAGACAAGAAAGAGTAAATAACAAGTAAATCAGTACCAAAATGCCCTAAACCTTAAAGAAGCCTCTGTTACTCCCCACAGCAGCCACACTGAAACCAAAAGACTGGAAGACCAGCCTGGTTTTAAGTATATTTCTAAAAATCCCCTGGTTTGTGCTCTCCAGGTGTTGTGATGCACACAGCACTTTGTCGGCAAGTATAAAACAGAAGAATTAACTATGCTGCCAACTTTCCAGCAGCAACACAAATATATACTTTAAGAGATAGAGTCAGGCTTAAAAGCTGATAAATTACTAAAGAGTGGAGTCAACATATCTTACCCATCTTCATTAAGTTGGACTTCCAAATACTAAAGATGGGAGTAAATCACCCCCTGATGCTGCGCGCAGAGCGGAATTAGTTTTAGCTGGAGATGCTGAAAGCCACTTGTAGGCCCATGGCCACACCAAGCGTCACAGCCAAAGCCAGCACAGAGCACCAACCACAACTATGGAGTCAGGAAAACATACTACATTTGATAAAACTTGTTCTCTTTAGGTCAGTTTAAATCACCACCTTTGGTTTCACATCCTCAGTTGTGTTCGGGGAGGCCCTGCCTGTGGCTCCAGCCCAGCCCTGCGCACAGGGGGCTGTGCTGTGGGGACAGTGGGGGCATGTGCTCCCTATGGCCAAGGTCCCCTCGCTCCACAGCCAAATAAACATAAGTTGAAATTAGCAGCACCCTTGGCAGGACCGGAAAGCGCAGGTAGTTGCGAGCATCCTGCTCTTGGAATGGCACAAAGGCAGTCAGGCGGCATCGGATACTGAATTAGCGGTCTTGAACAAAATACAGTTTGAGAAATAATTAACTGTGCTGTGAAACACTGTGATAATTTCAAGTATTAAAAATGTAATCTTGCATATTAAAATGAATTTACTAAAATCAAATCAATAATTCTCTGTCCTCTGTATTTCTTCCAGACAACTAATTTAATTAATCTTTTTGTTCACTTGGATATAGATTTCAGACTTGCATTTTACCATCAGAAAATAGCTTGTGCAATACTACAAGACTTCCACAAAGCAAATACGTTTTTACACAGATTGGATTTTATTCCCTCAGCTGAACTTCTGATCACTGAGCAGCAAGAACACTACTGTAGCACACAGGATGTCACTCAGGATGTGACAGTTTCCTCTTGTTTTAAACCGCTTTAAAAACACAAAAATCTCAGATTAGAAACAGAGTATTGCTTTTGATCAGCAGCAGATACTACGAGCACATAGGGCCCAATCAGTTATTTACCGGTTTTAACTCGGATGGAAATTAAATGGGAATTAAACGCAGCGCAGCAGAATGGGTTCCTGCAGCACAGCCCGCTGGGTGCTGCCCCAGGATGGGCAGGAGCCACTCGCCCCATGGGGCAGGTTCCGCTGAGCTGGACCGGGGTGACCAGAGGAGAAAACACCCTCCCAGGGGTACGATAACACAGCCCTCTCTCCCGTGGACATGCACCGACTTCACTGTTACCAGCTTCTTGTGCAAATCACGTAAATACGTGCAAATATAAGAATCCAGTGGCACAGAGGTTCAAACCCCAGCTTGAATTTTGGGGAGAGTCATTGAAAAATTTAGTTCAGACTGCTTTTTTTCAGGGTCCTTCCAATGTTATTTTCAAGTGAACCTCAAATCAGCCGCATCTTCTCAACCTGTGCAGTCTTGATAACTGAACTTCTCAAGTCACATCCCATATTGCTTCAAAATGCACTTACCCTTGACTCTCCTATGTTTGTCTTGGTAGAACTTTGCTTGAATAACCCATTTGTTGGGCTAACATAACATTTTGCTTGGCTTGTGAGCTCTATCTGGGTAAATGCACATTTCCCCATTTCATTTTTTTTTTGATCGTTTTCTTCTGCAGGCATTTAATTGGCCTCACAAAGATGTTTGCAGAAGTTTAAATAAGGCATAGTTACAGCTTTCGAAAATACATATAATTACCCACACCTACATTTCTAAAGAAAAAAATAAGCCTACACAAGAACTGATCCTGAAGGGCCCAGCGGGAGGTTTGCAAAGTTTCGGTTAAACACCAGCAGCTGTGTGTTTGGAGCTCATGGCAGATCAAGTGACATTCCCAGGGCTGGGCAGGGTAACAACACCACGTTGGTATCACGGCATCGCTAACTGGACCCACCACAATGAATGTGGGCAGAGCTTGGACAGCCCCTCTCTGATTATGAAGGTGGACCACATCCAGTGCTTTAAGAACCCTCAGTGCATCCATACATCCCATCCCTCCCAGCAGCTGTCACAGAAAGCTCAAGACTGGCAGTGTCACGTCACAGCAGAACCGGAAGGTGTTGCAGAACTCACACCAGTGGAAAAGCCTGATAGATGGGTATAGACCAACATCCTAAAATCACCATCACAGGAATCAGTTGCGCACCTAGAAAGTTAGACAAGAGATCTCATTTGCCTAATTGAGGGCCAGGGGACACACAACAAAAACACCAAAATCAATCTTGTGCACAGGAAGGGGCGAAGGGACAGGGAGGGTGGGACAAAGGGGACGGCCAGGCTGACAAGCTTCTCCCAAAAGAAGGGCAAGGTTTTCTTGGCAGCTGGAGTAGGCAAGCAAGGGTCAAGGCAGGAGGCCGGCTGTGTGTCAGCTTGGGCATAAAGTACTGCAAAGTGGAAAGAAAAATAAAATAAAGAGGAATGGGAAGGAGGATTTGGCAGGACAAAATCTAATCCGGCTACTATTGGGGATTATGGGACCTCTGGGTCAGCAGTAAGTTGGGATCAACTCTACCGCATCTACCTGTGCCACGCTGAGAGCTAAAACCAGAGTGAATAAACCTCAGCAAACAGCAGGTGCCACTTCATCACCCCCAGCCCCTTCCCCACTGAGCCCAGGGTGAGACACACAGGAGCACCGAGATGCTTGGGAACCAACTGCGGGGACACCAGCCACCTTAGCCTACCCTCCACAAACATTTCACAGCTCGGAAAGTCTGCAGAGCCCCCAATTGCCAGCAATCCCCGTAAACAGAAGAGACCCCAGTGGGAACAGGCAGATCCTTTGTCCACGGAACAAGAGCCCAGAGGAGGAGCAAGGGCGGCAGGCAAGGCAGCCCCAACCACAGCACCAGCAGCGCTCCTGCAGCAGCGCCGAGCTGCCACCCGGGAAGGGGAGGCACAGACGGGACCGAGGGGGTTTGCTGCATTATTCAGACCTCAGGCTGGCACGCTCAGAAGCGGCAGCTCGGGGATGTGGAGCAATTTAGGCGGAGGCTGGCAGGCACGTCACACATGGACTGAGACTGCAGTGCACCGCCGGGGCTCGAAAGGGTTGCACCAGTCCAGCTCTTCTTTGCAGCATCATTTGAGCCCGGAGCAGCACACGGTGCAGGAGCAAAAGGCTGTCACGGTCGCCTCACCAGTTCAGGTGCCTGTCTGCCCACAGCTCCTCCAGCCCCACCACCAACCCCTCCGGCAGATGGCTGTCCCCAGCCTCCCCCACTCCACACAAAATAATACATAAATTTAAACAAGGCAGGGAAGAAAAAGAAGGAAAAAAAAAAAATCAGGATCATTTCAGAGCGGTACAAATAGGAGGCTCCGCTGGCTGCAGAAGGAACCAGCTGATGCAATTATGCTGGCGGCCGCAGTAGACCATCTGCCCAGCTCCCGGGTTGCTGTTGTTACGGTCTCAGCGGGACTCGCTCCCAGAAGAGCGGGGCCCCGCGGCCAGGGGGACCATCTGCCCGGCCCCGGGCTGCTCGTGCCAGCGCCACGGGGGCCAGCCCGGGAGCCAGCCCGCTGCCCACGGCCTCCGCAGCACGGCCACGTGTGGCCCATCACGGCCAGGGCTCGGTGGCCAAAATGGGCAGCTGTGCTCTATTTTCTGCAGAGTATTTGCTCGCTCTCCCTTGCCTCCACACAAACCGGTTGTGTTTTTGGAGCATCTTTGTGCCTGCATGTTTAGGGTTTGCTTGGTGTGTACACAGGGAGACCAGGACATCTCCTGTACATGCATCGTATCAAGCACATAAACCTACTGCTGCACCAGGCTCATGCATCTGCAAGCCAGGGTGCACAAGTGAACTGAGTTTCATTCTGAATTTAAGCTTCCATGTATAAAAATTTACACATTCTCACCCTCAAACGAATTCCTATTTAGAAGAGTGAAGCAGGGAGGGATGCAAGGCTATGCTGATACATCCCACCACCCCTCAAAGTAGCGATCAACAGCTCAATGTCCAGATGGAGATCCATGACAAGTGGTGTGTCTCAGAGGTCCATACTGGGACCAGTACTGTTTAATATCTTAATCAATGACAGACAGTGGGATTGAGCACACCCCCAGCAAGTCTGTGGATGACACCAAGCTGAGTGTGGCAGGCGACACGCCGGAGGGACAGGATCCATCCAGAGGGACCTGGACAACCTCAAGAAGTGGGACCAACAAGGTCAGGTGCAAGGTCAAGGCAACACCCAGCTGGGGGATGAAGGGATGGAGAGCAGCCGTGCAGAGAAGGACCTGTAGGCACTGGTGGAGGAAAACCTGGACATGAGCCAGCCATGTGCACTCACAGTCCAGAAACCAATCGTATCTTGGGCTGCATCCAAAGGAGTGTGGCCAGCAGGTCAGGGAGGTGACTCCACTTTGGTGAGACCCCCCTGCAGTGCTGGTCCAGCTCTGGTTCCTCAGCACAGGACACACATGGACCTGCTGGAGAGGGGCCAGAGGAGCCACAGAAATGACCCAAGGCTGAAACAGCTCTGCTGGGAGGACAGGCTGAGAGAGCAGGGGTGTTCCACTGGAGAAGAGAAGCTCCACGGAGACCTTAGAGCAGCCTCCAGTACCTAAAGGGACCTACAGGAAAGATGGAGAGGGACTTTATGCAAGGGTGCATAGTGATAGGACAAGGGCTAATGGCTTTAAACCGAAAGAGGGGAGATTCAAAGTAGATATAAGGAAGAATTTTTTTTACAGTGAGTGTGGTGATCCACTGCGTTGCCCAGAGAGGTGGTAGATGAACCATCCCTGGAGACATCCCAGGCCAGGCTGGACGGGGCTCTGAGCAACCGGAGCTGGTGAAGATGTCCCTGCTCATGGCAGGGGGGAACTGGGGAAGCTGGGAAGGGCCCTTCAACACAAACCATCTGTGATTCTATCTCTCCAACACTGACAAATCCCTGGGCACAACAAAACACCCACAGCCAGTCTCTTGGGCAGTAATTTTGCAGCTGGCAGCTTCAGCGGGGATGCAGCCTGGGGGACAGAGTCTTTCCCATCCCTTGTCCCAATCAGCCAATGCCAATGCCAGCCCCATCCCTGCCCTGCACCTCCCTGCAGCCGGATACTTTCCTCTCTGAACCCAGAGTATCCAACCTGCACTGTCAAGGCTGATGAACCCTTTATAAAATAATACCATAACACATGGGTTTAAATTATCAGACCACATTTATACTTCAGCTTTGATTTAGACAATGCCTGGAAATGTGGTCAGTCACACAGCTGAACTATTAATCACTTTTAATGAGTAAAGGAAAGGGAGCTCTGAACACAAGTCGGGCTGGCCCAGCCTGTCACCCCATCCCTGCTCCCGCAAGCTGCAGTCCCATCAGTACCACAAGCACTCACCACCTCAGGCTGTTCTGCATTTGCTGAAGCCTTTCCAGCTGATTTTAGGGGTTTCCCCCTTCTTCCACTCTGCTGTTGTTAGTAGGTTGGAGACCACAGCTGCCAGCAATGGGCACCCCCTGCCAGGGCTGGGGACATCAGCTCAGGCAGCACCACTGAAGGGCACACGCACAGATAAGGATGGCTGCGTAAAACCCCACTTCTGCTGGAAACCAGGCTGAAATGCCACATGTGACCTCGTTTTTAATGGCCATGTGTGGTGACATAAGACGGACAAGTCCAGTGACAGATCTAAGTCAAGTCACACTCTGTGATAACACCATCCTGCACATTTCTCATGGTCTCTTTGCCTTCCCACCATACCTCTTCCCAAAAGGCGGCAGGGAACGCTGCAAGTGGAGCCACAGCAAAGGTAGAGCTACATGAGGAGTAGAACACTCCCCACCACGCTCCAAGGGGGCTCACAGTTACTGCTTCCCCAGTTTACAACTACACAAGTCTAGAGGTGCTCAGGCAAAAATCACCCCAAATGTCATCTGCCATGACTACAGTGTCAACCATGGCGCAGCACAGTGTGTAATGCAGAGGCACAGGAATCACTCTCAGATTTCAAGATGTAAATGGTTAACTTTGTCCACTAGAAGTCCTCCTCAAGATAAGGATTCAGGGGATAAAGGGCACTACAACACCTGAAATCTTGTTCTCCTGCAGCAATACAGGCTGCTGCTCAAAGAGCATAAAGGAGATGAGGGACTGATGGATTTTTCTTTACAAGGGAAAACAATAGTTGTGATACCACAGCAAAACTTGTAGCGCTTCCTCTCTAGAGGAAGGAAATTCTTCTAAGGCTTTGCTGGCACTGTCCCTGCACTCCCCTCGCTCGGGGTGCTCGTCCCTCGGAAAGGGACCCCAGAGAGGCCATCGTCACCAGCTCCTCGCAGCACCCACAGACCATGGGGACACAGGTCAGGGCAGCGAGTCATTTTATTTCCCAGATTGGAATAAAAAGCCATTTTAAGATTTTTATATGCCTTCAAATAACACTCTCTTTGGTGTAGTTACCAAGCATAAGCTAAATAAGAACTCTAATCTCTAAAACACTTTTTTTCCAGAAGGTTGGAAGTGGGGAGGGAAGAACGTAAAAACCAAAACAAATGGGTATATTTCTTGTGGGATCTGCACTACAGATGAAATGCAAAGCAAGTCTCACTCTCCCTAGAGGGTCTTTTTTCAAGAGGGAGAATAATAATAATGTAGTAATAATAAGCACTTATATAGCGCTTTACATTTTCAAAGCGCTATGCAAACATCAACTAATGGGACACGGTAGAATAAGTAGTGTCTAAAATGAGTTTATGTACTGCATTATATTTTCCTACAAAGTGGCTGGGACTGTTTTTAAAATTAAATTCCCCCACATATTGATACTTTGCAAATGGATTTACTTTAAAAAAAAAAAAAAGCAACCAAAACATATTTGTATTAGTTATACCCCACAACCTGCGTATTTTCAAATTCTGTCTCGAAAGCAAATTGTTTACACAGTTTCATAGACACAAACCACATTTTGCTTCCTGAGAAGAATAGGTGCGCTAAGCGACTCCTTAGGATGATACATCGAGACACTTGGACACATGCCAGTGTTTTCTAAGAGAGAGTCACATACAGAATAAAAAGTATTTAAGCAAAGGAAGCTTTCAAGAGAGAAACTAAGCAATAGTAGCAGTTCTCTCTATTTCTGCCTTGTGGACAGAAAACCAAGGCAGCCAGCACCTTCTCAGTAAGAGATTGGCCAGCGAGGACAGGAGTCCCTATAACGTAGCTATAAAACAAGCTTCACTTTCCACCTTGTCCCATTAATTCTAGTCTATAAAACTAATCTTCTAGAGGAAGCAAGATGAAACAACTACAAAGCAAACCAGAATATTATGACCTGAACTATAATACTGGTGTTTCATTTCACTATGACCCATCCAGCATCTCACAGCATTTAATAAATTCACGCTGCTCTCCAAGGGACAAACGCTACAGCCTCTTTGCATACAACCAAGATGGAAAAAAATAAGTTAAACAGAGAAAAATTACGTGACACGTGCACTTTCATTGAGGACTTGGGGCAGAAATAGAAGAGATGGCAGGAGGAGAGAAATCTGAGTCAACCTCTCTTCTAACAGCCTGGAGTGTCTTACTATTTTGTGGACTTTCCATTCTTATTATCAATAAATAGCTTTGTAGCAAACCTGGGTGCTTGTGCCGCAACCACAGTGCTGTGGCTGCGTAAGCACCGAACAAAAAGGCTGCACGAGACTGAAGTGATTGAGGGATATTGTTTTTTCCTGACATTCTCAAGCTAGGAATCAAATGCAAGTCAAAACCGGCACGCTGAATATATCTACCTTTAGGCATGCGCTTAACTGTAAGTATATGAGTAATCCCAATGGTTTCGGTTTTGGGGATTTTAATAGTTGTATGGTTTTCATAACTACAGGAAAAAGCCTTTCCAACAAACTGCCAGTGTGACTCCCTGTTGTACTACACCACAATTACTGGAACATATTTGGTATTTCTCAAGAGGTTCAGATAATGAAGAATCCTCCAAATTTTCTATTAGCCCAAACTTAGGAATTCCGCATCAGGGAGTTAACGGCAGAACAATGTATGTTAAGTATTGCAAAAGAGAGAGAGAGAGACAGAAATATTTATAAAATTTAAAGCATTTTTAAGTGAGGTTGTTTGAGAGCCCAGACTGCAGCCTAACCAACGCTATTGCACAAGCACACCAGGTTATTTCAAGACCTTACTCTTATTCCTTTATACGAGTCAACATTTCTTCATATTTTCACACCACAATGTTTTCCCACATCTGAACAAGTTTAATAATAAATAGGAAAACACACAAGAAATGACCTTATTTTATTCTTTGATGTGCTATTGGTTTAACGCTGAACCACAAGCTTTTACGGAAAAAGACACATCAGTAGTCACACGTAAAGGGAATTTTTTTTAAAAAAAAACAAGGAAAGGTACAATGCTGCGGTTGCTTTAGGGTTTTTGTTTGTTGGTTTTGTTTCCTTCTTGGCAAATAGCCAATTATTTTACTTTTATCACTAAAAATAAGCAAATGAGGAAAAAGAGGAAAGAAAAAGCAGCCCTGCTTTGCCAGCAAGGAAAGCCATCAAAATTTGCTACATGAGAAATAAGCTAAATAAGAACTCGAGCACACGCCACCGCCACAACACCAAAGGCTGGGTGGGCCCAAGGACACGGGGTGGCTTTGACCTTCCCCAAGTCACGGCTACATCACAACTCCAGACACACGAGCCAGCCCATACGTGTGGTTATGGAACACGGTGCCATGTCTGGCAGCCATTGTCAAAATTCACTCATAAGAAAAAAAAAAAAAGCCTGCATAAATTAGCAAAAAGAGCTGGATTTACCAGCCTATCTCCCATCATCAAAGCCCAGGAGGTGGACCAGCATCTGCCAGGGTTAACAGGATCACCCACCTGGTGACACACACCCCACGGTGCAAACCAAGAGCAGGATAACAAGTCTCCTTTATTCTTGAGATCTCAGTGCCATTCTTCCCACCCAGTTAGAATGGAGAAGGGAGTTGTTCTCCAGCAACACTGCCGCCAGCAAGCCCCACCAGCACAGGAACAGCGAGAGATCCCACGGGTTGCTCCACAGCTCCCATCTCCACTGAGACACACAAGAGAGCAGTTGTGTAGCTTGGGTCTATTCATCACTTTCAGTGAACTTCTGCAGCCTGTGCTCACAAGGTTTTGCATCTTTCCCTTCAACACAGACTCAAGAATTTGCTTCAACGATAGTAATTTCTTGGAGACATCTCCATGGGTTTTGTGACCTATCAGCCCACTGCAGATGTGGACACACACCCACAACCTGCGTGGGTGGCCATGGACCAGCCTCCCCAACACAGGCTCATGTCCAAGAGGTTTGACCCAAACCAACAGCACTCAAACACTGCCTGGATCGCCCTGCCCTGCTCGCCCTGTGCTGACACACGCCAGCCCTGTCCCCAGAAAGCACCGAGCTACAGGGTTACCCACCAGCTCATCAGAAAAAAAAATCAAGCGAGCTCCTGGGAGCCCTTTGCTCAGGAGGCAACGGGACAAGGAGCCTGAAACAGAAGGAGAGCAAAACCCATCAGATCAGCCCTCACCTCATGCAGCAGCGGGCACAGCCATGGGACATACCCAGGAGGAGAAAACCAGGATTTCACAGGCTGAGCCTAAGGTAACGGCAGCCCCGATCCAATCAGCATTCCTCTCTACACTCCCTTCCAGGGCTGCAGGGTTAAACATCAGCAGAGTTGCAGGGCACATTTAAGCCAGGGGCTGGTGTGCATTTTTCCAACATGGCAACATTGAATAAAAAATAAAAACAACTTCAGAACAAAATAAACCTGTTAAGAAGGACAAGGAACTGCTGGAGAGAGCCCAGCATAGAGCCATGAAGATGCTGAAGGGAGTTGCCAGCACTGTGCCCTTGTGGCCAAGAGGGTCAATGGCATCCTGGGGTGGGTTAGAAGGGGGTGGTCAGTAGGTCAGAGAGGTTCTCCTGCCCCTCTGCTCTGCCCTGGGGAGACCACACCTGGAATATTGTGTCCAGCTGTGGCCCCTCAGTTCCAGCAGGACAGGGAACTGCTGGAGAGAGTCCAGCGCAGCCACCAAGATGCTGAAGGGAGTGGAGCATCTCCCGTGTGAGGAAAGGCTGAGGGAGCTGGGGCTCTGGAGCTGGACAAGAGGAGACTGAGGGGGGACTCATTCCTGGGGATCAAGATGGAAAGGGGGAGTGTCAGGAGGATGGAGCCAGGCTCTTCTGGTGACAACCAGTGACAGGACAAGGGGCAATGGGTGCAAACTGGAACACAGGAGGTTCCACTGAAAGATGAGAAGCAACTTGTTGGGGGTGAGGGTGGCAGAGCCTGGCCCAGGCTGCCCAGGGAGGTTGTGGAGTCTGTTGGGATATGCCAATAAAAGATAATCTAGCCAACCAGCAGTAGATGGCAAGAACAACATAAGAGTGAACTTATAATTCCCTGTAATAAGAGCACCAATGGCCTTCAGCTTACCAAAGCAGCAGGATGATTCTGCTGTGTCTCCTTGCCATGGCCTTGGCTGGTCCCACCACAAGCAGAGTGGTGGCCAGGGCTCCCAGCCCTGCAGGCATCATCCTGCCCCTTCCCACCACCTTCCCCAAGGCACGACTGCTCAGGGAGCTCCGCTGGTGTTCTGCACAGCTGCAGAGGCAGAACAGCAAGGAGCAAACACAGCAAAGACTGGAGGGAGGAAAAACCAGCACCTAAGCTTCTACCCAGGGAAGGAAACCAGCCTGTGTTCCCCAAAACCCAGCACTCTCAAGCTTCCCAGGCTGCAAGGTGGGAGGTGCTGTGGGAAGGGAAGCAAAGCTGCCAAAGGTCTCCACCGACACTTGCACAGGCTACAGATATTAGGAAGAAAACGGGCGAGAAGGAAGGAAGATAGGATAGTGTCACAAGGTTACTTAGGCACAATAATTCCTTCATGTAAGGCAGGATTATTTCCTACTATTATTAATTTGCAGCTGCCTAATCAATACAGGCACTCAGGTACTACAGGGAAGGGTGGATGCCCCTGCCTGGCCAGGGCAGCTCTAACAAGATGCTCTCCTGAGTTTTCCTTCAACCCATCATCACCTGACCATAGATTACAACCCGGTTCTTATCTCTCCCTCAACACAAGCTTTCATGAGGTGGTCTGAGGTTTGTGAGGAGAGAAGCCACGTTTGTCAGCTGTGATATCTGCCACATGCACACACTGCAAGAGGCCAGAGACTGTGCAGCCAAACAACACTCTCCAAAATAAAACCTGCAGAACCAATATTGCCTTTTTAAAAAAAAAATAAAGGGAGCTTTCCAAAAGCTCCTTGAGTGGTTGCACAAATAAACAATTTTGCTTCCTTCTTCCTCAGCATTGCCGGACAGAAAGCTTAGAGCAGACCCCGCTCCGGAGGCAGCCAGGACCTCCCAAGCCACCGCAGACACCGGTTTCTCTACCTGCCTTTTTGTTTGCTCACGTTCGGGCTGTGTTGCCTTTGCTCGTACCAATCAGACAGCAGCAGTTTAAAGCCACCGGTCTGATGTCTTGAGCTGCGCCACTGACAGCCACGACACGCAGAACGTTTCTTGGATGGCCGTGTGCGGGGATACAAAAGCCTCATTTACAACTTGGCATCTCGAGGAGAACAGGGTGGTTCAGCAGCAGGTGACAAATTAAAAGCTCATTTTTCTATGCATTTTCTTTGGAGCTGCATTTTGCATACAGACCTACTGGCAAGGAGGAAAAAAAAAAAAATCATAGCAGAGATACCTCTTTATAAAAACAAACATTTGGTCTTTGGGTGAATTCCTGGTGCACAGCAGAGCACCCGCACACCCTGCCACTAACAGCCCCACCAAAGCTGCATTTTCCTGCCAATTGCGGGGGATTTTGTCCCCCCAGGGATGCCCAGCAGCTCCACATCACCCCTCGACACACTGGAAACCGCTCACACCAGCTCCCTGCCAAGGATCTCTGAGCCGGGAGGTTTTTCAGACCCTCACCTTTGAGTTCGGGTATATTACTGAATTTACTTTAATCGAGAAGAATAAAAGCAGAAGCTATTTGTTGAGTGTTTATTTAAGACCAAAAATAGCAATCAAAAGAAACCAAATGGGAGCTTTAAAACAAATCTCACTTATCTGTTATCAAGCAGAAAAGAAATTAGGAAAGAAAACACCCTTGAAATGAAGGGAATCAAATCAGTGGGCTCGCACACAAGCATTAGGGGAGACTCGGTAGAAGCACTCATAGTTTCATTTTAAAATGGCTCATAATATATTGTACCCTACTCCTAAAGGATGCTCAGAATTAGACTGAAAGTACTTCTTTATCCTTAAAAAAAATAATCTTCAGGCAACAACTTTCTCACCACGAGTTGCCCACCACATTCCCCACAAAGTCTACTGCCAGCAATACACTATTTTTGCCATATAAACCTAGTATAAACATAAATAAGGTGCAATTCACACACAGCCCTTCTTCTCTACTTCTCCATCCCAGTATTTTCAATACTCTGCCACATCCCACATGCCCTCTGGGGGAACAGTCTGGTCAGTAAAAGCAAGGAAATTATGAAGGGCAAGGCATGCCATTTTCCTAGAAATAAAGGAGGCCACGAACTGAAACGCATCCTCAGAACTCAGCAATAAATAATATACAAGCTTGGCATTACTACGTAATCCAGTATATCTTTACTCATGTGAGTAATCTAATGAAGCAGGAGAAATTTGGGTAAGAGCTTGAATATGTAAATTAAAGCAAAGCTGCGTTTACCTAGCAAGCAAAATAGCCAGAAGACTGCTGCTTTTTTTTCAGAGCAAAAGGAACACGTGTGCAGCAAAAACTTCCTTTGCAACCCTATTAGTTGTTCTAACAAAAGATACTACCTACTCCTCCGGACCTCCTCTTTCACATCAATGTGAATATGTCATATATTATATATACTTGTGTGCGTTCACATAAGAAGTGTTGAAAACCCTGAACGATCAGGAGTCCTCACAGGCCAAGTTCAGCTGCTGCCGTGGTCATAAAACAGCTGAAACTTCCAGAATTAATGACTGCAATCACCATTGTCCTCACACTTCTCTATATTAAACAGAAAACAACTACAAACCACAACAAATACACTCCTCAGGACAGCAAAGCACAGGTACTCTCTGTTAAGAGCAAAAAACTACCTCAAGTGTTTTACATTTCTAGTGTTTTCTGCTGATGCTGAATCGCACCCTTTTCCATAGGTTTCGAGTCACTTTCCAGATCTGTTTCTTCTCTAAGTCTTTGAACTACAAGTTAAAAATAATATAGATAAAGCTCCAGGTAAGCAAGCCTCTGTGCCAAAACTTTACATCTAAACATCAGGCACCCTCTACACTCAACCACCAGCAACAGTTTCCCTATTTTATTTCCATCTTTCTCTGTTCAGTATTTCTGTTCCCTCGGGTACTAAATCCATCCTTCTACCATGTGTTTTCTCACCCTTCTTTTACCTTTCCAGATCTGGGGACAGGAGACTGAAAGGATGCAGAGTCACAGTCAGTTTTGCTCACATAATCTGTACCTGCTTACATGAACAGATGTTAAGCACAACCCAGGTCTCTCTCTCTGCTGCACCCCTGCACCTGCCCACCTCTCCTAGAAACACCCCCATCAGCAATCCCATACAAACAGCAGGAGATGTTCTCTGCAGCACTGGATGCTGAATATTCCCATCAAAACTCTTTGCTCCTCTTGTTCTTTCAGCTCCAATGCAAGGAATAAGAATAAGAACCCATCCCCGCTCAGAGGTTTCGACCCGTGGCCAATATCACCTCAGGCTACTCACAGTCCTCCAACAGCAAGAGGAATCTTGGTTAACACCATTAGGTCTCCAACAGATTCAGGGAGCTTGGACTTATGTTACCCGTTTAGATTTAAACATCCAACCCAGCTTCAGTTAACGCCAAGAAGAAAAACTGCACTCACCCTAAAAACTGCAGAAGTGGATCCTAGATGCTCACCCAGCAAAGAACTTCATCTCCACATAGCTCCAAACACCCTCTTTCCGAGGGACACAAGTGTTAATAACACTTGCCTCGTTACTGCTCAGCTCCCCACCATGTGAAGGGAGTTCCAGCCATCACCAGACAACCCGGGAGAAGCCCATCCCAGCCAGGTGAGGGTCATTAGGGAACGAGCAGAGCTGCTAATTAAACACCAGCTGTTGGACCTCACCTGGAGCTGCATCCCATCTCTGAATGACCTGTACAGCAGTAACAGCTTTTGTGAGCCCAACCGATGGAGTGGTTGAACTCGCACAGCCGGCACACAACCCAGGGAGGCACAGATTTTAATGGTAGATGTGGAAACAAAGGCATTTTGATTAGCCTTGGGACTGGAGGGGGTAAAAATACTGGTTTAGGATTTTCCCAGGATATGCATATTAAGAACTTGTCTTTTTGCCCTCTGTATGGTTTTTTTTTTGTTTTTTTTTTTAATATTTAGAAAGCAGAATTAGGCCACATTTGACCAAACCTCCAGAGCCCAGCGGGAGCCAACAGAGACCAGAGCACCGCAACTTGTTAACTCTTGTACTTGTAGCCATAACAGGATTTCACCAGTGAGCAGCATGTTTTCCGTAGCGCTATCAGAGCCTTAAACAAACCATTTCTCTACAAGCAGGGACCTTTCCCTTTGCGTTACAACCCAAATGCATTGTTTACTTCCTCTAATACGAACTGGAAATAACTTCTGCGTAAAGAAGCTCCAACTGTTCCGCTTCTGAAGCCGCCTTCATTATCAGTACCAGACCCCAGAACACGACGGCGGGTGATGCTACAAAGAGAGCCGAGATCAAGCCCGCTGGAAATTGCCCATGAGAACACACGGGTAGGGTGGGTTTAAATGAGACCACGACCGAGATTATTTCACCCAAGCGAGCCCTTGAGGTCTCCCGAGTGGCCTTTATCCAGCAAAAGGCAACGCTCCTCTGCCACAAAGGCCGCCCCACATGTGTACTCGCCGCTGCGGTAGCAATAAGTCCTTCACTGTTTGTTCAGCTCTTGAAAGTCCTGTAAAGCATTCACCGTTCACCTGTCACACTGCACCAACCGAGCCCTTTGAAATTAGAAACTAAAAGTAAACGTGTTAGTCGACAGCGGCGGTGACGAGACGCGTGGCCGACGCCAGCGCGAGCCTGCGGGCAGGTAATTCGCTTCAACGCGAGACGGGCGAACAACAGGATGTTTTATTTAATTAGGATGAACAGAAGAGATAAACCTCACAGCAGGGCGGGTAATGACAACATTTCAAAAATAATTCATGCCCAGGTAACAAAAGGGCAAATTTCAATTACATAAAAAGCTAAAAAGTTGACTTAATACATCCAAGGGGGGAAAGAAAGAAATAATTAATAATTGTACTGCATATGATTAACAAGTGGCATTTACGAGCTCTGCAAATTGGTCTTTCTGTTGCCTAATCTGTGGCTGGAAAAGGTTTTCTTTCTAAGCAAATGCAAACAATATAATGAAGCTACTTATCCCCAGATTCAGATGGGTATTGGAGTGCTATCCGAAATAAGTCGTACACTGGAAAGCTAATGCCAGTTCACTGTACCGCAACGAGATTTGCGAGCCCGTTCTGAACAGCATCACCCAGTTTCCAACCCCATCGGGTCCCTTTGTTTGCATTTTAGAAAACAAACCATTGCGAGAGGTCAAAGCTCGGGCCTTCTGCAGCTGGAAATGTCACAAGAGACCATTTAGTCTCTGCACATCCTGCTACTCCCCAGAACGGAGCGACTCCGCGAAACCACCATAATTCACTGCTGCACACATAGATGCGCCTACGTGTTGTCAAGAAGATGTAGCACTTCAAACTCGCACCACCTTATTTTTCTAAGGGAACGAGGAACCAGCTTCTCTGCGTTTACTCATAGACACGGGGAAAGAAAATGCACAAGAATCTACTTCTAGGCTTTACAATTGCGTTGAAGAAACGTGCGCAGGACGGGCAGCTCGGGGCTGGTCCCGTTTGCTCCAGGTCTGTGTCCACACGTGCACCAGAACCCTCCACCTGTCCATCAGGCTTTAGCAAGAGTCTGTTGTAGGGTTTCTATCAGTAGTATTTCATTACTCCAACGCATCTACTAGGATACAAGGGAACATAATAGCCAAGCTTTTGCAGAGGCATTTAAGGAGAACACTGATGGAGTGATGAGGGGCTGATGTAGGCAATTTTAGAAGACAGTTCAATTATTGTGGGTAATTAATAATGTTTTGTTTAAGAGAATACTACACTGCATGAAGAAAGCTATGCTCTTGTAGAGATTGCAGGCTAATGTGTAAGACCAAGAGGTTATTTCTTTTTTAAAAAAGCATGTGGTTTGCGTTTTCCAAATGCTTTAATGCACTGAAACTGATTTCAAGAATTGGGGGGGGAAGATATAAATTAACTAGTTCAGTAAAAATCACCAAGTAAACAACTAAGAGCGCATTTATCACAACAGAAGTCAATATTAATTCTACAGTATGAGAAAGTATCATCATTTGCAGAGCCAGCAGGTTTTTTAAAACATTTACTGTAATAACTGATCATTGGGTGCCTCCCCAAACACTTGGCTTAGTCAATTTAACCCGGCTGAAACCACTTACCCAGGTTTAACCTAAAAGTTAATTTGACAGCACACAATAGCTAAAGCAAGCCAAAGCCCCGGCTATGATAAGTCAATTTGTATTTACACAAGCTTAATGCATCTACAAAACATCATTTTTATATCCAATTCAGAGGATGGCATGAACATCTGCTTTCACTTCAAGACATTAATTTTCAATTATTGAAGAAAAACAAAATAAATCCTGACAAATTACTGGTAACTGCGGAATCTTTTGTTACTCTATTAGTTTATAATAGTAATTGAGAAATCCTACAATTAATGTCCTAACAAGAGCTCTCTGATTATTTTTTTGCACGTGCTATCTGAGGCAATTCAGCTGTGAATGATGTTCTTTAACTTGTGCTGATCATACACAAATATTGTTGAAGAAAGAAAAGAAATCAGAGGCTTTCTCTGGTAGTTGTTTTTCATCAATGTAGCACCACTTAACACACGAGATTTCTATTTTCCCCCCATTCATCCTTAAACCTTTTGCATTACGTCTCCCACTCTTGTCAATTTTCGGCCGCGTTTATTCATTCTATTCACCGAGACCAATGGGAACAGGCCACAATTAAAAGGTGTTTGCACACAGGCAGGAGTTTCAATCGGTAAAACCAGTTAAATACCAGCAGATCCCATCCAGGAAAGCATTCCGGAGGGACGGAAAGCAGGAAGATGGGACTTGTGGAGTTGAGGGGAGAACGCTGCTGGGCTTGGAGCAAAATACACAGGCAAAAATTAAAAACTGCGGGCTAATCCCTGAAGGCGACGCTCGGTGTGCTGCACGGATTCAAACGCTCTCAGGGCACCAGCCCCGCAATGAAACACCAACATCTCCAATTATTCCTAATCCCCCAAAAGCTACACTTGATAAAGAACAATCACGAGCGTAATCTTATTTGATATGAGTTTTATCAATTTTAGCTGCTGCTTTCACTGTATCAATAAAATTCCGCCGAAACTTGAATGAACTGTAAAATTAAAGGATAATCGCACAAGTCTCTTCCAATTGGCAATTATGATTATACTTGTCAAAATTTAATTTGCAGAATGTACTGTGCCAGTACCTTCAGGTTCTTCTCTATCAGCTGGGAAAAAAGGAAAATTATATCTTTAAGACAAGTATGAAAGACATTGTTACTTCCACAGTCAACTCTGTAACTGAGCTCCGACATTGTATAATTGACTTTGCAAGCAGAACAACAGCAATATAACAAAGAAAATGTCAGTGTTTTCACAGCGCTAATCTATAGCGCTAGGAGGGCCTCCTGCTGTCAGCCAGAGCTGACAATACAATAGCTTTCAAAGGGATATTACCATCACGCTTTTATTCTTGACATCAATCAAGACAAAGAGAATCCTTTTCACGAGGCATTCAAAATCAAACCTTTGTATGCGCAGATAGGTAAAACAGCATTCCTTTAAAGAAGATCATTCATAGCAATCAACTAATTGGAACTCGGCAAATGGTTGAAGTATTTTTATTTACTTTGCAGATAACGAAGTAGCGAGCAACCCCCCTTCTCCCCTCTTGACTGACACAAATGAGGCAGGTAGGGTGTGCATCAAAAGTTTCTATCAGCATTTTTTGCCAACTGAAAGCAAAAAAATATGACAGCAATTCTGCAACTTCAAGTAGGATAACAAATCTAGACTTAATTAGTGCATTCTTTTGCAAAACAGTTTGATTACCAACTAGCACGTTTATTCGCAAAATACCCTTGCAAGCTGACAGCAATTTGCAGGACTGTCAAATTCAGCAGCCAACTCGCATTTGATGCTTAGAAACTTGTACCGGCGCAAATCTCAATCTAGTAATTCCTCAATTAAAATTACAGGGGACTGCAAACCTACAGGTTCCTGTTACCAGCCCCTCAGCACTTTGCTTTACAGAACTGCGTCCAGAGGCCCCAGTTTGCAGCACAGAAACTACAGTTCAATGCGGGGGGCGGTGGACACGCACCCTGCTCAGCGCCCACCGCTCCCCGGAGCTGGCACCACAGAACAAACTCTGAAGGGCACCGGTGTTGACATCGCTCCCCACCACTTTTAATGGGGGACAGACAGCGTGTTTGGATGTTCACAACTGTGTTCCGGCGCTGGGTTCAGGAGCACGTGGCTTTTATGGCACTGAGGAAGGTACAACTCCGTACACACAACCGAAAAAGCCCTCAGCAGAGGAGGCGCCTGGCAACGGGGCGGAAGGAGGGTCTGTGCCGAGGAGAATTACCTTCCCAGCCTTCGTCTGTGATGCGAGGCAGAGCTTCAGAACAGGCCAGTGTTTTACTCCATCACTGCTGCCACCACACCGTCACCGAAGCATTTATTTTGTGAGCCAACAAAGACTCAACCCCTCCTACCTCTACTCCATCCCCATTGATCTGAAACAACCTTCCTTTAAGCCAAGCAGAACTTTGTCCCCAGCCACCAGCTACGAGGTTAATATCTCCAAGTTCGCACAAACCAATGATCAAAACAAATCAGCGTTTTGTATTGCAAATCATAAATCCCACATCAGGGGAAAGTCCACGGTTACTGCTGGAGTTCCAGCTGCAGGAATCACTGCAAGTTTCTGCCAGGCTGAACCTGAGACAATACAGCACAGGGGCCACATGCCCTGCAGCTTCGCTGGCATCCAGTTTGGGTTTGCAAACACTTCATTTTAAAGAACACACATCTAAGAGTTGCCAGCATCTGATGCTTCTGTCAGTCACTTCTTTAAAGTCAGCATCGCTCCCAGTTAACACGCGGGCAACTTGCCTTTCACTTGCAGAATACTCCCTTTCATCACAGGCACACACCGATTCTATTTTAGTGCATAATCTTTCTGAATGAAAAAGGATGCGCAAATTTCAGTAGTGGTTAATAAATGGCAAAAGTGCTATACAAAGTGAAATAAATACACAGAAAAGAGAAAGACGGTAAATTATTTTAAGTCCTAAATGCTACCCATATATCCACATAATTTATGCTTGTTTTCTTCTCAGTTGAATTGGGAAACCTGTGACCTCAGAGTGCCTTTATTTATTACATCTCAATTATTTCCATGGAAACGTGTACTGTGGTAATCTACTGGGTTGCCAACTCCCTGGACTACTAAATGTATATGACAGACTTTTTAAAAGCAGACGATATGGATGAATATTCAGAAAGGAAGAAATTCTTTATCCTACATCCGTGGATGAGTCGCATCCTATTATCCAAAATTTCACCCAGATTCAGCTCATTCTGCAGACTCCCTGTTATTCAGCTCATGCTAAGAACTGTTATTTACAGCCACTTTATGCTGAAGCTGAAAAGACATTTTTTTTTCTGCCTAGAGACTACAGCAATAATTAGAATTTTTAAAAACTCGGCTTCACCCAGCTCACTGTTGAAAGGACCTTCTAGATATTTCTACATTACAGGGATAATGTTTCTTAGCTATGACTTGCCAGGAAGTTACCTGCTTCGATTCATACAAATGCTCTTGTAAATAGTGATCCGTTCTGTATTACAATTAGGCTCAACATTTCGTTACTAAGTCCCAACCCCTTGCGAGAGATATTGCCACCTAAAAAGTAATGAGGTAGGAAACAAATAACTAATAAAAAAATAAACATTATTATGGCATGAAATGCCAATGTTTACTAACCGAGCTTCTAGAGCAAACACAGTTTTCACTGGCATCGAACTATTTCCTAAACGTTAAATGCGACACTTTAGCCCAGAAAAATATTTTAAACTCCAGAGGCCCGGCCTCTAAACGTGATGCCCTGATCCGAGGGAAGTCACGACCCGCGGCCTGCGCCGCTGTCCTCAAACTGCCATCCTTTTCGTCTCAAACAACGCGTTTCTGAGCATCCCCTAGAAATAGCTCTGGCTCTGCCCTTTCTTCTGCCCGCGGACCAGAACGTTCATCTACCAATTACTGAAGTGGCTCCTTTAGCAGAGGTTGTTGGGATGGCGGAGGGTCACACCGCCACGCTGCAAACCTGCCCCCCAGCACAACGCTGGAAGTACCGTTAGGCTGGGGGGAACATGATTCGGGGGTTCGGATAAAGACGAAGGACTTGACAAAAACTTCCTAAACATTTGAAGCACGTACAACTTACATTGCAATCATCTATTAAACAGTGGATACTTCACAAATAATATAAAATGGCCCTGGATGGTGTTTCGATTCCTTCTTTAGCTGGTTGATTAACTGCACGCTGATTTTGTTCACCGCCAAGTTACTTAATTACAAACACTTCAGACTTTTTGTTTCATCTTCTAGGCATCCGAATTTATGATCCTTTTGTGCTGCTACAACAAAGCCCCTGGACCACTGAGTTTGTGACTTCTGCTTTGTGCAGAGGACAATAAAACCTCAGCCCAGACCAGCTAACCTCCTCGCCGCTGGGAGCAAAAGGCTTCCGAAATCACGCCTTCCCCCCCCGCACCACTTCACTTCAAAGTCAAAAAGCTGGCAAGGCATGCAATACAGCACGGGATGGCCACGGCCCTCCCTTTACGTTTCGCCAGCAGTTTTCTTATAAACAGGAGGTTTTAAACACCCCTTTTGCTGTGGATGGTGAAAAACACCCGAAGTTTAATGTTTAACCTTTACTAATGCAGCCCTGACTAAATTTGGCTATTGTTTCTTCAAGCCCAAGCAAGTTTTCAAGTCCTATCTATCAAACCGCTTTTAATTCTCCCCTTCTTTCACCACCCTTGCGCGCATTGGACAGCGCGAGGAAACAGACGGCGCTACTATTCCCAATCATAAAGAAACACTAATTTCAAGCTCAGCGGCTAAAACACGAGTGTGCTCCGAGCATCACCGCCAAAACTTTCCTTCCTTCCTCCCTCCCCCGCCCCAACGATGCTACCGGCTTCTTTCATCAATTATCGCGACACGTGTCGCCAGCGAGTCTCGGCCGGTCCCACGCACGCACCCCCGGCACTGACGGCGTCGGCCCCGCGTGGGGAGCCCGCCCGTTCCGGGGATTGAGGGGGGGGGGGATCCGCCACCACGGGCCCTAACCGGGGGGGGATTCGCAATCCCCGCCAAGCCGGGACCCGGCCCTGATTGGCCGCGTCGCGGCGGCGGAGGCGGCGGCGGCTGCCCGGGGCCAGGCGGCGGGGCCCGGCGGAGCGTCCTTACCTTTCACCGAGCGGGGCTTGGCTTGCTTCCTCCTGGACATGTCCGGGCGCCGGGGCTTGTCCTCCTCCTCCGCGTCTTCCTCCCGTCCCTGCCTTCCCTTCCTCTCCCTGCTTTCTCCCTCTTCCCCCCCCACCCCGCCCCACCTCCAAACTTTGCGAGGCGAAGCGGCAGCAGCAGCAGCGGGATCGATTATTTGATTTTTCCTCACTTCTGTTGCCTGTTGCAATGCGGCAAGTTCAACTCCTCTTTCCAACCCCTCGGGCACCTTCCCCCCAGGGGAAAAAAAAATATATATATATAATAAAAAAAAAAATCACAGGCGCAACAGTTTCAGTATTTCTTTCCTATTCTTTTTTTCTTTCTTCTCCCCCCCCCTCGGATGTGCAAATACTCCCGACGCAAAGCGAGCCCGGCCTGCGCCCCCACCCGCCTTTTTGTTCTCTTTAAAGTTTGCTGGCGCCCTGCGGCTCTCAGTCCGGCTCACACTTTCGGAATAATTAAAAAAAAAAAAAAAGAAAAAAAAGAGAAAAAAAGAAAAAAAAAAGAAAAGTCGAGCCCTGCGCGGGGTCCCCGGCTTTGGGGTGGGGGAGGGCGCGCGGGGAGAATGAAGTGTCTAAACCCCCGGCGAGCAGCGGCCCCGGCAATGCGGGGCGCTCCGGGGGTGCGACCTTGTTGCGATTTTCCTAAATCCTCCCCCGGCCGCGCTCGGCCCCCTCCCTCCCGCTCTGCCCGCTCGCCCCCAGCTGCCTCTCCCTTCCTCGCCCCCGCCGCTGCCCGGGGAGGGCGACGAGTCCTTTTTTATGCTGGCCGCGGGGCCCGAGGGGCGGCCGGCCCGTGTCCCCGGCGCGGAGCTGGGCGAGCGGGCGGGTGGGCTCCCCTCGGCCGGCCGCGCTCGCCGCCGCCTTCCCCTGCACGCACGCACTTCGCGGAACAAGGTAAGTGCTTCTTTGCATCGATGCCGGGGCCGCTAGCTGCCTCCATGGGTTATTCGCTGGAAGGTGGCACCGCTCCTGCCTTCATTGCTGCCGCTGCTGCCGCTGCTGCCCTGGGTTTTTATTTTCTTTAGCTCTCGCCAGCCTCCCTCTCTTTTCTTTGTCCTGGCTCCTTTTCCTCCTCCTGATCTTGCTGCTGGGGCTGCAGTGCAGACACACATAATAAAGCCAGGCTTGGCTGGAAATGTAGCTGAGTCCCAGCAGGAGGATGTGAGGAGTGGAGTCCCGGCGGGGGAGCGCTCTGATCCCGTAGGGAGCCCCGCGCAGCCTGCGCCGATCAGACGGAGAGAGAGCCAACAGCACCGAGCCATGGACGGCCCGGGAAATACAGCGGCCGCCCGCAAAACGCGGACCCGCCGCCGCGGACCGGACTCGCCGCCGCCGCGCGGAGCGGCGCGGAACCGCGCGGAGCCGCCCCCCCCCGCCCCGCCCGCCCGGCGGTGGCTCCGCAGCGCGCAGCTCCCGCGGAGCCGGCTCTGGTTGCCTTTGATCTGCAGCGGGGTGGGGGGGAGCGGCGAGATCTACCCCGAATGCGAACGGCTCAGCGGCCGCGGGAAGAGTCTTGGGGGGGGGGGTTATCCTTCCCCCATCCTTCTGCCGCTCGGCTGCTTCTGGAGAGCTGGAAGGGAAGATTTATTTACTTTGCCTTTCCCAACGTGTTAAATTTAGCAGGAGCTGGAGTCACCCGCGCCTGTCTGCTGGGAAGGTTTCTTCTAGAAAAATCCTGAGTGTTTTCAACTTGTTATCCCACCGATCGCTCGGTGCCAAGTCGCAAATGAAATTGCTCAAGATAAACACTCGGTGAGTTTCTTCTCCCACTTAGACGGGGCTCGTTGGTGTCACAGTCTGCGCTGCTCTGCAGGAACAAGGAGCTTCCAATGCTTTATGTGCCCGACCAGCGCGTGGGGAACTCGCTCTGAGCATCCTCATCCCTGCACGCGATGGGCCTGTGCCACCATGAGAGCCCACGCGCCTGTACATCCAGACATCAAAGAGAAGGTGTCTGTAACGGAAGGAATTGGGACTTTATTTGCGGGTGCACCCCGAGCTGGTCACCCCCCGGGCAGCAGGAAGGGACCAGGCAGAGGATGCAGGGCGCTGTGTGAAGACACTGCTTTCCCACTCGTGATCTTCACCTCAAAAACATCTTCCTCTTTTCTTTTTTCCCCAAACCCAAACAACTCAGGACTGGGTTTGTCATTTGATCAAGTGAATTCAGTACACAACTCTGAAGATTTTTCCTAACACTGCATCACATTTGAATGGATGTTTAGTGGCAATTTTCTGGTTTCTTAACATTTGACAGAAACTATTGAGTTTATTAATGTCACAATAAAGGTTTATGGTTCTATCCTACTGTATGACTCCAGATTACCACCATAGACTGGACATAAAAAATGTTTCCTATAACACTGCTATAATCAAGATATACTTCCACTACATCACTGCGCTAAGTATCAATTTGGGGTTCAGAAAGACTAATCCGGGACAAAGATGGATTGTTAAAGAGCCCGTGGCCCTGATTCCGATCCCAACTAAAAAATGAGGATAACACTAATCAAGGGAGATTCACCGTTACAAAACCCGATGCGATTCCAGTCTCTACAAAGACATAAGCAGTGTTGACATGGAAAAAAAATTGTTGTGATATTGATACACTGAAAAATCCACCTGGGATGGTTGGTAAATTTGGTCAGCGTGACCCGAGATTCATATCCGTTCAGCATCAGAGTCAGATCAGGAACTGAATTACTCCTGTATCCTCGTCTTATTGGAGAGGCTTAATCCCCAGGCTATCAAATTGTTTCTGTTCTCTCGCTGGCCCAATGAATATTTAATTATTCTTACAAAGCAGAACAGCTTCAGCAGGACAGATTCTCATCCCAGAATGTGCTGGCGGTTGGGCACTCTCAGAGGAGTTCAGAGACCCAAATTCAAATCCCCGTGCAATCAGGCAAAGAGGGGATTTCAACCTTAGTTTTACACATGCCACTTGGCAAGTAATTCCCAATCCTGTTGCCACCCTGAGCCCCTTTGCAATCCAGCGCTCTGCCCCCACATTTTCTATTTTTTTTCATTATTTTAAATGCCACAATTGAAATGAACCATTTCTACAACTTTTCCTTCTTTTTCCAATTCAGTAAGAAATCTATGCCTTTTTTAATTTTTCTTTCCCTTTTCTTTTTTATTTTCTTTATCTTTGTCAGAGGGCCAATGAGCGGGTTTATTTGCAAGCCCCTACCTGGTTTGGAGAAGCTACTGGCAAAGTGCAGAGCCTTGGTCTGAGCATCCCAAACCCCTCCCTTGAAAATGGTTCAAGTTCACTCCGTCAAAGCAGCAGCACCCTTGAAGCCACTGCTTGCCATGTCGAAAAATACCCAGTTTATAGCTAGACATAAAGTGGGACGTTTAATAGTAAAAAAATGAAACACATGCATAAATCTGTCTTTAAATGTAGCACATACATATATTAGTTCATCCCTCTCTATTATCTTCAAACCCAGCAATACACGGGTTTCCTCCAGGCCCTGCTCTGCAAGTACATCTCTGTGCCACAGAGTTTTTCAACATGTACCTAAATGCTTTGCAGTTGTCACAACACACGGTTTGCGTGTCTCCTCCAGATCTATGCACAGGGAGTTTCTGGGGGTCCCGCAGCCACTCTTGGGCAAAGAAAGCCCCCAAATCTGCTGAACCCCCCCGGGAAATGCGGAGTTCACCCATGCAGGCTCTCTTCCCAACACCAGGACTTAAACTCACATTGTCATTTAAATAGATTTTTCCGAGAGCCGCCTAATAACAAGGGAAGACTTCACAGGCTTTATTAAAATATTTAAAGCAAATGACACCAGCTTGTGTGCTAATTTAATAAAAAGACATTTAATAATTTAATTTAATTATGGTAATTTAAGAATGCAATAAAAATACATTTTGAATCTATTATCAATCTTGTTTCCTCACAGATGCCTTTCCTTTATATTCTGGGGAACTTTAATAAAAGCACAAAGCCTAGAGTGTCAAAGTGCAGAGCTGCTCTCTCCAGGGGAGAACCAAGAGCCCTCCCACTGCTCTGGATGACCTCCACATCTCGCCAGATCGCTGGGGCAATTTGGATGCTGATTCTCTTCTTGGAAGCCCATTTGGGGTTGTCACTGTTCTATATTGTACAGGACACCAATGACATTTTCAGGAAGATACTACCCATAGCAATGCTAACAACGAGCTCTTTTCTCTTTGGAAAATGGTTACACCGTCCTGCTATGTCAGGACGTTGTTCCACCCACAGCAGATGGAGAGCATCCCATGTATTAGCACTTTGGCTTGAGTTTCCCCCAAACAATTATGTTTAAAGCAGAGAGCTGGCACTGACAATGTTATCTCAGGTAGTTCAACCCTGGCAGCATTATAGGAAACTGGTGGTTCAGCCTTGCTATGGGAAATGCAGGCAGGACTACCAGCCTCTCTATAATGTATAGATTTATTGGCATTCAACACTGAGAGCAAAGCCCTATGTATTTCTATATATAGACATAATTATTTTGACAGTGTTTTTGAATCAGTTTGAAATTACAAGTTATACGAAAATAGCACAGTTGTGTAAAGGCAAAAATAAAAACTTCATGACAGCTGGGATGTTCAGTGAGGACTGAGGGAGTTAGGCACCCGATGGACCAAGCCTGCTTTGAGAAATCCAGCAAGGATTTAAACTTTCCGAAGTCAAAAGAGGAATATCTGCAACACCTAAAAGGATTGATCTGATGGACACTGACTGACCGGGCAGCACAAGGAAGATCATCTTAATTGTGTAAAAGAATCAACCTGAAATGAAAGAATATATCATATGCATAGACCTAATTAAGAGATGCTGCATAATATCTAAGAGAAACATGGCACAAGGCTAATGCCCTGGGAGAAGCTGTACGGCAGGTTTGATCGGAGGGTTTATGTAGAGCTAAAAAGACCACGCAAAATGGGAACCAACGCCTGCCAAGACCTGGTGCCCACAGCACGTCCACCCTCGCCAGCCCTTGGCTCAGCGGGAACTGCTCTGGCTGGGGTTTGACAGAGGTGGGCAAACACCTGAGCTCTCCGCATCTGCAAAGGAATACAGGCGCATACAGCAACCTATTAACAGACTGGATTATTTCTTAAAAGGAGATAATGTTTCCAAAGCACATGGCACAATGCACTCATTCAGGCGAGAGTCAAATGTCACAGTGGATACAGCTGCAAGACAGTGTCGCTCTTTATTTACAGTAAAATATGTCAAATAGGGAACACAAAGGCATCGTCAGGATAAACATGGGACTGGAGCACACAAAGGCAGGCGGCATCCACAGCGCATCAGACAACCTGAATAAAAGCCCCAACTACAATGCCAGCCCAGTTTCTATGGTGTTCTTGAGTTAATGCCTCCAAACACTTTACATAAATAAATAACTGGCATCCCACATTTCAGTCAGAAGAGAGGACTGACATAGCCTGAAATGTTATCCAAGAGCAATGAAAAACAAGGAGGAAGTTTCACTGTGAAGCGTGTTCCGTGTGCGTGCATGCCATGTGCACCAGCATTAGCATTCAGACCTGTCTAATAAGCACGGTGATTTTAAATTCCTCTTCACTTGTGTATGGCACTAACTTCTATCAATCACTTTTCCTTGTGTTAAAGACGGCATACAATAGTCTGAAATCAGGGCAGAGCAAGTGGTGCAGTTAGGGACACTTTTTGAAAAATACTATCATACACTGGAGCTGAATTTAGCTCAAATTCCACAAAATACCCATCTGTAGAGGAATCACACACACACACCCCTGCACAGTTACAGGAAAACAATCATTACTGATAACAGTGCTAAAGATACAGGCTGTGCAATACCCCACAAATACAAGCAGGTATTTTTCCCTTTCCATAGCTGACCAAGCAAAGTATTCATTTTGGCCTCTGTTCCAATTAGATGGTGCAGAAAACGGTGTGGGAGTCAGACAGAGGATCTGCACTTTGTGACAAAACTGCCCTTAGCATGAAGAATTTTCCAGGCTCTGCAACTGCCTTTTTGAATATTCCCGCAAAGGTAACTTCTAGCATGATGCTACTTAACAACTTACAATGTTTAGTACAAGAAAGTGGCACATTTCCGTATCTTTAACACAGCTCAGAGAAAGTACCTGTGATTGACTTATTCTGGGTTCCTTTTGTCCCTGTTGGGTATGGGTCTGTATTGCTTCTCAAAGGACACAAGGAATAGAAAATGCATTCTCAATTTTAATCAGTCAGAAGAGGGTGAAGCCCTGATGTGCGCAGGGTGCTCAGTCACGTCAGCGTCCCTCTGCAGCACCAGCCCCTGGCCCCCACCCACCCTGCAACAACAACTCCAAGGCATTTCTGCCATCAGGATGGGTCACTGCACCTCCTGCCCCATGAGAGCAGCTCACTGTGCCCACTGAGACCCCTGCTTACCAGGGTCACGATCAAAGAGCTCATCCACTTCCTGGGGCTTTGTTACTTGGGTGGGAGCTCCCCCAGTACTCAACAGGCACCCTGGCTGCTGTCTGACCAGCAGCCGCGGCAAAAAAACCCACCATATAGTATTTATAATTTCATTTACATCTCTGCCAGCGCTGCCGAGCGGGATAGTGTTGAGATGCAGAGACACAAAGCCGGGCAAACGGGGCAAGAGCCTTCGGGCTGCCCATTCTCCGCAGCTACAAAGGAGTTTAAGCGCACTTTTTCAGCTGAATGCTGTGTACTTTTACATAACTGAAGGAGAACAAATACCCCATTAGCAGATAATTAGCATTTGGGCTCCGAGTACTTATTTAAGGTATTATGGATCGACCTCCAGCATTCATTGAGTGATTCATTGTCCCCCATACATCCAGGCATCCCTGTTTCTTTTTATGATTATAAATATCTGTGCCATGTATCTGTGTAATGTTTATGAGATGTTCAGAATGACACTCCAGAGACACATGATATCTCTTTATCCAAAGAAAGGGTTTAGCAATGTTAATAACAGGGGAGCCCTCGCCTTTCCTTACACCTTGTAGCCAAGAAGTCCCATTCATACTAGTCCGGGACCATCTCTACAAGTGTAAGGTGGATTTCCAAAGCCCTTAAACCTGGTCCCAGCAGGGTGTTAGGAAGTGCTGGGAGGCCTCGGGGCACACTCACCCCGGGAACTGGACCTGGCAGCACCCACACCATGGAAACTGTCTCCAAATGCCATATCAAAGGCTGCCAAACACCACCCGGGCAGCAGCCACCTGGACCAGTCTCCCAACAGCAGCCAAAGAGCAACCTGGTGCCAGGGTCTAGGCTCTTACAAGCATTTTAACACAGGGAAGCACAGCTTCTTTAAAATTCTGTATTTCTGAAGGCTTCCAGTCCACTGTGAAATTCCCAGTGAAATAACAGAAGAAGCGATGGGAAAGAGAGGACCTGTGGTCCCTTCCTGCTCTGCTGTGTGTAAGAAGCAGTCTTGGGCAATCTGCTTCACCTCTCCCCACCTCTGTTTCCTCATAAACCAAAGAAAAAGAGTAATCCTTGGCCACATTTCTGCTCCTGCCAGCATTAGCCTGCCATCTACTACTGCTGCTGCTTCTTAAGAAAGTGTGACCAAGGAGAGACGGAGAGACACTCGCCCTCTGCGCCAAAACCTTCTCAACCTCAAGATCATCTCTACCATGAAAACCGTCGCCAACAGCTTTTGGAGACCTCTTGCGTTTCAGCCCAGCAGTATGAGGCCGGTGCTCAGAACCGCCCTGTAATGTGTCCCAGCTCAGCCCTGTCCCTGCCCAATGTCCCCGTCCCAAGGGAGAGGCAGCGTCCCCTCTGCTTCTGCACTCCCAGCCCTGTCCACAGGTAGGGAAAGCAAAGTCCAAACAGCAACTTCACGTTAAAGCGAGCGGCTTGAGGACGGGCAGCCAAACTGCTGCTCTCACCTCCTCTTCCAGCTCCTTCCCACTGCACTGAAGAAAACTGAAACACAAATCAAGTCCTATTCTATAAAATTAATAGTTTCCACTTGCTTCTTTTCTGCGTCTGCCTTCGCTCTGTAATTACGCAAAAAGACACGGCGTACTGCGTGGTGCTATTGATTAACAAACCCCACAGCTGCGCAGCCAGACCCCCAGGCAGTTTTAAAACCGTCATTTTAAAGAAAGTTTGTTCTTTAATATTGAGATTTTTATGGTCCCCCCTCTGAATCGGTGTGATAACATGAATGAGCTTGTGGTGGGGGGCAGGTAGCAGTGTGAGAACATCCAGTTTTTATTCTTGTGAAAAACTTCTATAGAAATTAAGAGAAAATTATCTCCTCACAATTGAATAATGTGGGATGATGCCAAAAACCTGGGGAGAAGATCTCATTCTCTATTAAATTCAGTAAGATTTGTCAAGAAGTTTCTGTAGAATCTGCCCAGGTTTTTACAGATCTCTCAGTTTCATCCCTCCGCAGGGGTTTGGAAGGGTCACAGAATATTTTCTTATTATCATCCCCACCGATGTCCAGTTTAAAATCCTATGACTGGCAGGGTTTACTCTTCTCTTATTAGGATTCCTTTCTTAGATAAAAATAAGCCTCAGCACTGATAAGACTTACAGTCAGCTGGGCAAAATAGGAGAGGTCAGAGGATATTAAGAAAGCTGGGTTTGTTTACCTTTTTTTAGAATCCTACAGCACATTTTTAAATGCAGCAGTGCAAATTCCCAAAATAGATATAACAATACCACTTTTAAAATTGTCCTGCTGTTTCTTTATTTTATTTGCTTATCTGGCTATGCTGCCCGATATTGTTGCTTCTTCCAACCAGGCACCAAACGCTCAGGACCCTGGTGTGCGGTGTTTCCCAGAGCCAGGCACAAACATCCAAGAGAGCCGCAAGAACACTCGCACACCTGACGCCTGCAAACATCTCCGGGCAACCAGCACTGCTGTATTGGGGTGAGCCTGTGCCATGAGGGTGGCTCTGGGCTTTCGTGGGTCAAGCACTGCCACAGGGGTTTTTGCCGTGTCCTGGTGTGGCATGGCACAGCACAGCACCAGAGCAGTTCAAACACTGCCACGCAGCAGCAGCATCCTGGCATGCATCAGGAATAGTGTGGCCAGCGGGACTTGGGAAGTAATTGTCCCACTCCGCTGGTGAGGCCTCACCTTGAATCCTGGGGTCAGTTTTGGGCCCCTCACGAC
This sequence comes from Columba livia, assembly GCF_036013475.1. Taxonomy (NCBI): domain Eukaryota; kingdom Metazoa; phylum Chordata; class Aves; order Columbiformes; family Columbidae; genus Columba; species Columba livia. The sequence continues at coordinate 1,628,780 of NC_088614.1, forward strand.
AGGAAAGCCCTTGAGGTGCTGGAGCGAGTTGAGAGAAGGGAACGGAGCTGGTGAGGGGCTGGAGCACAAGTGTGATGGGAGCGGCTGAGGGACCTGGGGGGCTCAGCTGGAGAACAGGAGCTGAGGGGAGACCTCCTCACTCTCTGCAATGCCTGAAAGGCATGGAGGGTGTTGCTACCAAGTAGCAAGTGATAGGACAAGAGGAAATGGCCTCAAGTAGCATCAGGGAAGGTTCAGATTGGATATTAGGACGAAGTTCTGCAAGGAAAGGGTTACAAAGCATTGGAACAGGCTGTTCAGGGAAGTGGTGGAGTCACCATCCCTGGAGGTGTTTAAAAGAGGTATAGATGAGGTTCTCGGGGACATGGGTTAGTGCCAGAGTTAGGTTATGTTTGGACTCAATGATCTGGAGGCTCTCTTCCCACCAAAATAATTCAAAGATCCTATGGTGTTGCTCAGGCCTGTGGGCCCAGCAAGGCAGGCTGCAGCTGGCAGCAGCGCTGAGCTGCAGTGCCGAGCGCCTGTGCCTGCAGCTCCCGAGTGAAAACAGAGCCCAAAGTGGCCATCAGCTCGTGAGCCACGTCACTCGGGGAACAGCACAATGTCACCTCCCCACATGTCTTCTTAGAGGGGAAAAAACGCCCTTCTGTGGGAAAGGAGCTCGGTGCATTTCTGCGGCTGTAGAGCCGGTGCCGAGCCCAGCCCCAGGCAGCGGCTTGGGGAGGGCTCATCGGCGGCTCGGGGGGCTCATCGGCGGCGCAGGGGGGGCGCGGGGGCCACGCTGGGAGCAGCTGGACGGGCCACAGATTCCTGGCGGCGGCCGGCCCGGCGGGGCATAGCAACGGGAGCCGGGGGAGGAACGCGGAGCAGCGGGAGCTGTGAGAAAGGCAGCGGCGCCGCGGGGCGAGGCGGGGGAGGGGGACGGAGGGGGGGACAAGCGGAGGAGGCAGGGGGGGCAGGCCCGGGGGTGCGCAGCGCCGCGGCGGGGTCTCCTGCTGTCAGCCGGGGACGAGCAGCCGCTCCGAAGCGAGTTTTTCGCCATCCTGAGTCGCCGGTCTGTGCAGCGCTGTGATTTGTGCCAGCCCGGGCTCGGTCCCTCGGAGCAGCCCGCAGCCGAGCACAAAGCGCACACATGGCTGCGGCTGCGGCTGCTGCAGCGAGCCCAGAGGGGACGGCCGCGTTCCCCGGGAGCGCACCGAGGAACGTGATGGTGCCCCGGCCCCGCGGGGGGCTTTGCCCTCGCTTTGTGCGAGGGGCAGCCGTGGGGGCCCGGGCCTGGGGCTGGGGCTGGGGCTGGGGCTGGGCTGGCCGGGGGGGCGCGCTGTCCCCCCAGGCCGGAGTGCGGCCCCATGGAGCCGCGTCGGTCACCCGCTGCCGCCAGCTCCGCTGCGGGGGCCGGGGGTCGGGGCCGCCCGCTGCTCCCCCCACCGAACCGCCCCCGGCCTGAGGCACGGATTAACTGCCCCCCCCCCCCCCCGCCCGGTTTTGGGCTGCCAGTTTCACAACCCCGCTTTCTTGGCCAAGGATTTGGCTGCTCCCCCCCCCGCACACACGCACACACACACACACTCTCGGGGGAGCTCGTCGCTCGGCGCAGCCATTGCTGTTCTGCACTGGGTCCAGCTCCCAAAATGAACAGGCCCTCGCTGGGAACAGTCGTTGCCCTGCCGCTAGATTTCATTTCCAAAAGGATGTTTTACTGCACATGAGTGCTGGTCCTCTGCGTGAAGAAAATGTTAATCAAACTGCAGAGAAGACACAATAGCTGTACAGATACATTAAATATCTAGTTACTATGCGATAAATAATTAATAAAGTTAATCTATTTGACCATACTCTGCTCAAGTCATACCCTTATGACCAATCGATAGCAATAAGACATAACATTTGTATGAGGCTTCACTTTCTCTGAGTGCTGTGTGATCATTAATAACCAGCAGCTGAGCACTCCTGGTACAGCAAGCCTGGGAAAACTTTGGGAAGTTTTGATTACATCAACAATTCTGCTTTCAGCTTGTGAAATGCTCCTGAAGTGCCCTGGCATATCTGGCACATAGGCTGGGGTTTCCCAATGAAGTTAGGGAAGCTAATTGCAGAGCTCCTGTTAACTTTCAGTGGAAATGAGTTCCCAGCAAATTCAGGCCTTTCTAAAACTTCAGCCTTCGTATTTTGAAAGCTACACATACATAGTGCCAGGTTTTTCACATTTTCCTAATTCTACCCATGAACATGGTCCTCTCCTATAGAAGAAGGAAAAAAGATGACATAACCTGGTTTAGGAAACGCAGAAGATTGCTTAATTGTATGAAGTTTACAAAACTTGTATAAAGCTTACAAAACCACCACTATGATTTCTGTTTCAGCATTAGCAGGCACCTGCACCTGAAAGAGCTCTGGGATGGGGCTACCACAGGGCTGTGAGTCATTTCACAGACAGTAGCAACAAAATAGTTATTGACACACAGCAGTTTGCACTTCTGCAGTGATTTGGAGAGAGAGATTTGTCCCCCCAGGGTGAGATGTGGCGTGTGGGGCTGCACTCCTCCCAGGCCGCTCGCCTCTTGTCCCTGGGTGGGCACACACACAGGGGCAGGAGCACCAGCCCTTGGAGGCAGCGAATGAGCCGAAGCCAAGACACTGAGTTTTGCTGCAGACCACTTCATTCCAGCTGGGCCAGGCTGCCCACGGCCACAGCTGCCTGCAGGCTTCCAGTGGGCTCAGCCGCCTGCCGCCTGCTGCCTCAGGCACCGCCACGGCAGGAGGAAAAAGATGGATTGTCTCTCTGAGGGTCCCTGGCACCAGCCCTGGGATGGCTGTAGAGGTTGGCTGGTGGGTTTTGTCCCCCTGCTCTCTGTTCTGGAGGAGCCAGAGGAAAGGCTGAGGGAGCTGGGGCTCTGGAGCTGGACAAGAGAAGACTGAGGGGGGACTCATTCCTGGGGATCAAGATAGAAAGGGGGAGTGTCAGGAGGATGGAGCCAGGCTCTTCTGGTGACAACCAGTGACAGGACAAGGGGCAATGGGTGCAAACTGGAACACAGGAGGTTCCACTGAAAGGTGAGAAGCAACTTGTTGGGGGTGAGGGTGGCAGAGCCTGGCCCAGGCTGCCCAGGGAGGTTGTGGAGTCTCCTTCTGTGCAGACATTCCAACCCGCCTGGACACCTTCCTGTGTAACCTCATCTGGGTGTTCCTGCTCCATGGGGGGATTGCACTGGATGAGCTTTCCAGGGCCCTTCCAACCCCTGACATTCTGGGGTTCTGTGAGCCACACACCCCAGCCAGCACCAGCACTCTGCCACTGTGCTTCTGTCCTGGTCAGGGTGACATCAGGGCAGGGGGTTGCTCCCAGGCACTCTGCAGCTCCTCTGGCTCCTGGGAGCTAATGACACCTGGGTGAACAAGCAAGCTCACCTTTTTGGGGCATTTTTAGTATTTACCTGCCTGGTGACCACAGGATGAAGGCAGCCTAGCTGGATAGGGACAGGTCACTGAAACATGATGACATTTGGTGACGTGCCAAAGTTTGGCAAGGCAGCCAGTGCCAGAGCTAACCATGGCATCGAGTGCTCCTAAAGCCGAGGCCGTTGCCCTGCTACAAGCCCACCCTTGCCCTCTGCCATTAGCTCCACAGTGGATGTGAGCAGGCCCGCAGGGGACGGCACAGATGGCCATCCCCAAGTGCTGGGGCCACACTGGGGCTGGACTAAAGAGCCGCAGGAGGAAGAACATGAGAGCTTTGTGGAAATATGTATTTTTACATCAGAGTTCTTTGTATATACAAAAAAAATCCCACCCTGCTGTGCTAGGAGAAAAAAAAAAAAAATGTGGGCATTTCAGACCAATCTATTTTATTAATGCAAACTGCCAGATTCAACATGTGAGCCAGGCTGAAAAACAAGGGGCTGGGAAGGAGGAACGTATCCAGGGTAAGCACTCGGCAGGCCCGGCATTTGCATTGCCCCTAGCTGGGAATCAGAAATAGAGGTGGGCAAGGGATAGCGATGCAAAACAAAGATGTCTGTAATTTGGAGTGGGTTTTGCCAGCTCTGCCTGGGGCTGTATTGTACCTGCCTGCTACTTACTGGTCAAAGGAGCAGAGCATTCCTGGGCAAAGCAGTAACGACAAGCATGCTCTTGACATGGAAAATGTTGATGGCAACTGCTACTTACATTTGCACACCTGAGTGTGTACACTTGAAACGCGACTGCATGCACGCTGGCCAGACCCGGTTGTGACACTACAGGCTTTACACGGCCTGTTGCTACCTGCCCCGTATGATATCAGTGTGAAATATTCATTTAATAGTCTGGTGTACAATTTCAGGAGATTTCAAACTATTTCTGAATAACTACATTTCAGAAAAGGTCTGTAAAATGAATTCTCAGGAAAAGACATGTGAAAACTTTAAACCCCACCTCATTAAATATTCACGGTGATGTATTTGCTCAGCTCTACTCAGCATCCAGAGAGGGCTGATAAATGCTGCTTATGAGCAGTTCAAACAGCAGGATGGGTCAAAGTAAAAAAGGAAGCAAAATCCCAGGGTATCGGCTGCCAGTGTGGGGAATTGCTTGTCCAACAACAGGAAAAAAAAGAGGTTGGGATAAAAGGCTTTCCCAGACAAATGCAAGTGACTCATTCTGATGGCTCGCTCTGCAGGTGCAGACACCGAAGGGCTCCCAGCCTCCGGGTGCCCTTGCAGGGCGCTCTCATCCACTCCCCACCTGGAGAAACTGGCTGCCTTTGGGGTCTCTGCCTCTTCAAGGCTGTCAGAAGGTACAGAATTGCCTGCACAGAAGGCTGCAGAGCCCTGTTTCACTACAGAACAACGCTGCAAAATCCTCTCACTATTTTTAGTTAGTACAAAATACATCCGTGCAGTCAGGGCACAGAAGAGCAGACCAATACCGACAGACGGGAGCTGGAGTGGGGACTGAAGTCTGGCTCTGGAGTCGACAGAAGCGTGACCGGGTTTTTGCTGAATATTGTATGGCCTTGGGGCAGTGCCGTGCTACTCGGGCCCTGTGTCCATGTCAAGTGCAGTTACCACTAAAAACTGCGCATTTGAGCATATGCCGTGAGGAAAACAAGGCTCTTGAGTCACTCTGACTCAGTTTCGCCACTGAGCAAATGGAGCCGATAACTGCGGTGTCCCTCTGGGGACTGCGCCATGACTCAGGCTGTATTTGGGTCATAAGAGACTTCAAAGGTCCTTTGAGCAAAAGCACTCAAGTACTGCAAAATACGACAGGCGCTGGTAGACAGTGACCTGGCAGTAAGGCATGCCAGAACTACGAATTTGTTCTAATCCTTCCTCCCCAGCCGATTCTGTCAGCCCTGCAACCATGTTTGCAGCTCTTCCTTGAACTCGTTCCTGCTGTCGCTATTTTTTGCACACAATGGGGTGCCCAGACCCATCATGCTGTGACCCTGCTGAGATCCTGATGCACCCAGGTGGTCTCAGATGGGTGCGAGCCCCGGACCCGCTGGCACCCCCTGCTCCCCACGCCCTCGGGAGCACAAAACCTCACATCAGGCAGAAAAATATCTGTAAATGATGGAAGAGGCTTGGACACCGTCAGAAACCAAGCCATGGAAAAAGCTGGCAAAGAGTTAGTTACTAAATATTTTAAGACCAAATAAACCTGACATTTCAGAGGGCGCCTGTCCACTATTTTTGTTCAAATTACATGTGCATCCTCTGATATATACCTCTGCAGCTATAAACACAAAACATGAGAGGGACAGAGAAAGAAAAATCATGCTGAACAGGGAGTTACGTACTGTAGGAATGCTGGAGCCTGTGATCTGCGTTATTTCTTTGCTTAAGGCCACCTAGCAACAGCGCATAGGTTAATCCTCCACAGACTGAGCAGACAGCATCAGCCAACAGGAAAACAAAACATCCCTGCTAGACAAAAATCAGAACAAGAATTACCCATTTCAAGAGGGTTGTAGGAACAGGCGGCAACAAATAAGAAAGAGGTATACATGATACTCCTGCAAAAGGAAGATTTCCCTGTGAATGGAGTTATTGTCCACCTCGTTATTAAAAATACGAAAAGAGCTTTACAACGTTCGCAGCAAACCTCTGCAGGAGCTGCAGGAGCCCTGCTCTGCAGGGAGCTGGGGGGATGAGCTGGACCGTGGTCAAGGCTGGTTGCCATCTTAGAGAGCGCCGTTAAATGGTAAATACAGTGTCCTCTAAATGATAAATAAACCCCTGGAGCTGTAACCCTTCTGCCAGGGGCCAGCAGCACCTGCAAGGGCAGGTGCAGATCTCCAGGAACATCTCTTGGACGTTAAGACATACCATCACCTTCCTAAAGCCATTGTTTGCAGCAGCTCAGCCCCCACTTTGCAGCTCTGCCAGGCTGCCCGGAGCCAGGACATTGTGCTAAAGGGGCCTGAAAATACAGAATTAATTCACCAGGGGATCCCCACCATGCCAGGACTGCCCTGCACAGCCACTGTGCTCTGGAGCAGACACCCCATGGGGCTCCCCAGCTCCAACACCGCTGTGCCGGCAGTGCCTGCGTTTTGGCAGCACGTGGGGTGGCCCTGGCAAAGCTGCAGCCCAGGAGCTGTGTCCCCCGGCTTCGCCCCTGCCTGCGCTGCCCCTCCTGCTGCCCCACCAGCCATGGGATTTTGGAGGAAAAGGGGGTGGGAGGCCAGTGCTCCTCGCCAGCCTGCGGCAGCATCCTGCCTGCCCTCCCCGCACCCTCAGCCGAGCGTCACCTGCTGTCACCACTGCCAGCACAGACGGCACTGTCCCCAGGGAAGCTTCTGACCCAGCTTTTCTGAGGGGTCCTTGTGGCACGGGACACCTTCCCATGCTCGCTGAGGGATGGCAGCCAACGTGGTGCTGCACATACCTGCGTGTCCGGGAGGTGATTTATTAGGGGGTTACTGTTGCTTCTTTCTGCTGTTCACCAACAGATGGTAGCAGCACCGCTGCTGTCACGCCAGGCCAGGAGCTGTTGCAGGAGGAGACGACTTCTGCTCCAAAACTTTTCTTACCCGATGAAAAGTCATGCTTGTCCATCCCCTTGCACCCCATTAGCTGAGCTTCTAGAGCCAGCTCAGAGAGCAAAGCAAGTATCTCCCAGCACAGCGCATTCTCAGTTCAAGGCTCTAGGGAGGGACCTGGGCAGCTGATGGAGTTGTGGCTCCATTCACTGAGGCTCGTAAAACAGACGGTGTTCAAGTATACCAGTGACACCTGGGCTGGACACCCCAAACTGTGACTCCTGGGCTGCAGGGGTCTGCAGCAGTGCACCCTGCCTGCTCCTGCTCCTGCTCCTGCTCCTGCTCCTGCTCCTGCTCCTGCTCCTGCTCCTGCTCCTGCTCCTGCCCACAACGAGCCGCCCCCAAACCGTGAGCAACACCCAGCTTGAGCACAGGCACCAGCAAGGCTCCAATTAATTACTTCATTTATTATTTACAAATTTAATTATTGGGCAAAATCTGAGCATTTCCTGCCACTGGCTGCACCGTCCGCCTTTGCTGGGCGAGTGCTGCAGCCAACTGGAGCTTTGCCTGCGCGAGGTCTGGCTAAGACAGAGCTAAGCACAGACCTCAGGATCTGGTCTGTGGCGAAGCTGCTCTGCGGAGGAAAAACAAACAAACAACAGCTCTGCTCTAGAGGCTTCCCTTAATTCTGCAAAGTGCTTTGCGGCTTGTGAGCGGCTCCGTGTAATCAATAACACCATTAACAAAAGGATGGCCGAATAGCAGCTACCTCTGATTAAAATAGAGCCCTTGGTGGATTGCAGCAAACAGCCATGTAGCCATTTCTCTGATCAGAAGCAGGTCTTTCCTAGTGTCATATAATTCATGTTAAAATCACAGCAATAAGGCACAGACTTCCTCGCAGCTGTTCAGAAGTCTTTGGAGGCTGCCATTATACTTCACCTTTTTAATGCTTTACGTATTACAGCTTTATTTTCACCTAAGGCTGTGATCCTAAGCTTCCTCACAGCCTTATCTACAACTCGTATTTCAAAGCCTAATTTTCCTGCCCTCAAACGTAGAATAAAATAGCTTGCAAAGAGGGCTGCAAGGAAGCTGCAAGTTCTGCGGTTTTACAGCCCTCCTCCGTAAGATCTGTATAGGTACTATTCCTCACGGAGCCAAAAACTTCCTGGAGAAGTACTGTAGCTAGAAGATATTTCTTGACCTGGCGTAACACTCTGTCCACCCTGGCTGGTGGAGAGATTATGAAATTTTAATTGGACTGAGAGCAAGATATCACTATAATTGGAGCCCAAGTGCCTGCACAAGCCCGAGAGCTAGGACTTGCTGGAAATCCTCGACAGCGCCGGCAGCCCCAGTGCCCAAACGCGCCTGTGCCCCTGTGCGGAGGCGATACGCATTTTCCTTTCGCTTGTGCTGCAGCCACTGGCTCCCTTCCAGAAATAAAAGGTTTTGTGAAGGATGGATGCTCAGGTCTGCCTGGGTTGCCATCTTCCCTGCGGTGGCACAAGCAGCAGCATGAGAGACAATGAGAATATCCCAGCTCATCCCAGCCCGAGCTGAAGTCTGCCCTTGGGAACACATGTTCCTCGTCATAAAAAGATGGTGCTGCGTTGCAGGCACGGCTCGCCCTGCAGCGCGGCATTTCGGGTCTGTGCACTGCCCGGTTTTGTACCGCTGTCTGGTAGGACATAAACCAAGCATCGACTTCCACCAGCTCCGAAAGATAGACAGGGGCTGTTGATTAGAAAAGGTGGGGCTGCTGGAGGAATGCAAATGCTGGGATTATTTATTATTCACATAGATGCTCGGCCCGTAGTAGGTTGCTTGGCTCCTTGTAATTGTACAAATCGCTCAGCTGAGTCAGTGATCTAACTGTAGACCATGCAGCTCAGGGACTCAAATGGTCCCAGAAGAACCATGTTCAAACATTCATGCCCAGATGACACTTGCTCCCACACATACTTTTCAAATCTTTACCAGACAGGATGAGAGATCATTCCGCGTGTATCACGTATACAGTAAGATCTTGGGTTTACCAGGAAGCCTACATGGAAAAATCTTCAGGAAAACAAGTCACACACAGAATCCCAGCATGTCAGGGGTTGCAGGGCCCTGGAAAGCTCATCCAGTGCAATCCCCCCATGGAGCAGGAACACCCAGATGAGGTTACACAGGAAGGTGTCCAGGCGGGTTGGAATGTCTGCACAGAAGGAGACTCCACAACCCCCCTGGGCAGCCTGGGCCAGGCTCTGCCACCCTCACCCCCAACAAGTTGTTTCTCACCTTTCAGGGGAACCTCCTGTGTTCCAGTTTGCACCCATTGCCCCTTGTCCTGTCACTGGTTGTCACCCGGAAGAGCCTGGCTCCATCCTCCTGACACTCACCCTTTCCATATTTATAAACATTAATGATGCCACGACAAAGTCACAGCCTGAAAGCTTAGCAAAGATTGTCTTTATTTTAAATTCCAAGCAAACCTCCCTTGCATAACAGGTTTTTTTTTTCCTAGTAAAGTATAAATCAAATCCAGCCTCCAAGGTAGCCAAGTGCTGCCCCTTCCTAGTAGCTGTCTGGTACCAGAGCGGCACGCAGTGCTTAGCTGGGCCCAGCCCCGCTGCAAGGGGCTCATCATGCTGCTGCTGCTCCAGAAAATCCCGATCCTGACACCAGTGCTATGACAGCAGCTGCTGCTGAAGCGCTGTCACTGTGCAGGGCAGCTCAGCAACACCTTTGGCTTCGATTCTACCTGTAACACCAGAAAACCTCTGTGGGCAAACAGCCCTACCTCAGGGCAGGGAACCAGCTTTGCCAAACAGTTTTGTTGGGAATGGTCTTTGTCTACACCGGTGTGGGGGACACACCAGGACCTCCCTGACCCTCGGTGGTTGCTGTACCAGGGCCCCCTCTGCTCTGCTGTCTGATTTGGGCTATTGATGGGATGGGCGCTGTTGTGGGAAGGCTCTGATGTTACTGACAGGCAGTGCAGGTCATTCATTGTCCTAAGAAAGGGATTATATTTTAAAAATAACAATGAAGCAAGGAAGCAGAAGGACAATTTAAAGTGGTTGTGTGGGGCAGAGGTGTCCTAGGAGACACCTGAGCATGATTTCTGCTGCCAGCTGCTGTTTGGAAACCACTGAGCAGGTTCCTGGCCCCGACTATAGGCAATGGCACAACTGGGGTTCACTTTGGTCAGGTCTCCCGCACCAGCTCCAGAACACACTTGGGGACTAAGGGTGCAATTTAAATTGGCTTTTGAGTCTGATGTCCTTCAGCATCAGGATTGCTAAACAGAAAAAGTAATATAAAAAACGAGGCACTTGAAGGGTGGACTGTTTGAGACACATATTCCTTGAGACAGAGCTAGGAACAGCGTGTGTGACCCTGAGAGACGTCCCGTCCAGTTAAGTGTCAGCCTCCTCCTCCCGTTCCCTCACCTCCCCTTGGTCCATATCTCCCATCACACCCCAGCAGAGCTGCAGAGCTGTGTCCCCAGGCCACGCGCTGCCCAATGCCCCCGCCCGCCCCCAGCCCACCTGTGCAGGAGCCGCAGAGGGAAAGCGAACAAAATAAACAGCAAGAAAACACTTTGCTTTTTTTTGTAGCAGTTTTCATCTGAACAAAGCATTTTGCAAATCATGCTGAATTCGGTTAACAAAGACTTCATTTCTTAATTCATTAAGAAACAGAGTCTGCTTTATGATCTTGTAATTGAAATCAAGTTGTCAGATATTGACTGTACTCACTTTTTTCTCTTTTGTGAGAAAATTAATAAAAAGCAATATTGAAAAGCTCAGTCTGTATGAAGTGGGAAGGGAAGGAAATCCAATTCTTTTTTTTTAACCAGCTACTTATATTTCCGCTTAAACATTTCCCAGTCATGCCGTCCAGCAGGTGTACTCTGCGGCTCTGAAGGCAGCAGGAGGTCCCTGCCCCGGGAGCGCAGCGCATCATTTTGGGAAGAACACGGCCCAGAAGCTCAGATCTGCAGTCAGTGCTCATCCTGCCGCCACGGGGTGGCCCAGGAATGGACCTGACCGAGCAACCGGGGACCAAAGTCAAACAGTACCAACCCCCCAGTTAGCATAAATAATTGGTTTTCCAACATGAAGGCCCCCACGGTGACTTTCCCATGGAGGAACCATGTGCTACTAAGAAAATTAAAGGTTGAAGGTTCATTACTGGGACAAGTAGAGCACGAACTTTTGCAAAGTGCCTCATCGATTAGCATCATCTCTTGACCTAAAAGAGAAACTCTAAGGAGAGCTGATAGGAAGTTGATTCCTGCTGGGGCTTATTGCTATTAAGTATTATTATTATTATTGATTTTGGCTCATTATTTTACTCTATTAAAAAAAAAAAAAAGAAGAGGAAAGAAAGAGTTCAATGGGCTTTCCATCAGCCTGGCTCCAGGTAAGGCTATTCACTTTGCAAGGCAAAACAGAGTTGCACATATAGATGCTATTAATACTTCCTTTCTAATTAAATTCCACAAGAAATTGTGCAGGATATTTCTGTCCCCATACTCATTCTAGTCCCATCATCTTTTGATTAACTATCCTCATGCACTAGGAATTAAGGTGTGACCTCTAACTTTTTTCGAGAGATGTGCTGTTTTTAATATTAACAGCTCCATCTTTCCATTGTTCCTTGAGCAGGGTTGAGAGGAGAAATATAATTACACACAATGGGGGTATAATTCATACATTAAAAGTGACATTAAAATGATAGGTAGCAAAATATAACAATATAACAGCTTGTCTGTCACTCTATTATGGATTGCTGGCACCCTCCAACCCCATTACAAACACATCCCTGGAGGGAGCGCAGCAGGAGGACGTGAGCGAGATTAACGCCAGCGAAGACCTCATGGTGCTCGGTGCCGCGGGGCTGCCTCGGCGGGGAGCTCCAATTTAAAGTCCTCTTGAGGCTCTGCTTCCCGCGGGCACCTCATCCACAGCCCACAACTTGGGCACCCGTGGGTCCTGATCTCCTGGCCACGAGCCGCCCCAACGTTGCAGGTTCCTGCAGCGGAGTCCCAGCGCTCCCATCAAGAGATAACGCTACGCGGTGTGATGGATCTGGGGCACGGCAGCATGCAGGAGAGCAGCTCTCCTGCCCACAACGTCGCCTCCTCCCCAGAAAAGCGAGCTGGCCCTGGCAGCGAGAAGCCAAGCACCCATGGGCGGGAAGCCCCAAAAAGGGCTGTTTGTGCAGAGCTGGGCTGTGGGTACCAGCTGCTGCGGGGCAGGGGATGACCAGGCCCAGCTGCGGCTCTGCCTGCCCGCGGGAGCTGCAGCCTGGTTTGTCTTACACCACTTGCACACAGCTGCAGAGACACCAGTGCAAACCCCCGTACATGCAAATTTGGGGATCTTTTCTGCTTAGCTGCAGTGTGCTGCTCCCTGTTAGCATCACCGAAATGCTGTTTGGAAACTGAATTAGGGCGTTATCTGCTAAATGCACCAAGGTCCAGCATCCTTCCCCTCCCCGTGGCTGCTGGGCAGCCCGCTGGGGCTCTGCACCAACTCTTGGGAGAGGTTTGTGTGCGGCCTCAGCCAGCTGGGCTGTTGATTTGCCCTAATGCGACCTGTTTGGGCTGAAGTGAGTGAGAAAATGTCTATGTTGTCCCCCAGGCAGGGAGGCACAGCCTCCCCCAGGCCCGGCTGGCTCTGGAGGAGGATGCTGCCCATAGCAAACTCCAGTGTGCACTTTCCTCAGACTGCAGAGAGCTTTCTGCTGAGCGCAAGTGCTTTGATAACGATCACCGTGCTTTATCTAGTATGAAAATCAAATTAACTTAAGCATATGCTTATATTTAAGCATAACTGACTCCTTGATCACTCCTCTCTCGATAACCTTGCAACACCAGGGCCATGCTGCACTGCCTGCTTGAGCCTCACAAAGTTCTAGCCTTCACATTCCTCAAACAGTAAACAGTGCTTTTGATGGCAATTAGCTAATGTTAAATTAAAACAGTATTTTTTTCAGGTCCAGTTTTGAGACCTGAACATCCTTATGGATTAAATACAGGTGTCAAAACATCAGTGGAAAATGCACCTGGGGCTGTTCCTGGGAGAGTCTGAAAAGATGCAGCTCCACGTGGGAGGGAAGGTTAAAATCCAGAAAGATCCAGCCTGAAACCTTAGCACAGCAGCCAGCAAAAGGCCAGCAGCAGGAGCTTCATCGGACTCACAATACTCTAGTACCTAAAACATGCAAATTGTTCGTTTTTGGCCAGGTAGCAAAATGTGTATTTTAAGAAAGGCTTGTTTTGGAGAGCACCAGCTCTCCCTACCCCCTGTTTCTTACACCTGCAACTCTCATTTAGGCACCAGCCCATGAACAGGGAGGTGTGACTCCCAGCTCTTTTATTCTCTTTTTGTTTTCCTTTTTTTCCTTTTTTTCTTTTTTAAACATAGGATATTTCAGTCCATCCTTTGCCGCTCCTCACTGTATAAGCGCAAGGCATTAACTGACACCAGAAGGAAGGTTTTGCTCCGTTAATTACAGCAGCCCCAGTTCTTTTGGAGCCGCGTGGAGCAGCGCGCATCGCAGCAGCCCCTGTGGAAAACAGATCAGCGACACCGCGCTGCGCTTGCTTAGGCTGCGGCACCGAGAGCAGCCCGAAGGAATTAGCTTTTCTTGATGTCAAAAATTAACTGGGAAAAACAGTACTTGCCATGATGGCTACCCCAAGTAAAAAGCATCAGATGCTTTTTGTGGCAGAAATTTAAACTGGTTTGATCTGTAATAACCACATCAAGGACACCCATTGTCACTGTGGCGCAGCAGCCCACCCAAACGGCGGGATGGGGGTGACAGCGGCAGCACCTGTCCCTCCCCCGGGACCCCCATCCCACGCACGGACCTCAGTCTCAGTCCTCCAGTACACTTAGAATTAAACAAAATTGCTTTCGATGGCACCATATCTTTCAAGTCAGCTGGCAAATTGTGGTTATCAGAGTAATCACGGATGTGCCATTTTGGGCAGAACAAACATAGAAACTGAAACAAGTTTTTACTGCACTACGTTGTAATAAACGGACATCATATTAACTTCTGGAAACCTTCAGAATGGCAAATGTAAGTCTGAAAATAATGCACTTCTGGAAAATGTAGGACAGTTGGGATGTGAGGATAAATGTTGTGGTTTATAGCCAGCTGTAGTTTGATGCAGACTTGGAGTTTCACTCTGTTTTCCTCGGGCTGATGGTTATTGAAGCTGCTTCCTTGTTGGCTGAATAGGCAAAAGGAGGGTGGCTGTCACCTTGAACCTTTCTGGGAGCGAGCTGGTTTTTAAACAACAAATATTTAAAATATTGGGGTATGCAAATGCATAAATATTCCAAATATTTGTTCTTCTTTTTCCGCATGCAGTAACACCCACAACTACCATTTCACACTCCTGAACCCGGCACAGCCCGAAGAAGATTATTTAATGGTACCTATGGTATGGACAGACCTTCGATGTGCCGTACTCCATGCAGCGCCGCTGCCCCAGGGCGCCCTAAGCGAAGGGCAGCCCAGTATGATTGCACAGCATGGGGGGTAACCAGCTAGAAAATCACTCCAACACCCCAGCTTTAAGAGGCTATTTTACATTAAAGGCTAAATCTGTCCGTCTGCCTAGTAATTACGCCAAGATTACCACCATGGCATTCAGGAAAACAGGCAGCCAGGATCCTTCGTAAGTTATATAGATATAACTACCCTTTTATTAAACAAAATATTTATACAGTTAAGATATTTTTGAGCCTTATGCTTCCATTCTCCACAAAGCTTTTACCTGGATGTGCACATTTTCATGTTTTATTGTTAACAAAAGATTTAAGGGCATATCTGAGGGTTTAGGCAGTGGAACCAGAAAGCTCTCCATGGACTGTGAGTCATTAGCTGCAGCTTCTAGCAGCCAAGCGCTGAGACTCTGGGGTAAAAACCAGGGCTCTGGCTTTATTTGGGGTGGTCCGCAAGCGCCGGAGGGCAGCGGTGCCGTGGCGTGGGGGTCTGGCCCCAGGACATCAGCCCCAAGGGGTCTGTGGTCACATCATGTTCTGGGCACCTGGGGTTGCTGTGTTATCACCATGCTGGCATGTCACCCCAGGACTTCCAGGACTTTATTTATTAAAGAGCATCTTGGCATTTGTTCTTTTCGCACATCCTAACATCCTCAAATGATTTGAAAGGGCTGTTCAATACACGTGGTTTGGCAGAAAATACAAGATAGGAAAGAAGATACAATGCTCACTTTTTCCAAGACAGCCTGGGGTCAACCGCTATGCTTGTTCATTTGGGGTTTCTTCTATACACCTTCCACTTGCAATCACCAGCCAGGGCTCCGGCATGGTCAGGCTCCTCACCCATGCACTTGCGAGAGCAATTTCAGTGCACAGATTTAAAGGCTGGCATTGAGGAAGAACTTTTCCATTAGAAGTGCAGGAACAAGGCATCTCCAGAGATGCTCCAGCCCTTTTCTCTTTGGTTTTCCTTACCACGTGAGCCAAGGAGCTGGCAATAGTCTAAATATGCCTGGGCCTGTTTCACAGCAGGGAGACAGACTGAGCCGTTCCCGAGATCCCCTCCAAACCTGTGCTTCTGTGGTTAGCTGGTCCTAAAGCTTCCCAAATCCCTTCATGTCAAAGTTCATCAACACAACTGTTTGTGCTTTAAGTGGATAATCTGCTCAGCCCTGTCAAGGCAAGTAGCATATTTCAGAGAGCTACAGGCTCCTCATTCAGGAGGTTTTAAGACTGTCAGGTTCATGTACTTTCTGGAAAAGCAGCATGGTAGAGACACACAGCCCTGTGATGTGAGCATATCACCAGCAGCGAGCTCCAGAGCTCGCCTCACACAATTTACATTTCCCTGCAAAATTCACGTGCCATCCCAGGTAGCCAGAGCACCCCACTGCTGCTGATTCTATGATTCTATTGCCTGCCAGGAGCCACGGCTTGGTGAAGGGAAAGGATTCTGAGATGGCTGGGAGGTCACAGATGCTCACAGGTGATGGGCAAACGTAACAAATCTGGAAAAGAGCTGATGAGTCCTCCTGTGCATCGACAGCATGGTTCTCCATGTTGCCTTCGCAATAGACCACCTCTCATATACAGTGGAAATGAGGCTGTGTTCTGTGGAGGATCACTGCAAATGAGCTGAGCATCTGGTTCTTCCGGGAGAATCAATGGCAAACTCAGGCACTTGGCTCCTCTGGAAATGGACAGTGCTTTGCCTTTCCTCTCACAAGGGCAAGAAGATGTTAAACCACATCGCTGCTGTTTGCAACCCAGCCCCTGGGCCAGCATGGCCACGGACCCACCCGGCACATCCTGCAGCTTCTTCTAGCCATGATAGATCTGTTCTAAAAACACATTACAGAACTGTTTAGTGGTTCTGAGTAATTATTCCCTGTGATACTATTTTCCATAGTTTTAAGAGCCAGTGATTTATTTTACTGCTGTCCATCTATTAGATTTTCATCTCCTCAAGAATGGAAGTGCCGAGAAGGAGATGGTACAGACTCCCTGTACATGAAGCATTGGCAATAAAAACTTGCAGCACGTTTTCATTTTCTGCTTTCTTGAGCTAAGTTTCTGGAGGACTGACATCCATTTGTCAAAAGGCATTATTATGAAGCGATACCTATGAGCACTGATATTGACTTACTGTCTCTGTGAAATTTCTTCTCATCTCTTTCCAACGGAGCTGAACACAAAGCTGGCACCCTCTCCAGGGAGCAATTCAAATAAACTTTTAAGCTAGTACCAATGCCCAGTGCACGTCCTTCCCGGACTACCAAGACTTAAAGAAACTTGCTGGGAAGAGCTGTGAGATGCACTCCCTCCGATCTGGAGGGGACACTGCTCTGGGGCCATCCTCTGAGCACTGGTCACCCAGGGGACGAGTTATCGCTCTCACCCACATGCACATCTCCCAGGAGACAGCGGAACACCCTCTGCAGCACGAAAGCATCCTCTAAATTAAGAAATGGAGCTGAAAAAGGGACATAGTGTTTGCAGGAACTGCAGCCAAAGGAGGCGACCATGCCACAGAGGGCAGGGCTGGCTCACGGCACACAGGTGTGGATTTCCCCCTTTTTCTATTTGGCAGAGCAAGCCAGTGCCTTGGCAGAGGAACAGAAGGATGAGAGTGGGGCAAACCCGAGCTTGCCATCTGCTCCAGGCATGCCGGGCATATTCAGGAGAGTAATGCCCTGTGCCTTCTGCCACGTCCTTGGCGCAGGCAGCGGCGAGGAGCCAGCACACCCGTGTGCCGAGAGCCTGTCTTATGGCAGTGAGGGTCTGTGACCATAGGCTGTCATCTGTCAAACGGGCAGGAAAAGTTTTGGCCGTCTTTTTCTCTTGTCATCTCTGTCTGCCACTATTCCTCCTTGCGCTGGAAGAAGGAGGTCAGCCAGACCCACACAATTAGAGGAAATTGTATAAGGTTGACCTCGTACCCTGCCAGGTCCTTTCAAGCGTGGGCAGTCTTTATCAGTAGCGGCACAGAAAACAGAAGAGATGTGCTTATAGGTGGGAGAATGAGATTGTTAAGACATTTTTTCCCTCACTCTCCACAAACTAAGATAGTATCTCTGCCACTTGGGTGAACTTAGGTTATTCGCACTCATATCTGGCAGCCCGTGGTTTCCTCCTTCATCTTGACTTCTGCTATTTTCATTCTGTGATGTCTGTACTTTTGCACTATTGGGAGTGGATTGTGTGTGGATCACTAACTTTTGGACAGGTCAGCTATCTCAGCCTGAGCACCACTAGATGGATACTAATAAGAGGAAACGAATACATCAAAGAAAATTCTCTCTTTTTCTCCTCATATCCCTCTCCCAGGCACGCTGCTTTCTTCTGCTCTTGTTGTTGCTGCCCTTTCTCGCTCTGCGGTTATGCTCTGATTTCTGCAGATGGTGCTGTACCAAGACGAGGTGAAGATTGACTTTTCAGGTCTGCTGGAACTGCCCGAATGAGCCCGCGTGGAGCCTCCCCTTCAAAAGGGACGAGGTAAAGGAGATAATAGATGCTAGAAACCGCACACAAAATTTAACAAAACAATTAGAGCCGTGGCTGTTAGGAGCCGAGTGACAGCGCTGTGGGGAACGCATCGGCTGAGTGTGGAAGTGGCTGTTTGAAGAAGAGAACTCAACCCTGGAGCGCATGGGAGCCTCCAGTCCAATTAAGTCATTTGACAGCTGGACATGGCTGTAGCTAATATTTGGCCCAAATGGACCTAGATTAGAGTAGCGTGTTTGTCGCTTCCTTGGCAGAAGGTGAGTCACAGGAGCCCTGGAAGAGCTGAGCAAACACCCCTTCATTTTGCACAGCTGTAGGAGACCCAAGAGTGGAAAGCTGCAGGTCACTGTGGCAGCTATAATGGTTTTTCTGAGGACATTGTCCAAACATAAAATCAATTCCTCTTTATTTGTAAGCGATGGAAGCTGGTAGAGGATGTGACTGACCGTTACATCCATAACAACTGTGTACTTGCCCTGCCTGCCAATAGGCCATACGTAACTCAACCCACTGACACCAAAGAATTGGTCATGCAGAAGCATTGGGGACAAGAGTCTCTCTGGACACACTGGTCACAGCTGGAGGTATACACGGGTCTCAGCTGCATTGGTGTAGCTGTCACTGAGGGCCTAATTTGGCCAGCAAAATCTTTGCTACCAATGGCAATCCCTGGAAAGGAATTGCTCCAGCTTGATTGCTGGGCTGGCTCACAATGGCCACAGTTGGGAAAAAACATCCCTTCACCAGTAAAAGGAGTAAACGGAATTTTGAATCAGCGAGATACAATAAACCTGCATCCCCAAAACACTGTTTCTACAGCGCCGGCACTTTGAGGACTTCAAGGGCAAAAAGCAAGTATCTCACATGGCAGAAGGAATGCGCTGGATGAGAGCTTGTGTTTCTGCTGCGCTGTCAGATTACAGGAGACCAGGCTCTAAAGGTAAGAAATCTGGTGGTTTGGGCCCAGAAATTCAAAGTAGTTGGGCCTTGGGAACTTAGTGGAAGCCCACAGGCATCGGGACTCAGGATGGTCTCCCAAGGCCACTGGTGTTGCCTTCTTTGGAAATACATGAAGCTAAAAATGCCTCCTGTGGCAATGGTCTGCTGGGCCACCAAGCATTTGGTATGGCCTGGGGAGCAGGGTGGCAAAGCTGCTCATTGCCAGCAGCGGGGGCAGTTTGTGAGGAAGTTACAGATGCACAGAACACTTGCCTAAGCCCTTCCTGACCTCCTGGCTTTTTCTCTTTTCTTTCTTTTGCCTTGCCCAGCTGAAGCATCAGCCATAGCAACAGTGGTGTGGAACAAGGAAAAAGGACACACAAACTCCCTCAGTCCAACCCAAAGTGCTCACCCTGCCTCAGCCATGTCACTAACAGGCCTGGGCACAGCAAGCAGTTCCTGGAGGTGCCGTAATCTGCAAAGGAGCCCTGAGACACAGCCCACACCAGAGAGATGTTCCCAAGCTTGTGATTAGACACAGTGGAGAGAAGCAAACCAGAAGTGCATGACAAATTAATGGCTTTGCAATTTGTCAGTACAGCGATGGTGCGAGCTGGGGTACACAGCCCAGACTGCCTGCACCAGCCTCCAGGCACTCCGGGCAGATAATGTGTGCTTGAAAGACAGACTTTCAGAAATAGCTTTCAAATCTGTCTTCAAAAACTGTAAGCCCTTATTAAACTAATTATTTAAATTTGTTAAGCATCATTTGTACTATCTTAGCAAACAAATGAGTGCAGAAACACTGAGGTTTGGTGCCCAGTTGCTTCCTGGACTCCTTTATGCACAGGTTATTGTTTAAAGCTGTTTTAATGGCCATACGGCCTGTGCTAAGTAAAACTGATCCTTCCATTAGCGCTACTTGGAGATGGTGTCTCACTTGTGGTTTCCGTTTTTCAGATGCATTAATAACTGCAGCCCGTATTAAATCCCAGCACCAAGGTGTGGTTATTAACAAGCCGGCGGGCAGCTCTGCCGACTTGTGCAGAGCCAGCCTGTCCTGCAGCCAGGGCTGGTTCTCGGGAATGGTACCAGGGAATGGTACCAGGGAATGGTACCAGGGATGGGACAGGCTGCCTGCCGGGCGAGCTCGGGCTCTGCTCACAGAGCTGCACGTCACCTCAGACAGACCCTTCAACGGGCAGCGTGTGTATAATTCTACACACATGGGTCAGACGCACCCATGAGCTGCAGCAGCACATCAGGGCACCGGCTGCGCTCCCAGGATGGCACTGCCGGCATGTCCTGTGCCCGTACAGCTGTACCTCCCAAAACCTCGTGCCCACGCAGGGCTGGCCAAGCAGCCGTTCACCAGCTCGTGCTGCCACCACCTGCCGTCACCCCTTCAGCACAAGAACCTGGCAGCCGCAGCCTTTGCTCCGTGCTCTCTGCTCAGGTTTGCGTTTCCAAATACATGTTTTGTGCAGTATTTCATAGACTAAACACTGGTCACCTCTGACACTGCTTGTTTTTAAAACCTCATTCAATATTTGTATCTGGGGCTGTATTTTCCCTGGTGGTTGTAGCAAGAAATTATGGTAGATTGAAACTTTTCCAACACAAATATTTTCCCGAATGTTTTTTGCTAGCTGAAAAGTTGCACGTGGGGAAAAAAGCAACAACAAAATTAAAATCTTAGAGACAGTGGGTCACAAAACACCCAGCGGCACAGCAGGGTGCTCCTCCCACTCTGGTGTCGAGGAGCTCACAGTCACCCACGGCATATGTCTCAGCCCAGTCATCTCCCTTCAGCCATGATCAAACACCATTATTGCACCCAATGGGAAATAAGGATACCACAGTTGCTGAAGAAGGTGATGCCCAACTTTGGTGACAGCACTGGTGCAAATGTTTCCACCTCCAAAATATTTCTGTGCACATCAAGCCTTCCTGCTCAAAGAAAGGAGGTCAATGCTGCTTTTCAAACATCGCTGGTGAGAGATGAGACAGGTAGAGATACGCAACCTGAAATGATCACGGTGCAGGTGCCAGGGAGACCTTATGAGCAGTGGACCTCAGATGAAGAACCTCCTCTGATCCCAGCAGTACCTGCAGGAGGCAGGACTGGCCTCGGCTGTCACCATGCCACCACAGCCCCTCATTGCCCAGGCAGAGATGAGCCAAAATGGAAGAAAACCCACACCACTTTTCTCCAAAGCAGGAGGAGAACGCTCATATGTTTCCATACACCATTGGGACAACTCTGAGGCAGCTAAGGGACATCAGCAAGTGGGAACATAGTCCCCATTTCAAGGAGATATCACCTGGAATGTGCCTGAAGCTTACCGAACCACAGCTCAGCATTTCCAGCACTCGTTTTTGGAGGAGTTGGCTGTCTCGGACCTGCCCACAGCAAGTCCCCACATTCTGCCGAGCCCCGGCGGCGGCACAGCCCTCCCACCAGCCAGCGCTTGGCCACCCCCGCGTCTCCGAGCTCGCCCCGTTTGCTAACATCCCCATTAGCTGGTAATGACTAACATTTAGAAAACATATTTCCTCCCACACGGTTCCAGAGGGGTTTGCAAACTGAGCGACAAGAGCTCGGCGCAGGGACTGCTCAGCTCTCTGGGGTGAAGCGCAACGGCCCCAGGGTGCAGCTCAGGAAGAGCCCTGTGTGCCAGCACTGCTGTGGGACGGCAGTGCCAGCGAGGGGCTCGGCACCGGGCACCGGCTCCTGCACGGGGCCAGGGCTGTCCCTGGCGGGAGGCAGCCCCCAAACCAGGCCAGCATCTCCAGCGGTCATCGGTGTCCCCCGGCAGCACTGCACCCCAGCGTGGTGGGTGCCTGGTGGGTGACAGCTGCCCCAGGACCACCAGCGCCATGGGGGACTTCGCAGCACGGCACCCGCTGCCCCACACCAGCCGTGGGGGCCAGGAAAGTCAGCGAGACAACAACCGTGGCAAACTTCTACTACTTTCCTAATTTTCTAAATGTCCGGCCATTAAGTGTTTATTTCGAATTCCTTGCCACGGAGTCATTACGCATTCAGGTGGAGAGGAAAGTGAGCTCGGCAGGAGGCTGACAGTAATTCTGCATTAGTTAAGCATTAGCTGACAGATGTACAAAGCAAAGCCATTACTCCCGTCAGCCGCTCTGCCCCGACTCCTGGCCCTATTGTGGGGCTGCTCCAACCAACAGCTCCAGAGCACCACATAAATGCAGGGACGAAAGCCCGGCAAGAGGGGGGGTCAGTCGTAATTAGAGCTGAATGAAAAGGGGAGAAGGATTTTGTCTGGAACACGATTTGGCAAAGTGTTCCCATTGCATTTCTTTATTTCAGCGCTTTTCTGTTGCAATGTCACAGATACAAACCTTTCCGAATGCACACAAGCCACTTGGAGTGGCCATGCCAGAAGTAATGACATAGACTTCAGGATGCTAAATATTAAACAAATTTGAATTTATTTGAAATTCAGCCCGCTAGTAATGATACTGTAAAACCACAAGAACTCCCTAGAAAATTTGGCCTCCAAATAGCTTTGGCTAAATCACTTACTACATACTAATCACTAGGTACTATTAATAGGAAAAGAAATACGTGAAGAGATCACTCAGTACAGCCAGGATTCAGAATTGCAGAGAAGATCAATGCTGCTTTTCTGCAGAGTAAACTTTAAAAAACATTAAATACATAGAAAATCAATGCAAATTACAGTTCCCTATGATTACTGTTGTTGGGTGCCAAATCAAAGACACATGGAACAAGTAATTAATTCTCTGCAGTATTTCTGTACCTCTCCATCCTAAGCCTGTCCGAGGCACCGTCCCATCACCGGAGACCCCACGGCTAACAAACACACTCAGGACTATCAGGAAGACATCTGAAGCACAGTAGAAAATCAAACTGCTGTCTCAGACAAGTCCTTGTCTGACAGACAGACCAAGTCTCAGACAATTCTTTCCTATCACATATTATTTAATGCAAAATTATGTTGAGGAACCTAAAGAGTACGTTATAAGTACTTAAGATTGATATAATAAGAAACAAACCCTCCACAGCTCACTGTTGTGCTGTTTATCAGATGACGCCCATGTTAAAAGGTTTTGCGCGAGCAAGTGCAAAGAGACAGTGAGAACAGGACCCTCACTCGCTGTGTCAGTCTGTGAGGTGCCCTGCAAGTACAGAAAACAAGGGTCAGGAAGAATTAAAATGTACCACTCTCTGTGATCCCGATGAGACTCAACTTATTTTCAAACACCTGAACAAGATCTGCCAAAGTTTCAGAGCAATTGATCCCTTCTGGTACCAGTTCTTGCTCTTTTTGCCCCCAATTCTGCCACTGCTGTGCAGCTTCAGTCCTTTTCCTCTCTGTGGGACTGAAGACCCTACAGGGCCATCGTTCCCTTTAGGATCTGTGTGGAAAGGCACGGAACAAAGCTCACACCCCACTGCCGTGCTTCTTCCCAATGCACAGAGCCTGTCTCACCTTCTCTCCCTCCTGCTTTAACTACTTGGACATCACCCACCTTTTCATGATTGGCTTCAGTGTTTTATTACCTTGCACCACTTTCTGTTAAACCATCCTTTATCATTTCCCACCCGCCTGTTAGACGCTCACCCTTAATAAATTATTAAAGCATGTGTTTAGATCACAGAAGCAAAGAAATTAGATTACATTGATCCGTGGCAATTTGCTCCCATACCATTTCTTCATGAAACAACATCCCTGCTCTGCTTCATTCATGTCGGACCTCAGCACTGAACTCTCTCCTCCACCATTTTCATCAGCTCAGTGTGTGGCTGAGCCGGGAGCCAGACTGGGCACAGGGCAGGGGACACCCTGTGTGACAGGGATGCCCAGGGGCCAGCCTGGCCATGTCCCCGCTGGGCAGCTACTTTGCAGGATGAAAGGGAGTCCCCACAGAGGGGGTTATCAAACTGGAGAAGAGGTATTTCCTTCTCCTGGCATTCTTTTTCTCTTTGGCAGCATTTTTCATAAAGAGAAGACCAGGTGGATTTTTAATTATTTTCAAAACTTTCCCGAAACACCAGTCTCTGTACAGCCTGTGGTGGTGGCGGCACAACCAGATCGCACAGGACTGTGGTGGGGACAGGCAGCTGTAGAAGGGGCTCCCAAATACAAATGCATTGGGAAGAGATTGTAAGAGAACTTCTATTCATTTTTATCCCTGGACAAAAAAATGTTTAACCTGCGTGCCCCAAACTTGGTCCTTCTCCAAAATACTCTAGTTATCTCATCCTGTTATGCCACTTTTTCGACACAACAGTTTAACTTCAAACAGAAAGGGGTGACCTCATTAATGTTTATCAGTATGGAAAGGGTGAGTGTCAGGAGGATGGAGCCAGGCTCTTCTGGGTGACAACCAGGGACAGGACAAGGGGCAATGGGTGCAAACTGGAACACAGGAGGTTCCACTGAAAAATGAGAAGCAACTTGTTGGGGGTGAGGGTGGCAGAGCCTGGCCCAGGCTGCCCAGGGGGGTTGTGGAGTCTCCTTCTGTGCAGACATTCCAACCCGCCTGGACACCTTCCTGTGTAACCTCATCTGGGTGTTCCTGCTCCATGGGGGGATTGCACTGGATGAGCTTTCCAGGGCCCTTCCAACCCCTGACACTCTGGGATTCTGTGAAAATGGTGAGAGATGTGCCACGTGCAGGGTAGCATAACTAAACTCGCCTAAACCGAGCCTGTGCCTCCAGGGAGCTTGCAGTTCTGCCATCTGGAGGGATGGAGGTGCCCCATCCCCGTGAGGGGGACCCCCAGCTCTTTCTGCAGGGAACAGGGTCCATGTGGGTGCCAAGCAGCACAGCTGAGCCTGGCAGCGGCTCCGAGCAGACACTGCCCTCCTGGCACATTGCAGATGATGCACAACATGGGCAAAACCCACTGAGTTTAAACAACTGACCTCTGTGGGGAAATTCATCTGGATCCAGCTTGGTGTATTCAAAGCAGAATAGCTATTTCTGACCAACTGAATCCATTATCATCCTTATTCCAAGCTCTAAAATTAGCCCAGGCTGAAAGTACAGATGAGCACTAACATTAATCAGGTAACTCGGTTTGTGCCTAAGCACAGGAGGTGACTTTGCACAGCAGTGGGACGGAGGGATGTTTTCCATGGTGAAAAACTATTCCACTTGTGAGGGGATGCAGCTTTCCAGGGCAGACAGACCCAGGCCGACCAGTCCCACTGCAAGGTCCTGCCTTGGTGGGACTCTGCTGCCAGGTCTGGGCCCTTTGCAAGGGGACACTGGATGTGTCAAACCCCCCGCAGCCCCGCAGGCCAGGTCACCTCCGGCCACAGCCATGCTGTGGAGAAAGGAGCAGGTCATCTTCTTCTAAGACTCCTCAGTTCCCCAGTAAGATATTAAAAGGGACAAGTTTCATTATCAAAATTGGCAAGAACAATTACATAGCTGTACAAATAGCAGCAGCCGGGGCACGTCTCTTGCACAGAGCCCAGCACCACGCTGCAGAGCCTGCTAATGTGCGTTTTGTTACCTTCCCACATCAAAAAGTGAAATGCAGCTCTTTCCTTTAGAGCCCCATTTGAGGCTTGCAAGTAAAGAGTTTCCAAGCCCTCTCTGCCACTGCGGGAAGGCAGGAGAGAACCAGATGTGCAAAGGAGGCTGAAAAAATCAGCTGTTTAAGTGCTGTTGCATTTATCAAATCTTTCAGTAGTATATTTGGGAGATTCTTAAAAGATGAGCCAGCCTATGTTTGCTACATGTTATCATAGCAAATTCAAGTAATGCACAATTTTCTTACAGGTTCTGTGATGTCTAGGTGGGTGCAGTACCTTCTGCACAGGCGATGTTGTTTGTTTCTGACCTGGAGCATTTTTGTTTGCTTGTTTTCAAAGCAGAGGCAGCTGGCAAAGACCATTTCCCTTTCTGACCCACATCCATTTCAGTGTTTGAATGGAAATTTCCACCCTTTTAACCAAATTTTTCATTCCATTACACGTCCTCTTATAAGCTCCAGGTAGGCAGCAGAACAAAGAAACACCAAGGAAACCCAGAAACAACCTTGTGCCCCTCTCCTCCCCAGCTCAGCTACACAAGCTTTCAATGGCAGAACAGAGACGGAGCACAGACGCAGAGATAGAAGCTCTTTGATTTTGCCCAGATAAAACAACTTTAAATCAAAACTCCAATTTTAATCAAGAGAGGGCTGGTGATTTTCCAGCCTCGTGTTATCACTGAGCCCTCCTGTGTCTCCTCCTGTTGCTGAAGTGCAGGTGGGGGCTGGCCAGGGACCCCAGTCTCCCAAAGCTGCTCCTCTATCCCCCTGCCACCCCTCTGACCCGCCACACACAGCCCTGCTTGTTCAGGCTGCTGCTTTCAAATGTATGGAAGGAGATTGAGCGAGACACCCCTCAGTCCAAGGAATGAAGTTTTCTGTCATGCAGCTCTGCTTTTCCTTTCTGTTTTTTCCTTTGTCATCTCCCAGGACAGGTTTCACACCAAATGGAGAAAAACACTGTAGAATATGGTACTTATACAGATCAGTATCCGTGAAATGATCAAGAACTTTTAGCACATTTTTCTAACGTAAACATCCCGACCTCCAGCACAACCATCCCGATCTAGCTGAGCAGGACCCAGGTGCACTATTTTAATTTATCATCTTGCTTTCCTCTTATCATCCTTCTTTCCGTTCTCTATTTTGAAGGTTTCCAGCAGCAAACTCCGACCCGCCCCACCGGTGTCCTTGCCCTCCGCCGCAGCACGGCCCTTGCTCCGCCCTGCGCTGCCCGGACCCCGCTCCGAGGAAACGTGGGTCTCGAACCGCTGATTTCAGGTGATTCCGCGGCCACCGCCAGGGGGCGGCTCCGCCCCCCGCCCCGCCCCGCCCCGCCCCGCCGCGCGCTCCCCGGTGCGCCGCTGCCCCCTGGCGGCCAGAGGCGGGGCACGGCTGGCGGCGGGGCCGAGGGGGCTTCCCCCCCGGGGACAAGGGGAGGTGGTTTTAAACCAGAGGAGGGAGATTCGGGCTGGACACAAGGAAGAAATTGTTGGCCGTGAGGGTGGTGAGAGCCTGGCCCAGGTTGGCCAGAGAGGTGGTGGATGGATGTCTCCATCCCTGGAGACATCCCAGGCCAGGCTGGACGGGGCTCTGAGCAACCAGAGCTTGTGAAGACCCTGCTCATGGGGGAGCTGGAAAGGTCCCTCCAAACCATCTGTGATTCTACGGTGCTCTCTAGGTTTCCCTCAGGTTTTCTGGCTCCACCAGCAATGGCTGAGACAACGCAGCATCTCTGGGCTTTCTCAAACCCCTGCAGTAAAGCAAAGCCCACATGGGTGCTGCTCCAGCCTTGGAATGCTGTCAAAAACTTTTAAAATAACCTATTTGTCCTAACGAGCCCCTGACCTCTCCCATTCACTCCGAAGTCACAGCTTTCCTCACCCCCGCAGCCTCTTCCCACAAGGCTGGAAAGCCGGCAGCGGGCAGGTGAGCCGGGAAGGCAGAGCCCAGAGAGGTACAGCTGGGGGTCAGTGGCTTATAAAGTCACAGAGCAGGGTTTGGCGAGGAAAGGGCTGTTTCTCCCTTCCCTCAGAGCCCTTAAATCACCACTTTAGGACTCAAGCCATGTGGGCAAACTTTGAAGGAACAGCCCAGCGCTGGAGAAGATGAAGGTGCTGAAGGAGCCGTGACAACCCCAATCACTTGCTGTGATTGCTAACAAAGGGCAGGGCTAATTAATAACACCATCTTGGCTATTGCCAGGGGTGTAAGCACAAAATCATTAGGTTGTCTACTCTCTCTATCCATTCCTCTGGATGACTTCTCTAAAGCACATGACATTCTTGTCAGCAAGGGTAAAAAGCTTCCCAGTTATTAGATGTCTTTCCTCTGCTGAGGTACCTGGACGCTCATATCGCATCCAATCATCTTTTTGTGAGAAAAATCAATCTCTTAAAACTTAACAGCATGAAGCTTGTTTTCACAGCCATGGCTTGTTTCTCCCAGCGTATCCCCAAATCTTCCCTGAAAAATGGACTCAAACCAGGCAATTCCAGCATTTTTTTCTCCCAAACCATCGCCAGTAAAAGTGTTCCCCCTTCTGCTAATGGAACCAAAAGAACAATAAGCCGTGCAAGGATTGTGTTTCTTTCTTTCACCGCAGCACAGCACTAATTC
The DNA here is from genome assembly GCF_036013475.1 of Columba livia. Classification (NCBI taxonomy): domain Eukaryota; kingdom Metazoa; phylum Chordata; class Aves; order Columbiformes; family Columbidae; genus Columba; species Columba livia. The sequence goes on from NC_088614.1 coordinate 1,656,879, forward strand.
TTGCAGCTGCAAAGCACCGTCTCCCACCTGAAGCACAACTGGCCTTCTCCACACCCAGACGTGCAGCAAGCGCCGGCTCCTGCCTGCGGCTGGGTTTGCTGATTGAGTCCACTTCGCCAAGCGAGTCCGACAGAAACAAAGTCTTTGTTATTTAATGCTTCGCCGCTTGAAAATTTTGCCGGAAAAAGGGTTTTTGTCGCTTACAAGTGCTCAATCTATGACACGCAGGCTGTGCTTGGCTTGACAAACCAACTCATGCTGCCCACAACCCCTCTCTGCATCTGACCTTTCCACACGTTGTCAGCAGCAGAAATTTCAGTAAGATTTAACCGAATAGCCTAAATGCTTCCAGCAAAAAATGAAAATGTTTGCGAGCTCACAGCTTCCGTGAGAAACAAGTTATCTGCTCCTGCAATTTCAGTGTAGCTCACAAGAGGCAGCAGATACATTTCCAAGAGTTTCTATTTCATTCATCCCATTTGCATCATGTGTCTTGCTTCAATGCGTCTAATTAGTTTACATAAATTACAGAGTTTAGCACTCTTCTCTTCAAAAGTCAGAGAGAAGACCCAAGTAGATGTTACAGAACTGTTCCACAGCTGGTTTGCACTGAACTGCATAGGAAATTGCTACTAAATAAAATAAAGCGATACAGTAAAGCAATATTGCTACTAAATAAAGCAATACAATAATGCGTCTTTTTGCTTTTCATACCCCAGGAAGCCTCACAAAGCTTTACAGATACAGAACAAAGCGTTCAGGCCTTAGAACATGTCCAATTTGAAGGTGTGTGGTGCACCACAAGGTCTCCACAACACCCATATGTGTAGTATGGCATGCTCCCCGATGACAAGATCAGATATTTAAATAAAGACACACTGCTTTTCTAATGGAGTGACTATCTATTTGATAAGGAGCAATGCATCATTGTATTTACCATTAGGGCTTTTTTTACCATAGGGAGTGTCTTTGGTCACCACCCAGCATTTGGCACACACTGCACGCAGCCTTCTGTTTCCTCCAACATCTGTCCCTTGTCACCGAGGTCAAAAGAGTCAGAGGATTTGGGGTACGCATGGCCAGCATAACAAATTGGGTACTCAAAATAAACCCCTACACAAACAGTTACAGACACTTTTTACGTGGTTTGCCCAAAGTTACATGGAAAAGCTGTGACAAGCAAGAAGCTCCTGGAAGAGCATTGTGACTTTTGTGATCTCTCAGGCTTAACACAGCCTTGTTGAATTTGAGACTGCTGCTGACTTTTATCTATGAGGAGCCTTCCAACTCCTGCAACAATCTCTGCCTTTATTACATAAGGTGGTTTTGATTTTAAAACACTCCAGATATATCGAGGCAAACATCCTGCACAAATACATGAACAGTAATGAAATACACAGAAAACAACCATAACTAAGATTTAAAGCATGATCATTGTACACACCAGCAATGGGATTAAACTGGAGTTCAGCATCTTCTAAATATTAGCATTGCTAATGTAGCCCCAACACATAAAACCAGCACTGAACACAGATTACTTACCTTCAATCAATTAGAACTCAACGGTTCCCAGCTACTGACACTTGAGTCTGGGATTTGCCCAGGAAATCAGGAATTATGATTGCAGAGGATGCCAGCATTTGGCAATGAGCATTTTTGAGTGATTAGTTCTCATGGAAGGGATTTTAACGAGCTGCTAAGACATCAAAGTAGCTCAAGTACTGTCAAGCCAGCACTGTACATTTCATTCATAACAGACCTGAGAAGGGGCATTTTCTTCCCTCTACATGTTCCACTTCGATTCCCAACAGCGTTACACCCCACTAAACACTATAAAAGGATGATGAAGATGAAGTACCAAAACCACCCAATAAGATACACACTTACATAAGATACACAATAAGATACAAACATCATCAAATTTTTACAACACACCAATGAGCACAAGAAAAAGGACAAGGGCTTCAGGCTCACACCATTTAATCAGCCCACATATAAAGGAAAGCCAAGCACCATGTAAATAACTTATTATCACAAGAGAAAATATCTTGCCTGGTCCCTACACAACACTCTTATCTTTAGCAAAACTCATTAAAACAAAACAAAACAAAACAAAACAAAACAAAACAAAAAAAAAACAAACAAAAACCACATTGAAGTATTTGTTTAAGCCCAACCTTACACAGGTAACAGTTTCAGAAAAAATACAGAGCTAGGAAATGCTTAAAAGAGCTGTATCTAAACCCATTAAAATAGTTAATAATCAAGCTTTCACCATCATCAGACACTAAAGCAACAACACTCATCACTCAGCAATTAACAAGCCAACCAATACTTGTATTTTTCAACACACCTGTTGCAAAGACCAAAGTTTACTGTTGCCCTACCATGGTCAGGCACATAACCCGCAGCATCCCTACTCCCGCTCTGTGTTTGGAGAACGCTAGAAATCCCCTTTACAAACCAGTAACTTCTCTTTCACAACCCACAGCTCACGGGAGTGCTCAGGGGGGCTGAGCGGGCAGGGTTCCCCACAGCCCACCAGCGCTTGTACCACGGACACAGCTCAGCACTCAGCCTTTCTCAACATGCACAAGCAAAACTGCATTGCTTGAAGCCCGATTTTGCAATTTATAGATCCCCTTAGTTAAATGCATGACGAAGAAGCTCTTACCTGCAGCAGGGCCTGACGTGATTGCTGGCACAGCCTCAGTTGCCAGCCGGTGAAGCAACAGGACAAAAGGAAACCCACGCAAAGGGAGCAGCGCGCTCCCCTCCCCGGTGTGCAGGCGGGAGAGCGCGCACCACACTCGCTTTGCCTATGGAAGTAAAAGGCAAAGCGAGGGCACGGTTTCCTCCCCCTCGGTTGGGCTGCAGCAGCTGCTGGGCTCCTTGCAGCTTTGATCTGCTCAGGCAGGAGAGCAGTTCCAGACACCTCTTTGCCCTCCATGGTGTGTGGATTCCACAGGGAAGGGCTGTTCCCCACAGCCCTGGCCAGCATGGCTCCCGCTCCCCTTCCCTCCTCAGGTGAGCGGTGTGAGGGAACTGACACACACCGACCGACTGACACCCACCATGGTGTTAGGACACCACTAAAACAAGTTACATGCCCCAAAACACACGTTTTAAATGGGGGAGTCACCGTCTCTTGCCTTGGTTCCTCAAACTTTCAACAGGCCCCTGCAGAGCGCAGCTCAACGTTTTCATTTATTCTGGATTAAAGTTCAATCTATTCCATTTAAGTTCAAAACCTGGTCAGATTAGAACCGGTGTTTGTTTGAAAAATACTTCAAGTCCAAGTTTCCTGTCAGAAAAGTAAATCCAGCTAAAGATGTAAGAGTGGAAGATGAAAAATACAGTGCCTTTAAAATATTTCACCACATGAGCCCTGAGGACGTCTAAATCAACGGTATCACTGAAGATACGATAAGCATTCAATAATTCAAGCACTCTGGGCCACATGTCAGCCTTAACTACAGATGAAAGTTATCTTTCCTTTTTCTACTTAATCAGCAGAGCAGGATTCTGGTTAAAATCTCATCTGATACATTTTCTTCTTTGTAAAACACGACGCAGGCCTCAAATGACTACTGCACAACCAAGCAGTTCGTAAAATAAACACACTGATCAAAGGATGTGTTAAGAGTGATCCAGGGTCCATAACACGCCTCCAACACCAGCTATGCTTTGTATTTATTCCCATCCTCAGGTGCAACATGAAGTTTTGAAGACCAGGAGATGGACACAGCTGGGGAAGCTTCAGCCTCTTCCACGTCGGGCTCTGCTGAGAAGCTTCACACAGGCCCATGTCCCAGCAGCAGCTCTGAGGAGAGCACAGACACCCCCAAAACTCACAGGTGACTGAAAAATGAGCAGCAACCACAGCTGGACAGGAATTCCATCTTTCTCCTTCACTTCTCACAACCAGCGGCCCAACACTGGGCTGGAGACGTCACACCCCCAGGCCCCCCGCCATGTCCCCGGCACCCGCTGCTTCTTCCCTGCGGGCAGCAGAATCAGCTGCTTTAAAATACAGCAGGACGCAAATATTTACCTGGTCAAGGGTCAGTTTGCTGTGGTTTTCCCTCTTTACCCACCTGCGTGGCACCACATACCATCACTCTGTTCTTGCACGCTCCCCAGTACCATGAACGTTCATTAAGGACCATTGGCCTTTTTAACCAATTTAAAATCGACCCAAACACCTCATTCAAGGAGAAAGGAGCATTTTAGTTCATAATAAAGTTTAAGACCACTTGCAAGAGTGTGCAAGTAGCAGGTCAATGAAAGAGGGATCAGAAGTCTCCTCAGGAAAATGAATTCAAAGCTCACAATTCATTTAGTAGACAATGTTCTACAAGGCTTGGTTGTTGTTTTTTTGGTTATGTTTGTCATGCAGATTTTTTTTCCTCTTCTCTATTTAAGTGAATGAAGTTACAAACATGATTTCCTTTGTGCACTCTAATTTCACCTGAGTAAGGCTACTAACTTATACCTAGTTCTCTTGGAAAGTAAACATCCACAGCAACACTCCACTTGTATCCAAAAGCAGGTGTAAACTGGGTTAGCCTTGGTTAACTCCCTTACATTTCCTTTTCGCATCTGAAATCAGAGGCTCAAGCTGACTCTAAAGATAGATAGCAACATTAACACCCCTTTTCACTTCATCACACGGCTCATTTCTGTTCTTCACAGAGCTCAGCTACGTTCCTCTTCTCCTCTTTATTCTTAAGCTATTTAGTTCTACAGGGAGGGATGGGGCTTGGGTGCAGGTGCCAGCTCCCCACAACCCATTCCCTCCCTGCATATGCCACAGCAGCAACTGCAACTCCCCACTCCTGCCTCTGGGAAGATTTTACACCATGACAAGTAAGTCTTCAGCAAGCAAAGCCCACCTCAAAACCTCAAGTGTTAAAACAAAAGCAACAACAACAACCCTTACATAATTTATTACATTTAATCTCTTTGGGGGAAGTGGAGATTAAGGACCTACTGTGGGGCTCAAGAGAACTTGTTCAATTCCAGGCTCTGAAACAAGCTTTGAGGGTCCTCATGCAAGCTCCTGTCTCAAGAATTACCCTGCTGGTGTCCATGTAGGTGTGCAGCCCCCAGACATGGAGTATCAACAGCCAAATAAATGCACAGGTAGAGCTTAGGTGAGCTGCAATCATGCTGAGGATGAGTTCGCTATCCAAAGAGGGCACTATCATTAGATAGTCACCTACCACAGAAGCCATACTTCTGTTTTTAAAAAACATATTAGAGGGAATCTTAAAATAATACATTTTATTACTGACTCAGACTGGCAGCTAGTTCCTAATGGTTTCAGCTAGTGCATTAAGTGAATGTAAAAAGCTGCAAGACAAAAGTAAGTTGGCAGGTCTTGCAGAAAGACACCACTTAGTTCTCAAGCACAGAACTATTTTCCACAGTTTGCACTGGGAAGAAATTTTGCTCAATTAAGATCTGCAGTTGGTATTACTTCTTGGCAAATTTACTAATTGATTTAATTCATAGAATGATCAAATTCAGTAATGAAGACACCTGACATGAGTTATGATAGAGCAAATCAAGCAAGCGCTACCAGAAAAACATAGTATTGAAGTAACTGTGCAACCTGCTAGAGAGCAGAGTGCTCCACTATATAATCCACAGTGAAAGCATCAGACAGCTTGTCTCACAAAAAGAAAAGGATTTAATTACTCTGATATACTGATAAGCACACGTATTAGTCTGTTCTTCACTATTCACTATCAGCAGAAATTTTCCTACAATTATAAAAGCAGCTGTCATACACCCACACCAAAAATCTATCAAATAAAAACTGCTTCCCATTTTAAAGACATAGCAATCATTTAAAAATTCGACTCCTTTCTGAAAAATACAATATATTTAATGCATTACAGGAATTAATTTCAGTAACTTGAGTGCTTCATATACAACTAAAGGTATTTTCTCTATATGAGTGTAATTGCCTCTTTCAGAAGGTAGAAAAAAGTTTCACAATTAGTGTTTCTTTATATTCAATCTAAAAGCAATAATGTAACCTTGAGAACTATTTTTGCTGTTTCTACCAATTATTCTGCATGTATTAAATCCACATGTACTTGATATTTCAGCAGAACGGCTGTTAATTTTTTTTAATCTGGTATTTGATTGCTTGTATGTAACTACAGATTAAGGTGGTTCCTCACACTAATTTACTTGACTGCTTTTCTAACTACAACTACTTCAATATTTTCCTTATTTTTTCCACTGTTGTAACTTCAAGCTATAATGGAAGTGAAAACAGTTAAACACAGAACAGCCAATCCCAAGCAAATTTGATACTCAAGAGATCAATACAAAACTGCTTCAAAGCTGTCAGTTATTAGGTGAGCAAGTAACACCCACAATTCTGGTTGAGGCTAAAGTCAGTCCTTTCACCTTCATCCCTCTATAAAATGCAAAAACAACTGATGGACTTCTAATGAATCGAGATCAGTTCCATCCATGCCACCCAGCACGTACTGAAAGCCCAGGTCTGACCGGACCTGCTCATTCTAACTTGAAGAGTCAGAGGAAGTTGAACCACAAAGTGAAACTGGTGACAACGATGTAAAGCAGGTAACTTTATTGTGTGACTGCTTTGCAGCATCTGATGTAGAATTACAGAGGTACAACACTGACATTCATCAATATTTACTTTAATAGAAAAGCTTTAAGTTTTTCCAAAGTCCCCACAGGCTGGAATGCAACAGAAGGTGTGATGCACACATGCTTACAGGATGTCCGCTATGGCCAATGGTGTCAGCTGTGCCTCCTTAGCTAAGCTCATTGATGCCGTATTGGTTTAACGTGAAGAGCTGTGACAAAATACAACAAATACCATCAGACAGTTGTAGTTTCTGTATCTGATCATGGTCCCCACATCTACTTATATCTTAAAAAAATAAATCAGTTCTCCTCCACCAGTGAAAGGCTAATTGCTATCTTAATTTTTCATTTTACTGTACTATCAAGCCTAATGATTTGCTATAAATTTTTGATTGTTTCATGTACTCAAATAGGTAATCTAACATCCAGCTTCTCACTTCAAAGCAAAATACAGTTCAAATCTTATTCTTTTTAAGTATGCTGCTTACCTGAGTCAGGTTTCAGGTGAGGGCTCACTGCAAAGCCATTACACTGCTCCAGCTCATACTGTGCTGCAGAACATCATTAAACATCCTGATGTCTGATGGGGAATCATATACATCTGTATTACCACCGATGGGTGCGCATCTCATAGTTCTTATTACTGTCTGGGCAACGTGTTTCAATACGAATTGGCCACACACTTCACATCTAACCTAAATAACCCTTATTACGAATTAATGCAATTGCTTATTATTGTATCTACAATGATGCCAAGAGGAAGAGCTTTGAAAAAACCCACGCAATTCCACTAATAACCTCTCTAGTTCTGCTAACACCTTTCAGAGGCTGTGAGCTCACAGCTACTGCACAACCCCAGTAACTCCACAGCACCACGTGCCTAATAAGTAGTCAAAACACCCACTTCATTTCACAACTAGAGAAGCACATCAGTATATTTATTATATTTTTATGTCTATAAAATGCAGGGATGGCCAAATACCCACACATTTAACCATCCTACTTATTAGTGTAACTCCTACCACAACAAAGCTTTGCTCCTTAAAAAGGCTGAAAAATACACTGAAAGCAACAACTGGCTTGCCTTGCAAATCAAATTAATGCGAAATGTCACTTGTCTGCTCCCCTCTAAGCACTGGCATTCTACTGAGTAGAACAACTCTAGGCCCCTTCTCTCCTCTCCCTCTCCTTGTGACCACAGCTGCTCCAAAACCTCCAGTCCAACTCAGACAACTTACTGACCAACAAGAGATGGCAGTCACCCTGTGTCTAAGCCCCTTGCAAATCAGTGCAGAAAATGATTTTCAGTATCTCATTTTCCTTTTCCCCCTGCCCACAGCTACAAAACCAAAGTCCTGCAGAAAAGCTGCCAGCCTTCCTGCAGCCTCTGCGACCCCATACAGAGTGCACAGGACTAGAGTCATTAAGTACTTGTTTAGACCGATTGCGATCCACCTTTTCGAATTACTCTCAGTGAACTATGGGGATTCAAAAAATACATTTTTTTCCCCACCCTGGAAGAGTTTAACATGAGAATTTGTCCTGGTTTTGTTAAAAACAAGTTTCTCTTTTAGTGATTTTGCCTGTCAGCTCAAGCCTTCATATTAGCTGCATTTTCCTGGAGAACCAGACATGTTTTGGTAAACCTAGCAATGGAATGTGAAGTTATTGATAAGGACAGATTCACATCTCACAAGAGGGGCAACGAGAAACTGGTGACCAAGAGACTGACCAACTGTGTATAACATCCCATTCACGTGAACACTTCATATAAAAGTGGGAGCTCACAAGGATCTCGTGCCTTTGCCTTTTCCTTTTCCCTTTTCCCTTCTGCTTATGGCGACATTAGGAGAGGACCTTGCTAGTCGTCCCTGCGAACTGAGGCCAGTGAGAGACTGAATCCAGCTCCGGTTGGCTGCAGAGTCCAGTCCAGGACTTTGGGTGCCGGCTCTGCAGTTGCTGAGACTTTCAAGATTGGTTTCGTATATTTTGTATTATTTTCTCTATTCTTATTGGTAGCATTAGTAAAACATCTTTAATTTTTTCCAACTCTTTTCTCTATGTCCTTCTTTTCCTCCCAATCGCCTGTCCTGAGTGGGAAGTGGGGAGAGGGAGGGGCAAAAAGGGGGAAGTGGAGGGGAGAGGAGGCTAACAATACATCTGCCAGGGTTTTATTGTCACCCCGCAATCTTAACCCTCGACAGAACTTTAAACTCAGATGCAGTGATGTAAGAAGAAAATCAGTTGCTTTCAGTTCAGCTTTCCTTTGTTTTTCCAGCTGCCTTAGAAATCAGGTCTTCTTTCTCTCTCCCAATAAAAAAATTCCATCAGGAAGTACGCATATTTTTATTTTAAGTCTACAGTAATGGCTAATCATTTTTCTACCTATTTTAAATTCTAAATACACTTAACTATAAATTACATTACCATATTTCTACTGTAAACAACATTTCATTTTTGTTGGATGACAACAGTAATAACCACACACATCAATATGTTAAGTACTCCAGGTATTAATAACAAGCCAAAGAAACCCATTGGACTTGTAGACTTCAGCAAGCAGTGTGTAACTATTTCAATTTAGAAGCAGCATCCTTCAGGCTGAGATTAGCTTGAAGAAAGAGGGCCATTGTTCATATTATTTAAACAAAATGAAGTTTTCTAGCTAGAACAGATGTGTGATTGTCAGCATGGGGAAGTTTTTAACTAGAAGTGATTTACAGTTATTAAACCGAACAGCTCCAGAGCTTTGTCACTCACCTGGCACTGGCGAGAGGCCGGGTGGCCCTCCAAGCGTGGGCCACTTTGCAGGTTGATGTCAAGGATATCCCAGAAGTCCAAATCTTTTTTGCAGGTGCTAAAAGAAGAGGTGGAAGATTATCCTTTGTATCTGACAGTTCTGTTTGGAAATGGTTTTTGGTTTTTATTGTCAACTGTTTTCAAACAAACAGGAAATATCTGCTTTTGTTTGCATAGGACACTCTTACCTGTGAGGTCCTAAATAAAAAACCCGGCTCAAGAACTGCCAGTTACCTGTCTGAAGACAGGTATAGGAACATATAGGAATGAGCACTGCAGACAAAGCAGTGACACCACACACAGCAGCTACAAACGCCTCAGCCTGTATCCCTCCCAGTGCCCCACTTTAACAGAAGTACAGCCACTGAGCTACAAGTACCACCATCCCATAGGTACTGAACAACGGAGCGCACTGACCTGTAGTGTTACTGAGCTCAGCATAAGCACACTACAAAGGAAAACCCTTCCTGGTGTACATGCAAACCTGTACACACCAGTTACAACAAATTGACAAATTGGTATGGAAAGTCAAAGCCAGATTTTATTTCTGAGTGATTCTTCACGAAAAACATGTTAGACATCATTTGAGGCTCATTTGAAGCACAGATTTAGTCGATGACCACAATGTAGGTCACTAGTTTTGACACAGTTTGTGCCTAGTATTCATTCCGAGGAATCAGATTCAGCACTAACACCAATAGCTGTCAAGAGTCTACATGTGGTTTCACTTACACTACCATTTAATAAAATAATCCAAGTAAGCAGATATCACAATATTTTTTGCTGACTTCCCTGTTTATTTCAATCACTAAAGCAGTATTTAAATGAAAAAAGCACCATACTCTAATTCTACGCATCCAAGAATATTCATCTTTAAACCTGAACCGCCCTCGCTGTTTCTGCTGCCCTTCTGGTTTTCAATGAGCTTCAGTAACTCAAAAGAATTGCAACCAACTTGGTAACTAAAAGAGAAAGCTTTGTAGAATAGGAAAGGTTCACGACAGGGGAGGGAAAAAAGCCTTTCTAAAATAGCCAGGTGTTCACCTCAACCCGTATCAACTTCAAACAGATGCAAGGACAGTAGTCGAATCTGATTTCAGACTAAGGACATGAAAGGCGAGCTTTATATTCTTATGCTTTTATAATGCTAGAATGAATTCATTTTTAGATAAAGAATGGTATACTCCCCACCTCTCCTATTCTTTCACAGAAAGTTTGCTCTGAAAATAGCATGGCTGAGTTCCAGTCTTTCAACTATTATTTGATCACTGCTAAATATTTGCAAGTTTGGGTTTTTCCACATCCCATCCATCTACTTGATTGTAGTTCACATAGTATCTACTATGTTTTCTTCTGCTTTTATAAATAAATGTACTGTGGCAAGTGATTGAGTCAGTAATGAAAACGGAATGAGTTACTTGAAATACAAAAAGGAAACAGTATTGGAAGAAGAGCACCAATGACCTCTCACCCAAAGGGAGGTTGAACCTGAGGACGGGGTGACTGGCCCAGGTGAGCAGCTCTGCCGGGCAGGGGAAGAGCTGGAGTTTTACCCAAGGTATGGCTGGTGGTGCTTGCTCATGGCCTTGAAGACAACAGGTCATGAGGACGCAACTCCAGTTGAATCACACAATCGTTTGGGTTGGAAAAGACCTTTAAGATCACCAAGTCCAACTGCTAACCTGGCACTGCCAAGTCCACCTCTACCCCATGTCCTGAGAACCTCATGTCCGTCTGTCCAACCCTCCAGGGCTGGTGACTCCAGCACTGCCCTGGGCAGCCTGTTCCAATGCCCCACAGCCCTTTGGGGAAGAAATTGTTCCCACATCCAACCTCAACCTCCCCTGGCGCAACTTGAGGCCGTTTCCTCTTGACCTGTTTGTTCAACAAGGCTTGGTTCAAACAAACAACAGTGGCAAGCAATTCTTCAAAATACATTAAGAACACAAGCAGAAGCTTGTAATAATCTCACTATCCCCTTATCACAGAGGGAGCCAAGACTCTTCTGTAGAGTAACTCCTAAGATCAAAATGTCACAGATATTCCAAGTCTATAACTTACACATATGGCTGCATTTTTTCTTTTAGAGAGGTTTTGCTGGATTTTAAACTTCATAATTAAAATAAGTTTATACACCACTATATTACTGAATTTTGTTAAACCAAGAGTTGCATTCTGCTTAATGGACTGATGGATATCACTTGAATGCATTTATGTGTACACTGTTATTACAACTTAAATACACAACAACATTAGCAGATGATCAAATACTCACTTTGCAACCACAGCGCTGAGAGAGCAATTGCCCATTATGGGACTTGTGTATATGTCCTGTAACATGTCCACTTCTGTGAAGGATATATGCAACCTACTTCAGGGTGCACATGCCCATTAATACACACCCTGGCATTCTATACATGCACTTTGGATCTCTATTGTTTATTAACATACTTATGGGGCATGTATCCCACCTTATTTATATCAGATTTAAAAGAAAAAAACATTAATACCTTCAATCATATCTTTCCTGGTCTTTGCATAGTCCCTTACTGAGTCCAACTCCACCCAGCCCCAGTATTTTTCTGTATTTAACAGCAATCTAACACCCAGAAGTACTCACACACCTCCCAGCAGCCTGTGAAACGCTGGTGCTCTCCTGCTGCTCACACGCACATGTGCTCCCAAAAGCCTGAACTACAAGAGCCAGTGCATCCTCCCCATGCATGTTATGATGCTCTGCAGAGAAGAGGCAGCCGGCTTGATCAGCCTTGTGTTTTCAGCTACTTCAGGCATTTACAAAAGTACAGAAAAATACAGCTGTTAAGCTCCTGCAATATAGAGATTTTTAAAGCTTTCCATTCAATATCGATACAGCCCACCTGTAGCTGCAGAGGTTTGATTTAGCACCAGTGTATGAACTTCATTTGAAATATAAATTAAAAGGTGTAATTTCTCCTCCCTGCTGTCAAAATATTATTGATCATTCATAATCCAAAGCTAAAATGGAGATGAAGATTCTCAATTCCATACAAGGACTTCCACAAACACATACACCTGAAATAACAGGATTAGTACAGATTTTTTTCTCGATTTCAGAACACTTTTTACCCAACTAGAAAACAGGGCAGTTACTTTCCTTCCAGGAAAAAGTGCCTTTTTACTATTGTGTTCCTGTTACAAGAAAAGACTCAAAATTCATAGATCTACAATAAAAAGTTCTGAAACAAAGATAAAAACTTTAATGATTTTAACAATTCATTTAGACAGAACCAGTGCAAGAAAGCAAAGTTTAATTAAGCAACTTCTACATAACTTCCAATCATTAATTGTTATCTCTGACAGTTTGTGAAATGCATTTTAAGTTATTGAAGAGGCAGCAGTCCAGGATAGACATTTAATCACTCCATGTATTATGAATTTTTATAAATTAATTAGCAAACTATTTCAAAGCTGTCTCATTTTAACTAGGTCAAATTTTGTTATGAAGTGCAATGAATCAGGGTTTAAAATTTTAATGAGCTGCACTTTAAACTGTGTTTCTGAATGGGCACTATTTTAAATGACATCTCCCAAACAGACTAAACTCTCTTTTCAAAGGACGATAAAGCATGACTACAGTGCAAGAGGAAAGTGCTACACTGGGCTGTCTGAGAATACAAAACCGTTTTTGAAATCTGACATTATTAGTCACAGTATAGTAGGAAGCTGTAATATACATAAAAGGAATTTTGCTCATTGATTCCTGAGTGTAATCTTGTTAGTAGCCTGTTTTTTGAAAAAGTACTGAAGATGGAGGGCACAAAAATAAAGAGTAGTGATGGGTATGTTCTGAGGATAGATGCTGGTAAAATTCTTAAAGAATGTTTAATCTACACATTAAAATAACATATTTGGGCTTAAAACAACTGAAAATGAATTGATTTGTCAGCTCCAATTAAATTATTTCAAAAATTAGAAGTCGATTTACAACCTGCTCTGATTATCCCACATGATCTTTGCATTTCAGGGAAATTAACCAACCCAGCTGCAGTTTTTTTTCTGTCTGGATTTCTAATCTCTCTACTACTGATCAAACGTTTCAATAGAGCACTAAACCATGGTAGTGGTAGAGAATTTCCAGCTCCCATTTGAAGAGATGATGTACCAGTACACTTCTGCAGCACTCCATGAACTGAAACAGAAAGTCTCTCGTGCATTCTCAATCATATTTGAGTATCAGAAGGGGATATATCAAATATGGAGGTCAGTGAGGAGGAAGGGAATTAAATATTGCACTGACAGCACCACAATTCAATAGAAAAAGCAACTGTCTCAGCTTAAAATGAGCCTGAAGGCAGAATATATGGTCTACATTTCCTGGGAGTTTCAAATGTATTAAAGACATAGGGAAGTGATACCAATAACAAATTTGGTATATAACACTTTGTTTTGGGGAGGAAGAGAGAAGAAGCTACAATATCAAAGCAGCAATAAGGAATTCAAAGGAGCTACAGTTTACATTTCCAGTTCTCTAGACGGTCCCTTTACAAAAGTGAATTCTGTGTATTTGAGTGGTGAAGATCTCTGTATTCAAGCTGACACTGCTCACCTCCAGAAGATAATGAGCAATATAATGAAAACGAGCTTTTCCAGGATTAGACACAGCCTTGTGATACAAGTTTGCCGTTTGTTTAACAGAATGTTACTCTACTAATTCATTTTTTTTCCAAAGCATTCTTCTAGTTTTGCTTCAAGTAGTGACTACGAACTGGAGACCAGGCAAAATAAAGCTCTGTGCACTTAAAGTCCTTTTTTTATGTAGCCAGCTGCCATTTTTCCTTCTGTTGGCAACTGTGAAAGGAATCTTTCAAATAAGAAAAGTATCTGACATGCATCAAAACCCACAAAGATTACTCGGGTAAAAACAGTATCTGAAAGTTCTTTTTGAATGTCTAGATTGAGAGACCACAAAATCCAACTAAATGTAGCAAAGTGGAAAAATTATTATCGGATTAAGATCAAACTACATCTCAAGTCAATTTTTTTAAGAATCTAGACAGGTCCCTCATGGCTGCCATACTCCAAAGCCTAAGAAATCTTAGGGCTAACTAGAAGTATGCGGGAGATCCAGGAACATTAAATAGGGATGATCTTCAAACATTATCTACATAGTTGCAGGTTCACATTTCTGAACTGGGTTACACTTACCTATGTAATTACCACCTCTAATAGAATAGTCTTAACAGAAACCTACTTTTGCTCCTTGCTGATGGCAATGACAGCCAAAAGGTGTCTCATTCTTCCTGCATCTGTTGGTAAAACGGCAGGTATAGCTTTGCTCTGCAATCATCTCTGGTGCAGTCATCTGCAACCCAGTGAAAAATCAATTAATCAATGGCACAGACCGCAAAACTATAGTGGGACATCAAGTCTTCACTACCTTACTATTTAACAATACTGTCAAAAGTGATACAAACAGTTCTTTGAAGCAAAGGGGTTTTTTTTTCCTCCTTTCTTTTTCCCTTAGGAAATTTGTTACAGACATGCAAGAAAGTGTAAGAACCATGGTTAGACTCTGCTACAGACTTATCAGAATAAATCTACCAGGAACAGCCCATTCATCTATTCTAACCCATAGATGACTGGTTTTGTCCCATTCTCTCCTGAACTTTCCTCTATTTTGACGCTGGGTCTCAAATGCCGCTCCAAGGGAAGGCAATGAGGGACTAGGAAAACCCAGACTGCCTTCTTATTTTGCTCTAGCCAGACACGAGCAGCTAAACTGGAGCATTTTCAGCTGTGTTACAGAGCAGCTTTAATATTTTAAGAGTCACATTCAAAAAATACCCACACTGGATACACACCAAGGTAGGAGTCACCAGAAATGAGCTTGCTTGCCCATCTCCAACTTACAGCCACCTGCCAGGTGTTTTTTGGATCTGCAAAAATATATCCACAGTTCTCCCTGATGGCAACTCAAGAGATTTTTGTGGGTAAGCATTCATTCTCCTGAACAGAGCGTAATATTCTCACACCACTAATCCTCCAACAGGAACCACTTCTGCCTCCTAGTTCTTCATCACATACCACATCCCACAAGCCCACCCCAAGCAAGGGGGCAGTCAAACATGGATATACAGCATTTTATTAGCCTGACCTTGTCAAAACAAATTAAGAGGTGAAAACACCAGGAAAAAAATAATTGTCACATTCTGCTAAACACTTATTTGGAATTAGTCTTCACAATCTTCCTAACAGCCTTAGAGGAATAAAGCAATTAATATAATTCCAAGTCTACTGCTTGCTGAATTGTCTGTGCAAAACAGGTAGTTCAGCAATAATCCTCTTGAACCTTCTTGGAAGAACTCACAGGCTGAGCACAGGTAGATCTATGTGATCCTGCAATTTAATTAGCAATTATTCCTCACACAGATCTTGCCACATGCTACAACATTTGCACCATTCATTAACTTGTCCTAGATATCATGGGATTAACAACTTCCTTAGATAGCAACAGAAAACTCCTTCATAAATATTCTTCTCTTCCCTGAAGAAAAGTATCTATCTATTTTTGGAATCCAGTTCTACCAGAGATCAAATTTCTCATTCTTACACTCAGCTTCTATTGTCCCAGTCCACTTTTATTGGGCAGATCTCCCCATACAGCTAATGCAAATATGGGTCTCATTGACAACAAAACCTTTTTCCCTCCACCACAAGTATCTACAGTAAGCAACATGAACTCCAAGTAGCCATAATGATTTAAGGCCTGGCTGGGACACCGAGGGATATTACGGGATATTATGAATTTGTTAATTAACATGAGGGTGCACACTAACAAAGAACAGGAGCTAGTTACAACTCTTACCTTTTTAGGAGTACTGTTATCTCGTACTAATCTCCTTTCCCTGCTGAATGCTCAGAGCGCTGCCCAAACAGTTCTTCAAAGCTAAGGAGAAAACATATTTTGAATGTATTCTTCTTCAAGTTAAAATAAGAGGCCAATTCATGCCAAATATTTTTCTGCCATGCTTATGGGGGTGATTTAAATAAATCAGACATATCCATTTTCAAAATATGAAGTCGGCTAATTGAATATACATGTTTCACCAAGACTGAACTGACACACAAGACCACCCCCCCACAACTCATACAAACTCATTTAGCACTACCAGATGGTTGCTCTTTTCCTATTTTTCATTTTCTGTTTCTCCCAGCATCTCCAGTTCTCACCATATAAGTTCTTCATATTTCATGAGTATACAAAGCATCCCTTCATTAAATATAGACCAGGCTAATTAAATTAGGTTTTGGAATCTCTTTTGTGCCTTCCTAGAAGGTAAAATGCACATAAACCTGGCACAACGTTTCAAACCCAGATTTTTAAATTATTTACCTTCTTTAGAAGGCTACTGACTTCCTTTTAGTGTACAAATTCAAACCCTCAATCAAAATGAGAATATTTAAAACAACTGGCAAATCATTAGTGAAGTCCTTTTGCTCTCAAAATTAAAGTATCCTATTTTAAAAACCATTCATATTTTGGATTGCAAGCATTTGCAAGATCTTTGGCAAACAGACAAGACAGAACAGGTGAAATAAAGCCTTATATTACATCCCTATTTTTGACATCCATATTTATTCCTATTGTACAGCTTGGAAAATAATCAGCAGTAATTGATGGTTATTTGTTGTAACTATTTGCAATAGTAAAAAATGGACAGGTATTTCATTTCATATGGTTATTCTTACATTTAAAGCTAAATTTTAGGCATCAATTTAAACTAAGAAAAGTCACTTAGAGATGTAAAATCAAAAGAAAAATACTTTAAACCAGTGGTGAGTGATCAAGTTGTAAATAGAAGGCCAAGCTGTTAAAACTAGACCAAATGCAAGTTAGTTTTGTGCTCAGTACGATGATATTCCTATGCATCTCATTCTTTTAAAGAACTCTCTAGTAGTTCACTAGAAAAAGACCCACTGATCTTCCTTCAAGAATCACTGCAATGAAGGTTCACCTAATCCCATCCCAACATTTTTCTGAACTGTGTAAATAATAAAATGAAATCAATGTAATCATAGTTTGAGCTGTATCAGAAGATCCTAAAACTCTTGAGAACTTCTCCTTAAGTCTATTTTCAAAAGTATAAACTATGAAAACCAAAAATCTAGAAAATAGTTATTTCCATGCAGTTTGATTATACACTCAGCATTTTCTATGCAGCTAGATTTAGTTTCTAGTGGAGAGTAAGTTTCCCTTACCACCAAGGGAAAGATAAAAATTACTTAATAGGTAGGTAACTACAAAAATCCTCAAAAATTTACAGGATAACTCCAGAAAAGATGAAGCATTCACACATGCATCCTGAAAAGGAACAGGATAAAAGCTCTGCTTGCTCTTGAAGCCAAAAAGAATTCAGGACAAAAAATAAGCATCTAGAATCAAGTCTGTTCACCATAAGAGCTGTCGATTCATGTCACTACAAAAACATCCACTTTTCTTGCCACGGACTTAAATTTAGCAGCCAGAGACTCATAACAGACATGCAAGTCTAGAATTTGGCAGGCTTTGAGACTTGAGATATTTTTCTTACATTATCTATTTATTTAACCAAATGACTTAATGTATAGTCCTGCTACCACATTACCAATATTTTTCTGTTAAACACACAGGTGTTCAAAGCCTTAGAATAATTTCTATTTATGCTACTGAAAGTTTCTTACCTATTCAGATCCTCAAAATCCTCTGTATAATCATCTTGGGAAGATGACGTGATGTCTTCTGACATGATTCATAAGGATTCATACTAAAAGATACAAGAATATGAAGTTAGATATGTAGAAGTTGCCAGAAAAGCCTTTAAAAAGCTAGAATAAAGTGTCAATGACAAAATACGCACATTTAATAGATTTTCACAGTAATTTGTTGTTTAAAGAGTACCATTATATAATTAAGAGATGTACTATTTTCTCCTTCACCACACTTTCATTAACAAACTCTAGTGAGACATGAAAAGGTCACATTTCCTTGTTCGGGTTTACCTACCCAACCAAACACTTTAGGATACACTATACACCAGCTCCATCAGTTCCCCCAACATGGTTTAATAAAAGTCTAAACCAGCAAACTGACACAACAGTCATTGTAAAAATTTGCAGCCACAGGGGAACAATTTAAGACAAGATCTCTGCTTACACAGAATCCTTCTAAAGCTTTCGCTTAATCTATCTTCCCTTGAAGAAAGAGGCTCTGAACAGTTTACAATAGGAATTGTCTTGTTAAGCAACTTGCGGGATCTAGAGTGACTTTCATTAATATCTCATTTATTTGCTTCCCACAAAAAGATGCGGCACTTGTACATCACTTACACATTCTAAATCAAGCATGTTTTTCAATTACAGTATCTACGACCTCACTGAAAAGCTACATCCTGATTTCACTACGTGAACTGATTTATAAAAATACAGGATTAATAAATTCAAAAAGACAGAATTTTTAACAGTCTTAAACATTAACACAGTATCTCTGAAGTAACACATTGCCTCAAGAGGCAGGGATTTTGTTAGAGGAAAACGAGCAGGAGGAGATTATGTATAGGAAAACGTGCAGGAAATGCAATCAAACTAAGAAACAAGTGACCCATCCCAATTACCTCTAACAGCAGATGCTGCTGACAGATGCTCTCACATTATGCTCCAAGTACAGCTGTGAGAATCAGAAATAGATACCAAAGATGCTAAACTCAGAAAGATGTAACTATCACACCTTGAAAAGAGATACTTGAGATATCATTTTAGGCTGACAAAGCAGGTTTCTTCCTACCACCTCCGTATTATGAAGCAATTCAAATGTACATTAGGCCCTTTTGTTTATGCTGTTAACTTTAAGGCTTCACAAGTGCTGACAGAAAAAGAGACATCAAAGATTCCTGAGGTGCGCTAAGCCTAAGAAACAGTTTATTCAAGTCATAGCTGTAGTATGATGACTTATGTTGCCTTGTCTCAGTTAGCTTACCTAGTCTCCAGAACTGTACAAAGGACAGTAAAAGCTACTTAGAAAAAACTCAGGAAAATAAAAGCGTTTAGCACTGTCCCAGCAGTTTCACATCCCAAACAGTAAAGGAATTACAATTTACTTGAGTATCTCAAAGGTTATTTCTCTTGGATTTTTTTTTCCTTGTGTAGGTTCACATTAAGTGTCACAAATCATGAGAGCTTGAATAAAAACTAGCTTTAAGATAACTGTACCTGTTCAGGAGTAACCTAACAGCTGGAACAAGACAAAAGAGATCCTCACAGAAGTATAAATAGCCTAGTGCAAATTACAACTTTGATACTTTCAGAATGCCAGAAATCTTCAAGGGCTATGCACAACACGCCATTTTTCAAAGCAGCATCTAATTTATTTGGGTCTGATTAATTCCAGGTTCTACCAACTACAAGAGTATAGCTGCAGTAAGGAAGAAAACATCTACTTCCCAGCCTCCAGTCTTTTGATTCAATGAAATATTCTCATGCTAATACCTGTTATAACCAACAGTCAGAAAAAATGCCACTGAGGTGCTCAGCCTTTCCACATGGTTGACGGAATTCCAGCCACCACCAGTGCGAGTGTTTCTGTTGGCTTTT
The DNA here is from genome assembly GCF_036013475.1 of Columba livia. Classification (NCBI taxonomy): domain Eukaryota; kingdom Metazoa; phylum Chordata; class Aves; order Columbiformes; family Columbidae; genus Columba; species Columba livia. The sequence goes on from NC_088614.1 coordinate 1,676,922, forward strand.
GTACTGGCAAAACTATAATAAGCTTGACTCAAAAACACTGAAGAAAGTACTACATCATCACCATGTGCAGAGGGCCATCAGCTAAGCAAAAGTAACTTATGACTTTCTAGAAAACACTTCTTTTGTCATTACACATAAAACAAATAAAAGCAAAATAACTACAAATAATACAACCGTGACTTTTCAAATTCCCCTTAAGAAAGTCCTCATACACAAGTAACACCTTGCCCATGCTCCCTAAAAGGAAGAAAACGATACCACATCTCACCCCAAAGGGCACAGCAGCTTTCAGTGACTGCTTTTAGAGGGCAGCAATACAAAATTCTTATTACACCACAAAATATCAATACAGCCTCACATAGAATTGTTTTGGTTGGGAGAGACCCTCAAGATGATTGAGTCCAACCATAACCCACCCCTGGCACTGCCCCATGTCCTGAGAACCTCATGTCCGTCTGTCCAGCCCTCCAGGGCTGGTGACTCCAGCACTGCCCTGGGCAGCCTGTTCCAATGCCCCACAGCCCTTTGGGGAAGAAATTGTTCCTAAATCCAACCTCAACGTCCCCTGGCGCAACTTGAGGCCGTTTCCTCTCACCTTAAACACACCATTCCCCTGAAAACAGACAGCAATACAGAAAGCCTTGGTCCCTGGATAGCTCACTGATCAAGTCGCTCTATAACTTAAAAAGCTTTCACTTAGGAAAACTAACAGCTTGATTACCTGTGTGTGGTAGCAGAGAGGGCAGTAGGCAGCAGTAAGGGCCACAGATCATGACGGCTGATGTCTGTATATCCAACGGTGCACTGCAACCTATAGAAAACCACAACTTTTAAAACCTATCCTCACTATTTTGGATGTTGCCACCCCCACTAGACGACAGTCGCAGCCAGAACACACAGCAGAGGCCCCTCCAGCTCCACAGCCACTTCACGAAATTCTGCTGCTCAGTAAAACCGGAGCAGGGAGACAGAGCGGGCGGCTCCTCATACCTTGCCCCCCTCCTCCCGTTGGAGACAGCGGTTCCACACAGGGAAGGCCCGGCCGCTGCTGAGGCTACACGTCTCGGTCCCCGAGAAAACCAACACCCAGCAAACCCCCGCGTTTTCCAGCAGGCATTATGCGCCAGCCCACACCTCCGCGCAGCCACAAGCATCCAGCTCCGCTCCGCAAGGAGCTCCGCTCCCCACCGCTGCCGGCCTCAAATGGCCGGGGCCACGCCCGAGCCACGCCCCTCCCGTCCTCGTAGCCAATGCGGATTGTGCTTGCTGAGAGGAGTGCTGTGAGTGGGCGGCTGGCCAGTAGGGCGCGGCGTTGTTGCGGGGGGCGGGGCCTGGTAGGTGTGTGGGGCGGGCTGAGCGGCGGGCGGCCGGTAAGGGGCGCGGCCGGTGCTGCTGCCTCCGCCCGCCATGAACTCCCTGGACCAGGCTGAGGGTGAGTGCACGGCTCGTAGCCAGCACGGACCCGCCGCTTCGGCGCGCCGGGACCTCTCGCCCCCGTGGGTGGGTTGCCTGAGCGCGCTGCCTCCTCACTCTGAAGCGGGCCCTGCCGCGGCGCGGCCCTGAGGGGGTGAAGCGGCCTCGGGAGGCCTCGGCTCCCGCCCCGCTGCACTCCCGGCGTTCCTGCTTGGCCCGGACAGGCGAGCTGGGGCGGGGTCTGCGGAGCCGCCTCCACCGCGGGGCCGGACGGCTGCTGCCCTCCGGCCGCCCCGAGGGGAGGCCTGTGCTGGGGGTCCGTGTGTGGGCCCGCCCGCCGCCCTCTGGGGAGGAGCTGCCCCATGGGCCTCGTCTGTCGCTGCCTCTTCTCAGCAAGGCTTTCGCTCGTTAAAATCCGCTTGTGCTGCTGCTACTGCTTCTCCACTCGTGGGGTTTTACGCGAAATGTGTTTCATTGGGGTGTGAGTCCCATCTAACGCACTAGGCGTTAGGGCTTCTGTGGCTTTTGAAGAACGTGGCCTCGAATAGCCCTCTCTTGTCTGCCAACATCGATGGTTTGGGTTACAAGGTCTATGAAGTTACGGTTTGCAGGGTGTGAAAATCCTGAAAGGAGTTTTTAATGTCAGAAGATAAGACCGGTAAAGACTTTTAAAATGCATCAGTGTCTCAGACTCAGCGGGTGTTCTGTAGCAGACACCAGAGGCTCGTCAACAGCAGCGATAGTCCGGTGTTGTCACGGCTTTGTTGCTATGTCTGTACAAGCTGTAGGCATTTAAGAAATGCGCCGTGCTAGTTACAGCTGCCAAAGTGATAAACTCAGAGAAAGTTTAGAACATGGATATCCAAAGATGCGTTTAAATTCCTGACTTCTGAAGGATTTTTTTTTATCTGTTTTTATTGTAACGCTGTCTACATTATGTGTTTTCTTTAGAGCTGTGTTATCAATAGCTTAATTTTATGCCTCCAGGGTGCTTTTTCTCAAGTAGCAGGTTTTTATGGGATGCCTCATCTTCCCCCTCTCATTTCAGTGAGTAGTCAGGGGTTTATGCTAGTCAGGGAATGGTTAATTAGCTTTAATTGCTGGCAGTGGCTTAGCTTCCTCAGATGGGAGGTGGAGGACAGGCCATAGCTACCAGGCTGCTGGCAGTAATTAAGACTAGTTAACTGTTCTGTGGCTGAAGTCAAGATGCTGTAATCTTCCCCTTGTGAATTCACCTGCAAACCACTTAGGAGTGAATTTACAGTTTAGAAAACTACCTTAGTAATTATAATAATAGGTATATTTTTATAATCTTATTCTCTAATTGCTTTATTACGGTAAATAATTTAGCAACAGGGAGAAAAAAATCTAGATTGATGCTAACTGAAACGCTTTAGCTGAAAGTTAAGTTTATGCTAATAAAAACTCCAGGGAGAATTCTGGCTTTGACTGGAATGTTGTCAAATGTTGGCCTTGTTGAACAGGAGCTTAAATCTAACATAGACTTCGGGTGAAACAGCTCCTTGTAGACAAACATTGGGAGTTTGGCTAAGGTCTGGGTTTTTTTTGTTTTTAGACAAATTAAGAGTATGAACTGAAATGCTGCTCAGTATTTAACAGCAATTTCAATGGAAATACCATGGGAGAATGATGGCAATGAGTAGAAAGGCCTATCCAGAGGCAAAAAAAATAGTTGGGCTAGTGTTTGCTGTGGTTTTTTATGTGTGTATATATATGTATATCATGGCGTTAAAACTTTGTATAATACAAAAAATTACTTGAATAGCTGTCAAATGACCAACTTGGGTTTTTTTTGTGTGTTTGGTTTTTTTAAACTGTTTTTATTACTATTTTATATATAATAGAACTTAATGGTCTCCTGATGTACTTAATACTCCAAAATATGATACTTTATTCTGTGCGGAGGGGCTATTTAACCTATTCTAGATCTAACTCTCAGTGTTTTTAAAGATGTCTAAAATGATTTCTCAGCTATTATAGATTTTCTTTTCTGTAAGTGGGAGTTTCTTGCATTTAGCATAACTCCATCATTGTATTTTTTAGCTAAAATTGTGTGAAGCTGCTTTGACAGTGCTTTTATTGCATCTAAATGATCATTGCATCGGTTTTCTCTGCCTATTTGAGAAATGGGTGTGCACAGGGAAAATGTTCATTCCTTTTATCTTCTACATTAAAATTTGACTCAATAGATGAAGATCTAATTATGCCTGATATACATCCTTCCCAGATCTCAAAGCTTTTGAAAGAAGACTTACTGAATATATTGCCTGTTTGCAACCAGCTACAGGACGTTGGAGAAGTAAGTTTGTTTTTCCAAGGCATACGCAGGATTCTCTCTTTCAAGCTTTTTAGATTTACCAATGTGCATCTTTGATTTATGTTTGCCTAAACAAAAATCTGTGCTTAAACTGTCTTTAAAATTTCTGTGCCATATATTCAAACACTCTGCAACAAGATGATAAAAGATACCAAATTAATACTTTAACGTGAGTAGGAAAAATGAGATAAAGATTGAATTGGCTCAAGACTGCATTATTCTGGAAATAGTTGAGATAGTAAGTTGTTGTATTTATTATGGTTTGGTTTATGTGGTATTTTGGTTTGGGGGGGCTTTTTTTGGGTTTTTTTTTTTTTTGAAGGCTCAGACTTCCCAGACAGTCACTATAGTTACTTGAACTAAATACGATTGGGTAATATAGTCCCTATAAAATTGAAGATGAAAATGTTCCAGCAGTGTGCCTTAAGGGCAGAATACGTCTTGATCTCTGTTCTAACAGGAAAGTTTGAAAGAGGGGGGAAGGCAAAAAATACCACAGATTCGCTGCCAACATTGACATCTGTGTTAGAAAGAGACTGCTTTTTTTGTTCTAAGATTCCACTGAGGTTTCCATACTCGAAGAATACAGATGCTTTTTAGACCATCTAAAAGAGCATCTTTCTCTTGAGAAGCCAAGGGATTAATCTCAAATGAAGGAACTGAGGGAGTGGCTAAAAATCAAAAACTTAAAAAGCAAAAACAAACAAACAAACACCCCACCCCAAACCACAACCAACCACCACTCCCAGCCCCTTGTTTCACAGCAGTTGGGAGGAAAGCAGATATTTCTAAGCAGATCTGTGCAACTTGTGCACACCTACTATAGGAATGTATTTAGCTTCCAGAATTGCTATTTACTGTCAGATATAAGTAAAACAAACCAAATCAAACAAACCACCAAACAACAACAACAACAAAACCTGGAAACTTCTAAGCACATTTAAATGAAATTTGCTTATTGTGTTCATGAGCTAACTTTTTCCGCTGCTTGTTTTGCTAGTTTTGTAATTCATTTAGAAAAGGGACTTTTAACTTTAATTATAATGGGGCATTTAACCCAATGTTAACTTTTCCTCCTGTTATCCTGGAAAAAAAACAAGTATTTATATAGAGAAGTTCTATGCTTTTGATGGATCTTTTCCAACTTTCTTTTGAAAACAACTTGTTAGGGTTACTTTTTTTAATATTGTAATATCAATAAGGAATATGCAACTCTATAATAAATTATAACAGTCTTACAAACCTGAAATTAGCATTTCATTAATATCTGGGGTTTGTTTTCAGTTTCTTTCCTCTGATCCTAAAGACTGGTAACTCTGGGTCTTCTCTTATTTTTGTGTGTGCCGTTCTTTGTTTTCCTTCTCCCTCCACAATCAATAAAGGACTTTATTTGCATCCGGAACTTCAGAGTCTACAGAAAACGCTCAGAACTGCCAAATGTTCAGTGAAAGCTGCTAGGCTTAATGGGTGTGCAATAGAATGTGAGCTTTCTCTATCTTCAGATTTGTTCTCTTTCCTTTTTCCATCAACACCCATTCCCTAACCTTTTGTAGTCTCTGACAATCAATCCAGTTACTCTAATATGTATCTAGCATTATTCATTTAGAGCCAGTTGATAAATTCTCCCTAAGCCATTCTGGATGTGCAGAGGTTTTTGTTAATCTTCACGTGCTAATGCTAACATGCCTTCAGATTCCCATTTAAGTTTTGTGGGTTTTTTATCTATGTCAATTTTTCTTGCTTGTAATCGTGTTGATTGGGGTGGGGAGCATAACATAACCTCGACGTGCTAGTGAAAGTGCTGCTGCTAATGCCTCAGGCTTTTCTTGTGGGGACAGAAGCTTTAGGTCTACTCTGCGATTTAATGATGCTGCATTTCTGTTGCCCCGACTGCATAAGCTCAAATAACATACTGAGTATTTGGTACAACTCTTGCTCCAATCTTCCAACTCATATTTTTGCTAACCATGTTATTTTAGAAACTTTCATTTCTTCAAAGCATCATGGTGTTTTTACTTTACAGAATTTAGATTTTGGTACCTACTTGTCCTGTCCAGGAAACATGTGCGGAATCTTTATGGTTTCACATAATAGCGGTTTCTTTGCCTGTTTTAATTTCTACCTTCCAAGTAGAAGCTTTTCCTCTCTCAAAAGTGGGTGAAGAAATAAATATTTAAGAGCTACTGCTAAAAAATAACTGCTTTTTAATAGGAGTTACACTGTTTCTGACTCTCATTCTCTGCTTTATCAGTGATTCTGATAGTGGTATCAGTCTGCACAGCTACTGGTGCTTGGAACTGGTTGATAGACCCGGAGACACAAAAGGTAAAGATCGTGCTAGTCCCAAATGTCTGTGTCATAGCTTGGTGTTGCAGCCAAGTGGTACAGTATCTTGAAAACGAAAAGGCAAAAGGGGGTTTTGCAGTGAAACTGAGAGATCAGTTTTAGTTAAGCTCTCGAGCTGTCTGGAATTGTTGTGGAGTGTGTCCTGGGACAATGCCTCCCAGAACGCTACACCTTGAATGTTTAGCTGGGGAATCGTTCACAAATACTTAGAAATGGCTAGAAGCAGTATTCTTATTTTTTAATGAAATGAACTAGGCAGCAATTTTTTAATGTTTTAGAAGGTATCTAGTGGGACTAATCTGATTTCTCTCCTAGGTGTCATTTTTCACATCACTTTGGAATCACCCATTTTTCACAATTAGCTGTATTACCCTAATAGGCTTGTTCTTTGCTGGAATTCATAAAAGAGTGGTGGCGCCATCAATGTATCCTTCCATCATGGCTGTCGGGTTAAAAGCGCTGTAGTTACTGCTGTTATTGAAGCCTGTGCTGATATTGCCTTTTCACTTTTGACTTGCTCTGTGCCCAAGTGTTAGTTGCCTTCCTTGACACAGCCCACACAGTATAGCGGCCCGATGTCGAACTGTTTTGGCAGAATATAATATGTCCTGTGATGATGTAAGTACCAGTGGTTCATTGACTAAACCTTGTTTTTTGAAAAAATTCAGATATTTTGAAAAGGCGTACAGTTTTATGTGTATGTTTGTTTGTTTTCCCTCTGAACAGCACTTGTATACACCTTAACAAATTCTGTGTGTCTGTAAAACCGGAATGCAGAATAGTTGGTATTGTTCTGTGTGTCATTTTAAACTTAGCCTGTAAAATTCAACGTGAAGTGCAATTGTTGGGCTCAGCTTTCAGGATCTAAACTTTATTTTTCTTTTTCTGTCTTGCAGACTGGAAAATTAATTTTGAAACCTAGGCCTCATGTTCAATAAGGGCTGTCTTCCTTCAGTTTTTTCCACTGCCATGGAAACCAAAAATGACCCTTTTTGAGGTAGTGTGACAGCAAAAAACCAACAGGACTGGTTGTCACTGCCTGGGAGTGAAAGTCTTACACAGTTGACAGTGAAAGTGTGCAATATTACTTTCTTGACTATTTATCCAAATTCTTTGTTACCACATTATCAGTGCTTTTGCTACTTCTGATTACCTCTTTTTCAGTATTAGTGTCACTTTTTTACTTCAGCTAGAATGGAACATACAGGTGAAGTATGTTAATCGGCTATGAAGTTGAACTTGAAAATCAGACCTCATTTGTGTTGTGTCTTTGTAAACTGTTGTAAATAGCAGATCGATGCCAACGTTCAGGAAAAGAAGTAATATTTGCTGTATGGATTTGTTTTCTTTTCATGAACAGTATTGAACACTCACCATTCCCACGATGTTTTATTAGCACACTTCCTCATTACAGCTGTCCTCGTCTCCTGGCCACTCTGTTTGGAATGGGTTAAAAGGCTTGCAGAGACTGTCCGTGCTGGAGAAAACTGGTTTTCTTCTTAAGAACTTTGCAAATGTATCAAGGATCACATTTGTCCAATTGTATATATAGTGCACCAGCCACTTTCATTGTGGTCACATGTAGCTCCTTGTTTGATCTGGTTCACAACACCGCTCTTTTAAGATTTTACTATTTTAAAAATTGTCTTAAATATGCCTGTATCTTCCCGATTATAAGGTTGTACTGTATCTGAACTCCACATGACCATTCTGTGTGGGTTTTTATGCTGTGGTAGTCTGAATATGAAACTAGTACTGCAAACGTATAACTGCATTGGTGAAGAAGATACAAAGAGTGCCACAATAAAATAACAAAATCTCTTATTCAGAGTGTTAAAAACAAGGCATGGATGTTATATACATGAGGTCTAACTTTTAAATAGCTGCAGTTGTAAAGAGTTTTGAGTTAAGGTGCCTTTTTAATTGTTTCAAACTCTTTAATTGACTAAAACTGCAAAGCTTTTGCAACTTAGGTAACTCCGAGTACAAGGCAGACTGGCTTTTAAAGGCAGCCTGCTGATAGAACTTTGAGTTGAGACATTAACAATTGTCTCCTGTGGTTTTTCCAGTAAGTCTTCTGCCCATCCATTACTTTTAACTGCTGTATATTTTGTAGGTAAATATGTATAAAATAAATTCTTTGTATAAACAGATGTTATTTTTTTGTACTGTGCAAATGCAGATCTCAAATGAACACTGAAGACCTTCACAAGTTTATAGCTGAAGTCTGTAACTTTCATACCGGACCAGCCTTTCCTGTATTTGATGTGGTTCTTATAATCTAAGATACTGACACCAGAGAGAAAGTCCTTCCAGTTTCCCATCCTCCAGGTCAATCCCGCCTCTGTAAGTGCTGTTAGAGGAAACTCTTGCACTCGACATTTACGTTCGTTGGGATTTTTGACCTGGGGAAACACCCGGAGTGACGCGATCGTGTCCTCGAACACGCGGCGGTGGCTGCAGCTGCCCGGCTCGCAGGCCTGCGTGGGTCTCAGTGCTTTCGGGCCGGTGTGCGGGGCCGACGGTGCCGTCCTGTGCCCCGGTGCGGGCGGGGGCGGGGCGGGGCCGCGGCTGCGCCTGCGCGGGGCTGCACACGTGGGTGCGCCGGCGCCGAGCGGCGGCCGCGGAGCCATGGGCAAGAGCCGGGCGCGGCGGTTCCGCAGAGCCCCCTTCTCCCCCGCCGGCCCCGAGCAGCGCCGCGACGGGGAGGGGGACCCCGAGGACGAGCCGGCCGCGGAGCTGCTGGAGAAGGTGCGGGCGGGAAGCGGCCGCCGGCCGGGGGAGGAGGGCGGGGTCGGTACGATCGCCGTTCGGAGCCGGCGGGAGCGGGGCAGCGCCGGGACGCGACGCGGTGGGGCTGTGCCGCCGCTGAGGGGAGCGGTGAGGTCTCGGTCCTCCCCGGCGGGGAAGGGGCGGTGCGGGGCGGCCCTGCAGCCGCTGCCGCCGCGTCGCTTCTCCGCGTCACGGCTGCGCCCGCGGGCGGCTCGGCGGGGCGGGGCGGCGGCTCCGCTCTCCCCGCACCCGCCCGGGCTCCCGTTCTGCTTCCTGAGCCGTTCGGAGGGGCTGGGGCGGGGCAGGGGCTGCTCTGAGCCCCCGGCCCGGTTCTGGGGCTGCTTGGGTCCAGTTTGCCCGGTGGAGGGCTCTTCTACGGAGCGATGAGCCCAGTATCTACAAGTAAACAATAACTGACAGAAAATGTTGAAGATGACTGGGTTTGGCCACTTGTTGGCCACATTCCTGGTGTTGATTTAAGTATCACAGATAAAAAGTAGTTTAAAGCTCTTCCTGCCCACATGACTTAAGTATCACAAGTAAAGTTTTCCTTTAAGTAAATAAATGCCCTTTGTTCACTTCACCTAACTGAAATCATTGAACTCATAACTGCTTGATTATTCTTCTGGACTAACCTACTCAATCCTAAAAAAAAAAAAAGTGAAAAAAATGCTGAAATGCACAGGTGAGGATGAACTGCGAGACCTCCGTCAGTTTCAGTGGGGCAGGGTCTGATGTACCACTCTTTCCCACTCTGCTCTGCAGCAGATGCTTGTCTTTTCTGTTACAATATCAATGAACACCATGACTTTGCAGGATAGGCACTTCTGCTGCTTTATTATCTTTATGGTTTGCAATTCTTACATCTCACCTAAACCTCTGTTACGGGTCAAGTCAGTGTTGTCTTGTGGACACAGAGAACACTTTTTCCATGTCTTTAAGCAGATGTTTTTAGTCTGAAGGCTATCAGGTTTGGTTTTTATTCGTTATTGAGTTGTTCTTTATGGCAGCATATGTTATGTCTCTTATACTTCCTTGATGGTATTTCCCCCCATTTTGCTTTAAGGTTGGTAATCAAAAGTAGATATGAGGTCTCACCAGGGCCAGCTAGTGTAAAATCTGTGTTTGAACTATGGCTCTCTTGTCCAACACTCAGAATGGTATCTATCTAGTCACATAGTCAACACACATAGCCCAGGCAAAGAATTATAAACTTCCACAGAAATTAGAAGCTCTTGGTTCCATTCAGGAGCAGTAAAACAGCAGCTACAGTGCCAGGCCTGCAAATCAAAAGGCAGATCATTTTTTTCACTCAATAAAAACTTGGAGCTACCATTTCCCTCCCCTCTAACCTGCCCTGTTTGTGTCTCCCAGCTGCAGCACCCGAGTGCTGAAGTGAGAGAGTTTGCCTGTGCCAGTATTTCCAAGCTGTTGCAGCAGCAGCACGTTATCCCAGCCTTTCTGCAGAGAGATGTCGTCCGGTGCTTAGGACCACTGCTGATGGATCACAGCTTAGCTGTTCGCGAGACGGCTGCCGGCGCTCTCCGGTAAGCGATTGTTAATATTCAGAGTTAGAGTGGTAAAGAAAAGAGTGGGGTTTTGCTGTGAAAAGCTGTGAACTTGAGTGCCAACCTCTCTTGCTTCAACTCTGTTTTGCGTATGTGTGGCTCCATTGAAGGCCCTGAGAGAGCGGCTTTTCTTGCTCCAGTAGGCTGCCCTGAGACTTCAATCAGGAGCAGGATTTAAGTTAGTTACTACTGTTTTATCTGTGGAATGCACTGCTTTCTATCCTTATGTTAGGAAAACAAACAAACCAACCAAAAAAACCAAACCACCAGTACTATGAAGAAATACAGAGAATCTGCATGCTGTTAGTATGGCATTTTGTGTCTTGATATCACTGTGGGAGCCTTGGGTTAGTTAGAGAATGCACATAGCTGGCTTTTTGAGAAACTTGTAAATATTAAACAGCGTCACTTTGCGTTGGTATTCTGCATTAACAGAATCACAGAATATCAGGGATTTTAAGGGGCCTGGAAAGCTCATCCAGTGCAATCCCCCCATGGAGCAGGAACACCCAGATGAGGTTACACAGGAAGGTGTCCAGGCGGGTTGGAATGTCTGCACAGAAGGAGACTCCACAACCTCCCTGGGCAGCCTGGGCCAGGCTCTGCCACCCTCACCCCAAACAAGTTGCTTCTCACCTTTCAGTGGAACCTCTTGTGTTCCAGTTTGCACCCATTGCCCCTTGTCCTGTCACTGGTTGTCACCAGAAGAGCCTGGCTCCATCCTCCTGACACTGCCCCTTTCCATATTGATCCCCAGGAATGAGTCTCCCCTCAGTCTCCTCTTGTCCAGCTCCAGAGCCCCAGCTCCCTCAGCCTTTCCTCACACGGGAGATGCTCCACTCCCTTCAGCATCTTGGTGGCTGCGCTGGACTCTCTCCAGCAGTTCCCTGTCCTGCTGGAACTGAGGGGCCACAACTGGACACAATATTCCAGGTGTGGTCTCCCCAGGGCAGAGCAGAGGGGCAGGAGAACCTCTCTGACCTACTGACCACCCCCTTCTAACCCACCCCAGGTACCATTGGCCCAGTGCTGGCTCATGGTCACCCTGCTGTCCCCAGGAGCCCCAGGTCCTACCTACAGGTTGCTTTATTTGTACAAACATGTAATACTAATACTTTTTAACATTCATGTTGTATCTTATACTGAGTAACTCCCAACAGAATTCATGTTTGAGTACAGATAAGCTTCCTAGTTGCATGAATTATTTTTCTTCTGCCACCAAAGTTATTGTGTTAGGAAGGTGGAAGACTAAAGTTACTGGTGAAGCAGATAGATTTTATAAAACAGAAAGCAACATATCCTTCAGAGAAGAGTACCGAATACATGTTTTCTTGGAACGTTCCTGGAAAGTATTGTATCTGATCCAAGACATTTTCTTTTACCCAGAAATCTGAGTGCTTGTGGAGGATTTGAAGTCTGTGATGACATGGTGACGAAAGACATCATGACACCCCTTGTTGCGCTTCTGAAAGAGGTATGTCTATTCTGATTTTAAAACTGATCCAGCTGTTGAGTTATTCCATTTTCAAAAATAGTTCAATTTTTGTAGCTCTTATCAAGATAAAATATTTGATAGATCTTTTAAAATAATGTTTCAGTAGGTTTAATAGTAAGAAAAATATTCCAGAGATTTCAAGCCACCTCCTGACCTGCTCCCTTGGGCGTGTGGTGAGGTTTGCTGCCTAGGATGACTATTGAGAAAACAGTCTGGAGATTTTGGGCATGGAATGTCGGTCGAGGCATGTCTGTTCTGTCAGTCAAGATCCTGATGCAACATTTGTGTCGCAGCATTATTCTAGTGAGGCTTTTTTGGTAAGCAATTTTGTCTAAAAAAAAGCTTGGATGTACAGCTGGGCAGTTACTGCTAGTGTAGAATAATCTGTACTGAATACCTATTCTTTGTTTGGTCCAGGTGTTGCCGTGCAGTTTGGAAATTGCATTGAATACTGTCGCCTGCTGTCTTTATATGAGCAGCGTTGAGCAATGCCATAATTTTCTGTATGTTTCTTCCACATTTTAGAATATTATTGTATTATTGTAACTCACAGTGAGATATTAGCTGAATTAGTCTTTGTGATTAGAAAGAACGGTTGAAAATTGTGTACAGACTGTGTGAGCAAGAAACAGCATTTCAGGTTCTAAAATTGCTAAATATTTCTTTATTAAAAATCCTTCTGAAGACTATTGAAAGCAAAGCAAGTACTTTAAGAGTCTTTCTACAAGAGAAAAAAAATAATCAATGATTCAGTTCCATCGTGGCCCAGTTCTCATAGAGAATAGGAAACTAGTCAGGTTTTGTGATAATAAACACTTAATGAGAGATCTCACCACTCACTGCTGCTAATGTGTAAAGTGTTTGCTTTTCTCTTGGCCTGTCAGTTTCCCAACCCTGGTTCTCTTGTTTGGTTGTAGTGTAGCACTGGACTGGATGCTAACCAGCTCTCTCCAAAGAAATGCGGAGTGATGAACAAAAATTATATTGAAGACATAGCCAATGAGGCTATCAACTTGCTGTGGAATGTATGGTAAGTGCCTTTTAGAAGAGCTAAATTAAATTGTTCCTGAAAAAGAGCACGGTAATTGAGGCAGAGAGACTGTCCTTGCATGGAAATATGTATTCTGTTGCTGATTCTGATTTCTGATTGTGTTGCTCCTAAGTGTACCTTGCTTAATAAACAGCAAGTCTTCATCTGATCTGAAATCCAAGTTTATCTTCTACTGTAAATTACTTTTGTAAGTGAAGGATTCTAAAAGTGTGCAAAAGCCAGTCGTTAGCTTTAGGACAGTGACAAAGTTTTCTTTCTGTTGGTTGTTTATTCTAAATTCTGATATTGGTTTCTGAATGTGTTCTGCCATAGTCTCCTGCACAGTTTGGGTTCTGGGGTCTCGCATGCGGTTCCTGTAGATCTGTATCGTGATATGGGAGATGGAGAAAATGAAATTCTGACCAGTGGACTCCAGTGCTCTGGGAATATGAGAAGCTTTTTTATTACTTCCTCCCTCTGCAGATCATCCCAAAAGTTAATATTAAATGTTTGGACAAACTATCCCTTAGTGACTGAGGCACTGATACAAATCTACTTGATTATATGAGAAAGAATGTGAATAGTTCAATTAGTAGTTTACATTGGAAACATTGAGTAGAGAAAGAGCAATTGCAACACTATTAATACAGAAGTGGCTGTAAACACTGAAGCGATACAAACCTGTTCTGAAAGTTCTCCTTGAATTTTGTGTTGTTTTTCTTTGGTTTGCAACAGCTCCACATCATTATACACTTTGGTCCATACAGAATTTGGTTTTGTCCTGTACGGTGTTTCTGTGGAGCTGCCTCCATGTCTGTCCGTACAGTGTGGCTGCTGGCTTCAGGCCTTATGTGTGAATTGGTTTTTTCTTAGGGGTTGGAATCTAGAACAGTACAGAAACTGCTTGCTCAGCACCTTGCACAGAATACATGACCCCTTGTAACTCTGAACAACATTTTGTGTTCATTTTTTTAATCGCGTTTGTACACAGAAGTGCTTTGGAACAGGAACTACAATCATTAAGTGTGCTATAAATCACTTCTGTGTTTTGAATTTTGTGGCAGTGACCGTGAACTGCTGACTTCATTGCAGAGTTTGGTACTGGTAAAACCGGGGCTGGTATTGATGCTGAGCCATACTATTTTCAAAAGGCAGTTTTGGAAGACCCTGGTAGCTAGTTAGCTCCCATGCTTTTTTAGTTTGAATTTGTCTTGTATCAATGCATTAGTTTAAAAATGAGAATAGCTGTCAAAACTTGAAGAAACAGAAACCCCGCCGTTAGATAATTAAATGTCACATGTATCATTGACTTAGTGTGCATTTCTGAATGTTGAGTGGTCATTTTCTCTAGTAAATGACTATTTTGTTGCGCAAGGCGGCAGCCGCTGTGCTGCTGTGGGTTTGTGGATAAAGGCTTCGAGGCTTCCACGCTGCGGAAAGCCCTGTAGAATTGATCAGAACCTCGGTAACAAAGGATGGCTCTAACGTGTAATTCTTAGGTAGGTTTTTAAAATGTAGTAGTGAGGACATGTTACTGAAAATGTTGTGACAATAATTTTTGCCTAGGGAACGTGTTTTATTAATCTTTTCTATGCATTAGTGAATGCAACAATACCGCGGTGTCCATATTCAATAAAGAAGGATGTCTGGAAGCTGTGTTACATTGCATGAAGAAATTCTCCACAAATGTGGATCTGGCTATTTCAGTAGGTAAGTGGTAAAAAGAGAAGATTAGGGTTTAAAGGTATTTTTTTCCTTTCCCATATGAATGTAACACTGCTGTCACATCCCTTGCACAGCGCACCTGCCTTAGCATTGCTTAAACTTTACCCTGAATAGGAGACTTGGAGTTCCTTTCTGAACAGCACATCATTCAGAAGCTGATAACTATAGTGCTTGTTTTCAGTCCAAAGGAGAATGGCTTATTTGTGGTTACACAGGAGGAAAGAATTTGTGGAAAGAAACCTCTAGATGGCGGCTATGTCTTTCATTTCTTTCTGTGGTTTTGGTAATGAAGGGTTTAATTTGTAGAGCAAAGGACACAGTCTATCTAAAAATACCCCAAACAACTCCTTTTGCGTTCAACATGTTTTTATTAGTAGCATTGTTATGATAGTCTTACAATAGTCTTGCAGGTGGATGTGTTTGCAACATTTTTTGCTGTTTTCCCTAGCTGGTATACAATGGAGAAATTGAATTTTGAGCAGCTGTAATTAATAGGGGTAGTCCCATGCCCGGTGTCCTACTGTACTCACCTGTTCTATGTACAGGTTTGCCACAGAATATCTTTTAATCAAAACCACAGTTTATGAAGGACGGTGTTGAACCATTACACGATGCAGCGTGAAATGTTTTCTCCCGTGTCTGTGTTTCATCACTCCAGCTTTCAGACAGATAATGCTTTCTCATTAGGAGAGTGAAAGCCGCTATTGGGTTTGTTAATTACTGTTGTTGTTTGCTGCAGCGAACTGCTTGCAGGCAGTGACGGAAGATAACCCGGATCTTCTTTCTTCATTCAATGCTTCTGCACAACGAGTCTTGGAAACGGTGCTGTTGTGTTCGGAGAGCACAATGAAGCACGTCCTGCTGAGGACACTCATAGCAGGTAGGGTGCTCGGGGTGTCTGTAGCGTCGTGATGGAGAGCGCGGCACGTAAAGGAGGGTGGGAAGGACACAATTGGAATTGTTTGGACCTTAGGTGTAGATTTTTACCTCAGATTCTCTATTCCACGTTCTTCTTTTCGCCTCAAATGCTTAAATGTGGCGATTTTTTGATTTTTGAGTGTAATAAATTAATTTTGAGAAGCCTTCGAAAATGATTACCTCGTGTGGATTTGTTATCACAGGTAAAAAATGTCACCAAGATGGCTTGTCATAAATATTGTGTGTTTCCTTACATGCCGAAATTTACTTATGCCCACATCATAAGCTTAATTTTTACAAATTAGTGTATGAAGTGCTAAACAGAAAAAAAATACAAGTCTGTAGAGAAAAGACTTGAAGATTCTTACTGTAATATAAGCAGTGATTGTTTTTAACTAGTGGAGGCTGCGTCCTTACAAAATGTATGACTGCCACAGAGCTGGGAATTGAGTATTTTAACAGATTTTCTATTTCAACTATCTCGTGTTTAGGCACTATCTGGAATATCAAGGATTCCATTCCACCAGGCAGCCTGGGAAGCATGGTTAATGCAATCCTGAAGATATTTTCAGAAGCATTGGCAATAGACGCTGGTGAAACAATTATTCATATGCATGAAGCTGAAAAAAAAAGGTTAAAACTTGCTGTAGAGGCAGAAACTGAGGAAAACATGAGTGACGTTATAGACAACAGTGTTTTGAGCGAAGATGATAACATGGAAGAAATACCGAAAGGGAAAGTCGGAAGAGAAAACGATGTTTCAGACCTACTTCCAGTAAGTGTGGGGCTGGTGCTCGGGCAGCCGGCGCGTTGGGCTGAGGGTTGGGCTGGGCTTAGCCTGAGCCTTAAGCCAGAGTAGCTACCTACTGCTGTTACCAATCCAAATAGCTGGACTATTTTAGCTAAAACTTCGAAGCTGAGCGTGGAGAGTTTCAACCAACTTGTTCAAATGTGAGGAAGTTGTACGGTACGTCAGGAAAGCACGTTTCCATTCTTTTCCTGCGGTGGAAGGTGTGGGTTTGTCTGACACTTGTAGCTAGTGCAGGAGTTCTGATCTCTGCGTAGGGTGAGACTTGTAATGGGTGTAACCATCCCATCACGAGTGGAGGTGGCACAGAGGTTAACGAATGCCTTCACTATTGCACACATTAAATGAGTGACAGAAATACATGTTTCTGTTGAGGCTTTAGCTAACATCAGGTAATCTTGTCCATTACAACTTCAGTGCAGGTGGCATTTCTTAAAGGGAAAATTTGTTCTGAGGCATCCAGCAGACAGGTGATAGGTTTTGTTTGCCTTTTTTTTTTTAATGCAAAGGGGTGAGAAGAGGAAACGGCCGGATTGTATTTTTATCTGACAGCTCAAGCACTTTAAATTGTGCTGAAATGTTTTATTGGTTCATATTTTTCTTTTTTAGTTTGATAAGTGGGAACTGAAGGAGGTGACAGCCTTACTGATGGCTCAGCAGACCGCTCTAGAAATCATTGTTAATATGTGCTGCACTGAAGGTTTGTAGCAATCTCTTCCATTGCAAGTGTCGTGGTGCATTTTGTTTCTGGAACACAACATGTTTAATTTGCTGTTTGGTGATCTTTGCTTTTAAGGGTGAGTGCACATAGACTTGTCGCTCATACCCTCATCTGGGGGACAGATTGGATTGTAATTTCTATTACTAATTTAAGTGGTTATTTTTCTCATTTAAATAATTTCTATCACTCCCATATTTTTTTGCATGCTACTACATGTGCCAACGGAAGAGATATTTCCTAAAAAGTATTACAGCTAAATCTTTGTTCAGTTAGAGCATCATCTGAATGTTCATCTGATACAGTGTAGGTGTGAATCCTATTGCAGGACTGGGACATGAATTTTTTTAAGCAGATAAGCCTTCGAGTTTTGATTTAGTTTTGATAGCTACAAGCGTTGCAAAAGAAAGGAGAGAGCTTTTGATGCAGATCTGGCAGCAGTGCGGATTCAGGCTGTTCAGAGTTCCACCTTTGTGTGCTTTTTCGGAGGAGAGAGAAAGGCTGTTGCTCCGGGGGCAGTAGGAAATAGTATAGTATATCTTCTATGAACTCTGATACTCAGTTTTGATAGCTTTTCTCCAAATCCTTAGGAAAACAAATAAATGATTCTCAAATTCTGTGTAAAATGTACAACCCCACGACCCAAAAAAGTCTTCCAAAACCTGAAAATTGTAATTGCTAGTATAGTTTGTAAGCCTGATGCTAAAGTAATTGTGTAGGAGATAACTTCCTAACTAAATCTTTCAGATTCTAATAAAATCTGCAGTAATACCCAGATATTCCCAGTGGTGATTTTTCTTTTCTCTTGCAGCGCAGGGGTATTCTGCACCTAGAATATGAAGTGCCTTTCATAACTGCATTTCTCATCTAATGAGCTGTAATTCATAAGCTCTCCCCTTTAATTGGAAAATCTCTTGTGGATAAACTGCATATTCTGCCATTCACTCAGCGTAATGTAAGGTTGATTGTGTTGTATTTCACTTCAATACTTTACCCATTCATGGACAGAAAGAAACACAGTCTGTAGAAATTAGGAGGAATCCAGAGGCAGCTGTTCATTTAATTTTGAAGTTATTTGAGGACTAAAATAGCTTTAGCCATTCTGCTGCATTCACATAAATGCTCAGCTTGCCACAGAGCTGAGGGAAATCACCAGGCTGGCAGGAACTGGGATTTTCTGAGCGCCGGTGGCATCTGGCAGCAGTGACATGAGACCCCAGCATTGCTGTCCAGTCTGTAGGTTACCAGCGCTAGTTAAGATAGGATTTCCTTTGGAAATACTTCTGTATTTCCAAGAACGTTAGAAGCAGCCTGACTTTAGTTACGGGCTGATGTTCCAGATTCCAGTTGCTCACTGCAAACACACGACTGTTGTCTTTGTGGTTGCTGAATTGCGTGCTCAGTTCATATAGGTATCATTTAGTTTTCAAATGAGATTTTGCTTTGCTTCATAAAGATGCAGGTCGATTATTTTTTTTTTTTTTTTTCAAGAAGCAGGAGACTGAAAGTGGGATGTCAGCTTTGATTTTGTGGTTGTTGCTGCTGTGGGCTGATTATGCACAAATGACAACTGTCTTCTCATGCAAAAGCTATTAACACTAGCGTATTAATTGGACATTACTATAGGCAAAAGAAGATGCCCATGTGGTCAAGTTGCCACAGCCCAATGAGTTACTTTGCATCAGATAAGCAGTAGTTGTCATCTTCAAATAAATTCTTAAGCTGCTGCACAGTGCAGGTGAAATGCCTTCCTTAGGCCAGGGGTGTCAAATTCATGATCACCGAGGGCCACATCAGCCTTGCATTTGCCTTCAAAGGACAGAGTGTCGTTTTAGGACTTTATAAATGTAACTGCTCCTACATTTACACAGTCCTAAAATGACATCCAGACCTTTGAAGGCAGTTTGACACCTCTGCTGTAGACCTTTCTTGCTGTATTTTAAGTGAATGAATTTGTCATTCACTTTTGTCACAGAGAAAACACGTGGTTGTTAGCATAGTTACTGCAGTACTTTGTTCTCATGAGAATCGGTGCTGTCAGACAAAATTACTTGGGCACTTGTTTCATCCCCGATTTCTGAGCAACCTGATCTCGGTGAAGATGTCCCCGTTCATGGCAGGGGGTTGGACTAGATGAGCTTTGAAGGTCCCTTCCAACCCAAACTATTCTATAATCCTATGATATTTTTTCATCATAGTTAAATATCCTGAGCTACGTACACAGGCAGAGCTTTCACCTCTTGGTGAGGAGGATCCCTCCTACCCGTAGACTTAGGACTTGCGTAAACACCAGTATCGCACCCGTTAAAATGTAACCAGCTTTAAAACAAATTGAGATAAATCAGTGTAAACCCTGCGGATGTAGATATATCAGCTTAAATACAAATGATGGACGTAGCTTGTGCTTGTCAGGCTGAGTCTGCCATGAGCCATGGACTGATGATTCACTTTGCAGTAGCTGTGCCCCAGGTAACACCACCTCAGCCCCTCTCCCCTTACACATCTGTAGTAGAGTAAATCCTGTGAGTATTAACCTAGTTCAGGTTTGTAGCTGTAAACCTAGTTTAATTCACTTGCTGTGAAGACAGCACCATCTTCATCCGGCCCATTTGTGCCTGGTCAGAGGGCATCTGAGAAAACAGGTGCCTTAAACTGACTGCACTTAGTAAACAAGTTCACTTAAACTGTTGTATTTGTATGCTTGAACCTAGCTCAAAAAGTAAAATGGTACAATCTTAAAATATTAGTAAATGCTTTACAAAATGTTTCTTCTGCACCTTTTTTGATATCTTGAAGTGAAGCATAGTTAATACCAGAGAGTGAAGTACCTGTGTATGAAGAATCTCTCATAAGAATGCTTGTTGCCTGAGTGAATACAAAATAAGTACTTTTTCTTTTAATACAACTTAAACAGAAGCAGTATAATATTTAGAACTGTGGCTTGATGGCGCTTGGTTTGCGTGGATTTCATTAGAGCCTTCATTAAAGACTCCTAAAGCAAGAGATGATTGAGAAGCAGGATACCCTTGCAGCAGTGCTGTTACGTGTACAAGTCTGTCTTCTGTTCTCAGATCCCTCCGATGATGAATGGGAAGAGCTCTCCAGCAGTGATGAAAGCGACTTGTTTATGGAAAACTCGTACAATGAAGGGAGTGGGCTGCTAATGTCACCCCTGTGCCTCTCTGATGAGGTTAACTCGGCGTTTCTGAACAACCTCATTCCAAAGAAGGTATTGCCTTTCCTTTTATTTCCGACACGTGGTACAGTCTTTTGCTTCTGCCCGGTTTGTATCCCAGGTTAGGCAAGTTATCCCAATCTATCTGGAGAAAAAGAATATCTTTATAAAAATCAGTTTAGCTTCACTTTTTTTGGCCTAGAGGTGGAGCATCATCACATGAGCTGTCTTGACCTAAATAATTTCTTCATCTAAGTGGGAATAGAAGGATCACGTGTTTCAGAAATCTGGTGCTTATTTTAATTATTATTTTCCAAAAACACAAAGGTGGTTATTCCTTGATTTGGACATGAAAGAAGTCCCAGATTTCCATATTAACTGAGGTGGAAGGTAATGCATGTGAATGGCAGCAGTCAGCACCAAAGAAGTGCAAGATCCTTTTTCCGCCTGTTTTATACACAATATCTGAAGTACAATATTTGACACAAACAAGAATTCAAATGTTCTTGTTTCAGAGCTGTTTTGCTCATTCTTATTTAGGGTTGTGAAGATGAGATTCGTCATTTGAATCAGTTATTACGCTACTTCAGCAGTGTGGTATTATAGAATTCTGACCCAAAGCATCAAGGTGCAAGATGAAAACATTGAAGGCTTTTTGAACTCAGTACCAAGTGTTCTAAGTTTCGTGGCAAGGTCTTTTAGACTTGCAGCTGGCTGAAAATTTGGTAACAGAAGCTGTAAGAAGAAAGGTCTAAATAATAAAAAAAATAGCAGAGACTTAGAAAATCACTTTTGTTCGGTACAGTTTGATACTTACGCTATGCTAAACCCAGGTATAATTGCACCATTGGGTGACTGAGGAAGAGTCTGACATTTTTATTAGGTGAGACACTTGCTACCTGAAATGTTTTGAAATATGTAGGTTGAAGTATCTGTTTGATGTTAAACTAAAATTTCAGTCTTCCCCCCCCAAACACACCTGAAAAACCAAACACCAAGCTTTATTGCTAAATCTTTCTTTTTCCCCTCCCCAGATTCTTGAAAAAACTGCTTTTCCGAACAGTGTTGCTCTAGACATCTGTATGCACAATCCGTCTTGGAAACCATTAATTAAAAAGTAGGAATTTCATTGTCTCTCTTGTTTTTCATGTCTATTCAGTTGGTTTAGAACTCTTAGAAGGATTGCCCATCTTTGGGTTACTTTTAAGATGTGGCCAATGGCAGATCCGATACACGATTTTGACTAGATACAAATGTTCGTGTAAATTGAACACTGGATCGCAGCCTTATTTAATTCTAGATTGTCTTTTGACGTGTGTTTTCCAAGAGCTCTGCTAAGCGCATGTGGTGTTTGTTCCAGGCTGAACGCCGTGCAGTGTCGAGCTTTGACGTGTCTTCACAGCATTTTGTTGGTGTCGGACGTGGATTGTCTGGGAGGAGCTTCAGCACTTCAGTCCCTTGCACAGCATCTCTCACAGCTAGTTTTTTCTAAAACGGGTAAGATGGTTAGTAAGGGGGGCTTGCCGACCTATTGCATATAGGTATAAGGTCGCCACGTACATTGTTAAGTTTTAATGTCGTTTTATTACTAATTTTATCCCTCTGGCCTTTCAAAATAAGGATACTGCATGTTGGAAATGTGCTGACAAAACAGTGTATCCTGATGTGTTTATCCAAATTGCATCTTGACGCTTCATGTCTGTGTGTTCCTGCAGAAAGTCACTAAGTTAGTGCTTGAATCCTCTGAGACCAGAACTGCTTGCTTGGTCATATTTGTGACAGTAGCAGTTTGTCATCAATCAGACAAGCCATGAAGACGACGAGATGTTTTCATTTTAAATGTGCAAACTTGCCTGAATAGCCATGTGAAAAGGAGGGTCTCTAGCACAGTCTTTCACATCATTTTTTTCTAGGAATCTTACAAAATCATGGCAAAGGTGATTGTTGCAAAAATCTCCAGAATGTACATGCTTATTACAGTAGGGAAGACAGCAGCCGCCTTGTCTCTGGGACATGCTTTGTGCATATGATCACACAGCTTTATTGAAAATATATTAGTAATATGAAAATGCGCCAAGTTTTTATGACCAAATATTAAAGTTGCTTAACATCCTGTTATGGTGGTGGTTCAATTTCAATGGAGAAGGCGATAAATTTCATTCTTCTAAAAATACTATTATAGAAAATCAGGTATATCCTGGTAAACACAGTAATGTATCCACTGTAGTTCCTCCAAGGCATGTTATTCCATACCGATACTGTAAAGGTTTCCCCACAGACCTGCTGGTATTGTCAGTATTATTGGATGCTCTAGTGTAGATATGTAGCAGTTAGCATTTCCAGCTGCCTCCTGTAGTGTTACACATAACATCAGCATCATTCCAGTAATACTGTTGGGCCACTTAAGCTATGATCTTTCTGTTACTGACACAAGAGAAGCTGAACTGAGATGAAAATACAACGACAAACAACAAAAAAAGGAGAAAAAAAATGGTTCCAAGTTGATGATCTGGTTCCCTGACAGGCCGCTTCATTCAGTCTATTCTGATAATCTGTTTTCATTTTAAGGTCACTGTTGATGGCTTTTCAAAAAATTAGAGCTATGCTTAGAGGCTGGAAAAGCCTTCCAACTCTCAAAATTGTCAGAAAGCATTTTTCCCAAGACAGATCAGTTGAAATCCAGCATATGCATGGCTTTGTCATTTCTTGTCTCTTAGAAGCTGGAGAAGCTCCGTTTTCTTCCTTTCCTCCAAGCATCGTCATTTGTAGCCATAAATGTGATGTATGTAGTTCTTACTCGCTGCATAGTATGCCACTGCATTAATGCTTGAAAACGCTTCTGCCTGCAAAACACACTTATTTCTCAGTGCCATTAAAAGCATGTGATCGGTCCACGGGAACACTTACTGAGACCGTTGTTCTCAAAATACTGAAATGCAGGAATTGAAAATAAGTATGAAGACATATGCGAGGAAGTTCACATAAAATAGTTGTCTCATGCTTGAACAGCAGGACTCGCAAGATTTCGGGGTCTACACGTCATGCTTTGCAATAGTATATCCCTAGATGAAGACAGAGCGTGCTAATAAATTAGTTTACTGACCTACATACATTTTCCTTAACAGGCTATGGTTTTAATAGTTAAATGCTATGAAATGGAAGCTGCCAGATAGAGTTGGTAACGTACCAACATGTGGTTAGAGGAATTCTGTGGTTTACAGAGTGAAGAAGAGGTTTAAAGGTCTGGTTGCTTACATGGGAAAGGAAGAGGTACGCTTGAAGTAATGGAGTGTTTCTGCATCTGGAGTAGACCAGAAAATAAGAACACGTTAGAGGAAAATAAAAAGCTTAAAGTAGTGCAGAACGTGTGCTGAAGATGTTGGCTGGTATCGATGAATTCGTAGTTAAACAAGAATAGTGCAGTGCTTGAATCATACAGTTCTGAAAGGTTATTAAAGCGCTGGAGAACACGCTCTTCACGTGAATTGGAAAGAGTCCAGTGTTCTGGGTGTCTAAAAAGCCTGCTTAGAAGACAGAGTAAAGGAGCTGAAGTACACAGTCAGCTTTCTCAGTCGCTGCGTTATGACCTCCCTGTGCTGCCGGCCGAGGTTTGTACCTCGCGTTCGGTCACACAAGTGCCTTAACCAGGGACGTGCCTGAGAAGTAGGAGCAGCTGAATTCAAACAAATCACTATGGTTACAGCCTACAAAGACCAGGCACTGAGAATCCAGCTCTTCCTGTTTGTGGTAGTACCTGAAGGAACAATTAAGGGATTAAAGAATTTGTATTTCTTTGCTTCTTGTATCCTTCACCTTCCTGTTTAACTTTTGGCTCTGGGTTCAATTCCTGGACAGAACTCCTTGCAGACACAGAATTCCTGGAAGCCATAACCAGCGCGCTGAGGGCTCTCCTACAAACAATGGCATCAAAGAACATCTCCCAGGTAAGAGCTTTCAAACTCAAATGCTCCGGTAGGTTCAAATGCACGTGAGATTGCGCTGCAAAGTTTTTGAGACAAAAACATTTAAATGAAGTGCTAAATTTCAGCGACTGTGAACACTGAAAGAACAGATTTAATAGCGTTCATTCTTTATATTTTTCATGGACCAGGAATACTTTTGTATGTATCTCTTCCTTAACATAAATAGATGAGAGGTATTTCAAAACCAAAACAGTGATAAGGCATGGGTGTTATCATTAGGAGATGGATAGAATGACAAACATTTAGTAATTCAGTGCCTAGAAACATGAATTCTTTATTTCTAGTTGAAGCTAGTTGTCCTTTGGGAATCTTGGTTGGACATGAATTAGGGAGCTAAATCTAGGAATGAAGCGCAATAGTTGTTATACAAGCTGTAATACTACATGGTCTGCTGGTCCTTTCTGGCTTTAAACTGAAAAATGAGCTTTTATGCTATAAGTTGTAATGACTTGGAAATAGCTATTGAGCTAGTTAAGTCTGTGAAAATCCCTTTGGTCTCAGAACTTTCTCTTCAGTTTCATACCAGCCTTGGTTATCTTCTGGAAAAAACACCTTGAGAAGTTGAAAGGGAGAATTTAACCGTTTTCTCGCCAGTTGCATTGTTGGTATTCATGTAGTTTTCACAATACAGGACTGTGTTTCTCTGTTACAAATTTGCCTGTGTTCTGTAAAAGCAAATTATTTAAATATGAAATCCATGAAAATGTAAGTATGTCTGTCTGCCTTGTTTTCTTTCCCCTTGCCAAACAGTGCATGACTCCCGAGCAGCTCTTGGCTTTATGTGAGGCTGCTATTCACAGCAGCAACGCCAGTGTTCGAGTGAACGTCGTGAGCATCCTTGGAATCTCTGGCAGCGTCCTGGCGAAAGGACAAGATACAGCTGAAACACTAAAGGTGAAAAAGCAAACTTTGCATTGCAACCCTACAACAGTTTTGATACTTCAATTTTCTTAAGCATTGCTGGCAAAATCGATTTTTATCTCTTATTTCAGATGATTGGAAAATTTCTTCTTGAGGTCGCTATGAAGGAATCCTCTCTTGTCGTAGCAGGGGAAGCCTTGGATGCACTTTTCGATGTATTTGCAGATGGTAAAGAAGCAGAAAAGGCCGCGGTACAGATCAAGTTGCTCCCAGCACTGAAGGAATTCCAGCCAATGTTCAAAATGAGGGTAGGCATCAAATGCAGCCAACTCAGGGTCTCAGCACACAATGGGGGTTAAAATTTTGACACTTGGGCTGATAGAAGATAAAATTAAGCAGGAATATATGGCTTTATAAGATGACCAAGAAAGATAAAACAAATAATCGAATTCCTGATATTCTGCTTTAGAGGAAAGCAAATAGACTTCCCTTGCGGTTCATGGAACTGTCAAGGTAACAGCGCAGCATCTTCATCGCAACCTCAGTGTTATTGACGTCCTAATCACCATATTGTTCTGAAACCCTTGTAAAAAGAAAATAATAATCTTGCAAGTGTCTCTGGAGGAGAAAACAGCTACGCTGGTGGGAGAGAAGTCCCTCTGAAGTTACATTGACATCTTTTGGTTTTAACTTGCTGTAGTTGCAGGTGGGACATTTTTGTTCTGTTGGTTAGTTAAATAAATCATGTACTCCATATTTTCAAGAATCACAAGGCCAAAATTCTAAACTGTCATTTTAAGCACATATTTTTCTTCACTAACGAATGACCTTCAATTTGTTGTTTCTTTAGTCAGATGAAGACCGAGGGTTGACTTTCAGAGTCTTAAAGCTAAGCAGTATACACACTAAATACACACCTGGCAGTGCTGCTGCTGTTTGGTTCATTAGATGTGCAAGGTCTGTCATAGAAAAAGCTACAGAAAGTAAGTGTTTCAGATTGATGAGTGAAATAGCATGCCAGTAGTGGTCTAGATTTAGGCAGAGATGTATTCTAGTAAATTGGCTTGTAGAACTAATTGCTGGCTCCGCCTGAGCACATGTGAATATGTTGGAGTTCTCAAGGCATGGCTAGCACGCCTTGATATAAAACATACATACAATTGCTATAAGCTGTAGGTGATCTAAAAGGAGAAAGTTCTCCATTAGTAAAGCATGTTTTTTTTTGGTTTTACAGATGCGAAAAGAAGGCAAAGGACAATATAGTACAGATCAACTGTGTGTGCTTGACAATGTGAAGATGAATTTGAGAAGATTCATTGCATATCAGGAGACACTAGGGAAAACTCCAACTTGAAACATCAAGGAACTTTACACTAAGGTTTCCCTTATTGAATAATGTTTTCCAAAAATATAACCGTTTTGAACTTCGAAAATGTATTGAGCAGAGCAGTTTTGTTAATACTGCATTTTTTTTACATGTAGTATTTTTATACTTCTGGGTTGATGCAATATGAAACTCTCATCAGTGTAAAAAAACACAGCATACTTTGAAATTCAGTGTTAGCGGTGATAAGAATGTGCTCTTGTGGTCCTGAGGTCTGTACACAGCACCACCGTCGTTGCTCAGAAACCCTCATGCATCCTGGCAGAAAACTGTAACTGCACCAAGAAGTAATTTAGAGAATATTCTCGGTTATGTGGCAGATCAAGAGAAAAACTGTAAAAGCTCAATATGTTTTTCAGGGAATTGAGCAGGGGCAGGATGTTTGGATTTGCTCTTACCTGTCTTTAGAATTGCACGGGCACTTATGGCAAGTTTCCCAAGAGGAGCGTGTGACGAACGTGTAGATTACTGTCTGTTACTTCATGAGCTTGATCAAAGAGAAGCCTGTTTCAGATTCATTCATGATGAATTCAGTGTGACAGCTTTTTGCTGTGGAAATCAGTGTAAGAGGATCCTACGCTTATATGCAGCTCCCTGGTTTTACTTTGTTTTGATTGGTGTTTCTGCAAATCAAGTCTCCCGAATTACTTTCTTCCTTGTAATTCTACATCAGGATGAATTTGAATTCAGGGAGGTGGTAAACTTATTAAGTATTTTTTATAGCGAGGTGTTATCTAAAGTAACTTTATAATTACTTAAAATACCCTTTTTCATATATTTGTGATAGAGATTTTTAAGCTGTAAAATACAGAAATTATTTTCAAAAAATGCCGCTGGTTCATGAAGATTGTATGTGAACTTCCGTATACCTAAAGCTTTGTTTCTGTTTCCGTGAACGAGATCTTCTCACATGCGTTTTTTAAGGGGAAAAAACCCACAACAAACCACCAAAGCATTTTGTTATGCTGTTTTTTGAAATGGGACCTTTTTCTTCCCTTTTACCATGCTGCCTTAGCACAGGCATCTAGTTTTTGGCGAAATTTTGCCCACGGTGTTAGGCGTGGAACTACAAAGCCCAGATTTGCTCGGTTTGTTAGATTTCAGTCTCTTAGGTTGGAGAGCAGGCTCAGGGACTGACCGGCTAACTTGCAAACGGCTGACTTTATGAAATCCTGACAGAGAAAGGGAAAAAGCGAGTTTAAGCAGCTCTACTGCCTGGAAGTCCTGTTATTGCTGTTACTTGGCAGGAGCTGGATGAAGTGTGTGCTGTGGTGCGACGCCTGCTGATCAAACGAGTGAGTGTGGGACGGGGAGGGCTTGAGGCCATTGAGCCTGGCCTAGAGAAGTCCAGGAGAAGTCCTGAGGAGCAGCTGGAAGGTTCTCCTGGGATCTGGCAGCAAAGAGGGCTGGAGTGTCGCAGTTGAGGTGGATTATGGCATCAGACTGCACCGTGCGTGGATTTTAATCCCAATGTTAATTACTCTTGCTGTGACTGCAGATAGGATAATATTAACCTGATAAGAGATGTTAGTATTTGTAGCACTTAAAAAGACATCCACGCACAAAGTTGGGCTCTCATTTTCTGGGTGCCACATAGAATTGTAAGGTGATCCAGGTTGGCGAGGATCTCTGGAGGTCTCAGTCCAGTCCGCTGCTCACAGCAAGGCTTACCTGGGAGTCAGATAGGTTGTGCTAGGCCTTGAGCATGTCTGAGGATGGAAACGCCACAGCTCTGGGCAGCCTTTTCCAGCGCTTGACTGCCCTGCTGTGAACACTTTTTTTTCTTTTTCCCCTTGTACCTACTAGGACTTCCCCCTGTTGCAAAATGTGCCCCTTGTCCTTTGCACGCCACAAGAAGCATCTGTCTCCGCCTCTTATAACCCCCATCTGGCAGCTGAAAATAACAATTATATTGCACTCCCGTCCGGGCTGAACCAACACAGCTCCCTCAGCCCGTCCTCCTGTGCTCCAGCCCTCTGACCATCCGGGCGCCCTTCTGCTTTGCCTGCCCTGCTGCCTCTTATACCGGGGGGCCCAAAACTGGACACAGTATTCCAGATGTGATCTCACGAGTGCTGAACAGAGGGAAGGAATTGGTTTTCTGCTAATGCAGCCCGTTATTTGTGAGCCTTCATCACCACAGAGCTGCGCTGCCGACTCCTCCTCAGCTTATCGTCCACCAGGACCCTTAGGTCCTTCTCTGCAAAACTGCTCTTTGGTCATTCAGTCCAGAGCCTGCTCTGTTTTATGGGGTTACTCTGTCCCGAACGTGGGACTTTGTATTTGACATCATGTGTAGCAGTCAGAGTCTGGTTCCTGGGGGCTGGTAGAACAATAAAGTATGTTATTTTTTGTTTAGTGTTTGGTTTTGGTCTTATTTTAAGTTACTAATGAAATGTTTCATCTTCAAATATGAATGTGAAAGTTGCAGATAACTATACAGAAGATAGGGCATCCACTAGGAAACGTGATTTTCTTAACATCATCTGTCAGACCCCATTTTTTCCTTTAAGTGAAAAGACAGACTGTCATTTAGATCCTGAACTATTCCAGCAGTAGGAATGCATGGATTATTTTTTTCGCTATGCACTAATCAGTTGAACGTCTTAAAAAATAATTTGTGTCCTAATAAGATAGGTGCATAATATGAACCGTATCGCTTGCAGAAGTACATGATTTTTAGTGTTCAAAATATTTGCTTCTCTCTCCTGGTATGCTTGCCATTTCTAGCTAACAGCTGAAAGAGAAATGAGGACATGCAAAGGCATTTTGGTGAGTTGGTGCTAAAACCCTGACATACAAAAACTGAACTAATCCGCTTGGTGTCTAATGGAGGGTTTGTGACCGAACAAGAGGTAATAATTTTGTATATTAATTTAGAGAGCACGTTCTGCTTGTAAGGTATAAAAGATAATAGGAAAAGCATGGGAAACTCTTGAAGAGTTTTGTCTATGGAAGACAAGGCAAGTTATCCGTGATTTAAAGCAGTGTCAGATCGGGGCCTAAAGCCAGATGAGATTTATAAATACAGAAGAGCTAAGCTGTAAGATTGAGGCTATAAATGTTCTGACACAGTTAAGGAAAATGAAGGCAGCAGCAGAAGTGATGATGTGGTGCAAATTAAACGTTTTGGGGGCTCTTTTGGCACTGGTTTATTTAAATAGGTTTAGGGTAAGCTTGAGACAAAGATAAGATCCTTGACAGCCTGCAAAGGCAAAGCCAAAGCCAGACCTTGAAGATGCTTTGAGGGTGGCAGAAATTGGCCTGATCTAGCTGGTGTGCGGTATAAGTAAATAGATGCTAACCAGATGTACGCGATCGTCATCAGTTCATGGAATCACACGGGTAAGACCGGTGTCAAAACAGGTACCTGACACTGAATTTATTGGCTTATCCTGGTCCTTAAGGCATCATCTGTGCCTCAGTTAAGAGCTGCGATCCTTTGAAAGTGTGGATCAGGAGTGCCCATCGCTATGTGGGTTTATTTTTGCTCCCGATGTAAAGAAACAAGTGGCAAGATTAAAATAAGCATTTGTTGTGAAGTACTTTTTATACATCATGCCTTGACATTCAGAAGATGCCTATATGTCACATCATAGTCGGTAGTTTATTTGGAGCTTGTGATGTGTGTTGAAGGTATTTTTTGCACAATATGGGTTTTTATAAGATTGTCATTTAAGAGGAACAAGAATAACTTTACCCAGTACTACTTGGCTTGGTTTTATGTTTTTATTTTGAGATAAAATATATTAAAAAAAAAAATCAGAGCGCAGTCAAATTACAAAACAAGGACTGTGGTGGAGAACAAATTCGTTTAAGTATTACAAATGAAATGCAGATCTTGTGGAATATTGACATAAAACAACCAACCAAAAATGCACCTAAACTTGAGTTCTGTTTCCTTCCTAAGTGATTTTCAGTAAAAGCATTTCCAGAGGAGCGGATGGAAGCGTCTAGCCTCACATCTACTGTTCCGAATTCAAATTCAAGCAAAGCTTGCGGTAATTGCAAATAATGTAATTGTTCCTTTCTGGCACAGATGAATTGAGCAAACAATCTAAATATAGTTTGTGCTGGACATACTGCTACGATATACAACATTAGGATAATTGGCAAGAACCGAAGACACTGACAGTCACAGCAGATTAAGGGACCTGGAGGTTTTCCACGAGGGCTGAAACGCGGTGAGCCTTTTGCTTTGAAGAAGCTTTTACTTGAGCGGTATTTTTGGGTCTTTTTGACTAATTTCCAAATAAATTCAAACTGTTAACTTTTGTACCTTCTGGGAAAAACAGCATGAATTTAAATCAACTCGCTCTAATTTAGTTTCTATATTATTTTCATAATTTCCTTGCTTTTGTGAGAGGGATTTTGCCAGACATAATTCAGTGACCACATAAACACATAGTTTGAGACTTGCACACAAAGGATACGCTAAGACGCTGCTTTTTGTTGTTTTCAATTTCAAATCTGCGTGTCAGGAACTCCTCGCATTACTGTTATATTAAGGCCTTAAATCAAACTGCTTGTGCACTGAAATGCGACAGCACTGTAATAATCCATACGCTGTTAGGACGGTCGCGGCTGCTCCGTGTTCTCAACGTGACAGAGGGTCCCACATCAATACCGGCACCGCTTTTAAATACGTGTTGGGATTTCAATGTGCCTTCTCTGGGTGTTTATTCCTTTTTTGACAAAAATCCCCACGTGGATTGTTTTTCTCCTCTGGCATGTGAATTTTATATATATATATATTTTAAGGAAAATTGTGTCTGCCGCTTCCCTCCTCCCCGGCCCTTGCTGGAGGGTGAAAGGCGCTTCCAGAATTTAGCGAAATGGCTGATTCAGCTATAAAATGCACGATGTTTCTAAATGACCTTTTCTGAGAAGTTCTCTTTTCAGTAAGTAGAAGAGTTAAAGTTCAAAGTCGTGATTAAAAAAATCCCTTTGACCGTGTTCAAGTGAGGGGGGTTTGTCTGTTCGTTTTGTTAATACCCATAGATACACTCCCTGATGTGAAGCCTTTGTGGTATCACACCACCCGTGTTGTGTCCTGCCTTTATTTGCTTGGGACCAGGGTTGCTGCTGAGGAGTCCTATAAATTAATAAACCTCAGGCCTACAACAAAACTTGTTTACGTTTGTGTGCTATGAGTGTAGAACAAATCACTGATTTTTGCAGAATTAGTTTTTAGAAAGCAAAACAATGGGTAGTTTTACTGTTACCTCCTTAAGGATAACATGAAATCCTTCATTAATGTGCACTTTTCTTTATTGCGTTTTAAAAAAATAATATTATGAATTGAAACCTTTTTATTTGCATCTTTGATTGAAGATGAACAGCAAGCGAGTAATTTTCCACTTACCTTTTTCTGGGCTGTTTATAATTCTTAGAATAACTGAAGAATGTGTTTTGGAAAACAGGGTTATTCAGGGTGGTTTTTTTCCACGTCCAAGCTGTGCTTCAGTCCCACCAGTTTCCACTTGGCTTTTGAAGGTGATTTTAGGTACAGATCCTAACTCTCAAAGCAGTTAAGTCGGTCAACTTGAACCCCACGTTCTACCCTGCAGCTTCTTGGGGCAGTTGGGTGTGCAGACCACCACCCTGTGACAGAGCAGAGCAAGGGTGGGGACAGGTGTGCTGCTCTGCGGAGGGGGGAGAAGACAACTTCAACCTTCGGTTGTTGTCAGGGAGTGGTGCTAAAACTTGTTCTTTGAAAAGTGTCCACCCCATGGAATACTTACAATTGAAATGCAGCTTTTCTATTCCAAAACCTCCATCTCCCTGAAGAGAAATTGTCTCCCATGCAATTCTGAGGGTATGGGAAGCACCAGGCCCTCCTTGCAGCATGCTGGCGACTTTCTAGCCCATATTAAAGATGTTTTAAGGCTGTAACACTAAAAATAAAATGGACTTTGACCAGAATTTGTAGTGCCAAATGTTGCCATTTGCTGTGTTGTGTATGTTATGTGTTTTTCCCTCTGCAGCAGCGCTGGCTGTATGAGAGCATGGCACCTAGGCTATCTTATGACAGGCACGAAGAGCCAGAAGTGCCTGTAACCATCCCCAAAAGAGTTTTAGGGGAGTGCAGTGGCAGCTGGCAAAGGTGAATCTGGAATATTGTGTCACACCTGGAATATTGTGTCCAGTTGTGGCCCCTCAGTTCCAGCAGGACAGGGAACTGCTGGAGAGAGTCCAGCGCAGCCACCAAGATGCTGAAGGGAGTGGAGCATCTCCCGTGTGAGGAAAGGCTGAGGGAGCTGGGGCTCTGGAGCTGGACAAGAGGACACTGAGGGGGGACTCATTCCTGGGGATCAAGATGGAAAGGGGGAGTGTCAGGAGGATGGAGCCAGGCTCTTCTGGTGACAACCAGTGACAGGACAAGGGGCAATGGGTGCAAACTGGAACACAGGAGGTTCCACTGAAAGGTGAGAAGCAACTTGTTGGGGGTGAGGGTGGCAGAGCCTGGCCCAGGCTGCCCAGGGAGGTTGTGGAGTCTCCTTCTGTGCAGACATTCCAACCCGCCTGGACACCTTCCTGTGTAACCTCATCTGGGTGTTCCTGCTCCATGGGGGAATTGCACTGGATGAACTTTCCAGGTCCCTTCAACCCCTGACACGCTGGGACTCTGTGAGGTGCCGGCAGAAGACACCATGCACCGCAGGACGCTGGTCCCGGTGTGCCCGGTGTCCTTGTCCGCTGTGCTGGGGTGACAGGGGCAGCACCCGCCCCTGCGGCCGGCGGGGCTGGGGGAGCCGGGCCGAGGGCTCGTCCTCCCGGCCGCAGCCCTGAGCCGCGGGGCTCTCTCAGCAGCCGCCTCCGCTGAGGGCCGGGACCGGGCGCCGGCACCGTGAGAGGAGCCGCTGCTCTCGGCCCAGAGCCGCCCGGCCCCGGGGCTCCGCTCCCCAGCGCCCGGGCCCCGGCGCAGGGGAGGCCGGTGCGGGGCCGGGGCGCCCGGCGGGTCCGGTGATGATCCCGGGCCCGCCACTGCCGCCGCCCGCCGGCCCGGCCGCCGCCGCCCCCTTCCGTGCGCGGCCCGTGTGCCGGCGGCCCAGCCGGGCCCCGCCTCGCCGCGCTCGCCAGGAGGGGCGGGGGCTGTGGAGCGACGGCAGCGAGCAGGCAGGCGCGGAGCTGCCCTTCCATAGGAGCCGCCATTAGCGCTGGGACCCGGTGACAGGGTCTCGGCGGCGGCGGCCGGCGCGGCGCGGGGAGCGGAGGCAGCCGGGGTGGGTCCCCGTTTGATGGATCCCCGGATCGCCTGGTTCCAGCCAGAGCAGCTCGGCCCCTCGAACCGCCTGTGGATGCAGATCTGGGAGACCACGCAGGGGGTCCGCAACCTCTACTTCCAGCAGCAGCAGCAGCAGCAGGAGCAGCAGCAGCAGAGCGCCCCCGCCGGGGCCGGCCCGGCCTCCCCGCCCGGCATGTACCGCGCCCCCCGCGCCGACCCCCAGCCCGACTTCCTGCCGCTCGAGAGCGCCAACAACCAGCACAACCGCAGCCTCCGCCAGGCCTCGCCGCCCCCGGGGGCCGCCGCCTGGGCCCGGCCCGCACGGGGGGGCCCGCCCGCCGCCGCCGCCGCGGCCGCCAGCAACAAGAGGAAGCGCGACAACAAGGCCAGCACCTTCGGGCTCAACTACAGCCTGCTGCTGGGCAGCCCCGGCCAGGGCCGGGCCCCCGCCCTGGGGGACGAGCCGGCCGCCCGGGCCCAGGCCGGCCTGGCCGAGCCGCTCTACACCGGCACCCCCTGGAAGAAGAGGAACTACAGCCAGGGCGTCGTGGGGTGAGCGGCCGCGGGCCGGGCCGGGTGGGCGAGGGGGCGCCGGGCAGCGGCAGCGCCGGGCCTGGCCCCGGCCCGGCCTCCGGAGTAGGCGGCGGCGCAGGCCCTGCCCGCCCCGGGGCCAGCGCGGGGAGCGGGGCCGGGCAGCGGGGCCGGGGCGGCCGCCGAGCCGCGGTGGGGGACGCTGGGCCGCGGCAGCCGAGGCGGGGCGCGGCGCAGGCCCGGGGCCGGGGAAGCGGGCGCGGTGTGCGCCGGGCTGCCCGGCTGTCAGCGCGGAGCGGCCTGCGGCGGGGCAGCCCCTCGGCGCTCTCGCGGGCCGGGGCGGCGGCTCCTCGGGCAGGGGCAGCGCAGCCGTGCGGCGGCGGCTGCCCGGGGGCTCCTCGCCGCGCCGCCGCTGTCACCGCCCGGCCCGTGGGGCGTGTTCCCCCCGTGCTCGCCGGCCCCGCGGGGCTCGTGTCGCTGCCGGGCTGCCTGGTAGCGCTGCTGCTCCTCACGGGCAGCGGGGCCGCGGTGGCTCGGGGGGCAGAGCGGGCGGGACTAGCGCAGGAGCTACACCTTTAAAGCAGTAATAACCCGCTCCTTTAAAAGAAGGCGCCTGGGCTCTGTAGGTACGCGGGGCGTGCGTTTTCTGAGAGCTGACAGCAGGTGTGCGTGTGTGCGGGCACCCGCTCTCCGAAATAAACTTGTGCGCATCTACAGAGCGTTATGGATTTCAGTATGGGATTGTTAATGGTTTTCATGGCTCTGTGGCTATGGAATGCATGTGCTGATCTGAGTGTTTTGTCCATGGTGCTTTTGCCTTAGCTTAGGTCCCAGCGGCTTGTGTTGCACCAGCCCGCAGAGACCGAGGGCAGGCAAGCGTGGCTTCTGCTTACCGGACAGCTGTTCTGAGCCCTTTCTCCCTCCTTTTTCTAAATACAGGGCTGGCCTTTGGTATGGGTGATGCCCTGGATAAAAGCCATTCGGTAACTTCTGCGTTCCTTTTTTCAAGTTCACGCTTTTCAAAATACAAGCTTCGCCTTGATTCGTACCGTGCCCGTCCTCCCCGTGGCAGGAGCACGTTGGCGCGTTTGACCTGTCCCGTGTGGAGTGCTGGTGCGGTGTGTGCAGGTGTGATTCCCTTTCCACCCCTGCTCGTTTCCAAGCAGGTCTGGCCCGCTTCCAGGGTTCAGATGGCGGAGGTGTATGGTGACAGGCCAAGGCCCAGAAGAGCTCATTTTAGAAATTGGGAATGATTTGGGTGCGTCAGTTTTGGTGTTCCCAGCTTGTATCTAAGGGCCTCCCCCCACTGGAAAGCGTTGACCTCTTGGCCTTCTGAAACTGCAGTTCTGTAAGATTTCACCATTCAAATTTGCTGGTTGCCTTGGAGGGCAGACTTTGCCACCTCTGGCTCCCTGTTTTCTTGCCAGCTCCTGTGTTACCTTTGCTGCTGGGCTTATAATAATTCATAAAATGACACTGCAGAAGTGTGCTATTTTAAGTTCTGTAGCCACTATACATTGGAACCTTCCATAAGTTCCTTCACACAACTTAAGAGTAATGTGTGCAGCACGTACCAAGTACTGAATTTTCCTGAGTTAGTTTTTGGACGCTGTTTTTCTTGTTAAGGAACATTATTAGAAGTGCTTTTCTGTCTTGTAAACCCATAAACCTTTTCTCTGCATTGAAGATATAGGGCTGGGGAGTGGGAAAGGGCTTCAGCAAGAGCTTAATAATAATAATAGAGGGGGAAAAGGGCGAGCTTCAGCAAGAGATTAATAATAATAATGATAATAATAAAGGGGGAAAAGGGCGAGCCTTAGCAAGAGATTAATAATAATAATGATAATAATAATAAAGGGGGAAAAGGGTGAGCTTCAGCAAGAGATTAATAATAATAATGATGATAATAATAATAAAGGGGGAAAAGGGTGAGCTTCAGCAAGAGGTTAATAATGATAGCAACTGTACCAAAGTATTCTGTTGATAGAGTAGAATTTCGGTTGAATAGGTTTCAAACTCGAAAAGTACTCATATGTTGGTGTACATTTGGCTTGGCTGTCTAGTTTGTGGCACATATATTTACACGATGTGGAGGTTCTGTTTTAGCTGTTTCCTTTGTTCAAAGCAGAGTGTCTCTAAGATACACCCCTACGTTGCTTTTCCTAAATTATAGAAGTGAGCGGTGCTTGCTTCTAAAAAGCTATTTATTCCAAAGGTATTTAGAGGCAGTTGGCTGGCAAATCTTGAATGAGAAATTGTGAGAACAATTTCTAAAAGCGTTGAAGCCTCTTAGGAAAGCCTAGGAAATCCTTAGTTCTTGTCGAGTTCGGTGAGGCTGCCTGGTGTGCGCTGGGGTGCTGCCGTCACCCTGTGTACAGGTTTCTTTTTAATAACTGTTGTAGGGCATCTGTCCTGGGCCTCATGACATGCGACAGGAGTGATGGATAGAGGGCTTTGTAACCTAGCAAATGAGGTTGTTGCTAGTGTAAATATTTTAAATTAAATATTTCCAGCATGAATTCCCAAATTTGTGTTGACTAGTTCTAACGGTTATTGGGGAACAAACTACCTGCACGTCTATTGCAGCATTACTTGCACCTGAGCATTACGGGTACATACGCTATACCTTGTACCTATAGCATTAAAGGCATCTTTTTCTTCTCTTATTGTTTTGATACAAAATATATTAAAGGTTCTCTATGTACCGTCCTGTATTTTTTTTCAGTTTAGATGGTGGGTCTTTTGAACACGACAGTGCTGTAGAACAGTCCCATTTTCAGACACATCAGGCCTGGCTTGCTGGCAAACCCAACTGAAAGCTGACCTGTGGCATTTATATTCCAGTGCGAGGATGTCACTGTGTGTACGGCTCTGCAAAACCAGCTCCGAATGCGCAATTACATTGATCAGCTGTCCGGAAAAACAGTCCGATAATTTTTAGCTAGTAGGACAGTTTATGTAAACACATAACAGTGTGTAAGTAGCTGTCTGAAGATTTAGGTAAGGTAAACATGTTGAAATAGAAGAGATTGTCCTTAAAAACTAAGTGTCTCTTCAGTCAAATCTTTGAGGTTTTTCTTTTTGTGGTTTTTATTTTGATTGAGAAACATACTTTCCTACTTACTGCTATTTATACATACAAAGAGATAACCAGATCATAAAAAATAGCCCACAGCAGTATTTTTTCTTTTCAGTTTTAGGATAGATTTCTTACAAAGTACGCACAATATTTGCCACCATCCACCAACGCTGAAATACTGACATTCAACATGTGGCCAGTTCTCACTTCCACAGCGTTAACAGTGCTATTGTGTATCTCATATTCTGGCTTATCTTTAATATTTTTCACATATTCTGAGTTTTCAGACTTGCAGCTCTGTTAATGCTCTAGATGTTTCCATCGCAGTTACTCTACCGTGTGCTGGCACTCTTAACTTTGTGACAACAGCAGTTGTCTAGTGCTGCCTGCACCAGATGGGTTCAGCTGCCATTACCTTTGTCCTCTGGGGACTTTGTCAATGGACAGTAGTGCTACAACCAAAAGATAACACAGAAAATGAGTTAAAGGTTTTGCAGCATGTCTATAGTGTTACTGTTGACTTAACAGATAATGTACCTTTAAAGAGTTTAATTGGATTTGCCTGGACAGGGTATTTAGCAAAACTCAAGGATGGGTGGATTGGGGTTTTGGAGGGGATATTCTGTGCGTGTCCCAAGGGCAACAGTAAATAACGTTAGTAGTGTCACGATTAAAAAAGGAAGACAAAGCTCTTGGGATAGTGGAATGGCTGTTTTACAGCTTTCCCTGAGTTTAGATTGAGCCTGGCTGGAAGGTGACACATGAACTGCTTAAGCCAGAAGCCTTAAGTGTAGCATAACCCCAAAATAAAGACTTGCATGTAAGTTCAACGTGTCTTTTCGTAGGTTTCTGTGATTCTTGTACCAAAGGAAAGAGTCCAGTTTGTACGCAGTTCCCAGGTAGGAGATGTGGATTTGGGGACTGTAGGGTGCTGCTTAGTTTGCACAGGAATCTGGAGCCAAAGGTGAGAACCCAATTAGTGTGTGAGTTTGGGGAGGGAAATCTGTCGTGTGTGCCCCTGGGGAGGAACCTTGGTTAGATAGAAACTGGTGCATTTGGGAATACTGAGTGCACACTGCTTTGAAGTGCTGATGGACACCGGGCCACGAACCGGGGGAGCCCTGTGGCAGGGGTGTGCAGACACTCCGGGGCTGCCACGTTGGTTGGCACAGAACTGAGCAGGCTCCAGCTTACTTGTTCTAAGGGTTCCCAGCATGTTGCCCAAGATTACAGAGGGTACCGTGAAATAAAATCATAACTGCTTTAGGAAGAAAACAGCTTAAAGCCTTACACCTTTGCTACATAAATATGATTTTTTTTTTCATGTGAAGTTTGTCAGCTTCTCAAGTCTTTTAATCTCTTTTTTGAAGGAAGCTAATGAGGGGGGTGCAAGCTCATTCTGCACAGGTTTTGAACTGGCTGGGGTAACGCAGCTGTGTGCCCGAGATAACCCACCCTGGGTCTCATGGCTCGTGTTTGCTCCAGCCCTTGCATGGTGTCAGCCACAGGAGCCATTTCCACGTGGGTTGGAGCATGGACAGTGCGCTGTGAGCACGCAAGTACGTGTTCTGCAGCGAGACGGCGAGCCAGACTGAACGCCTGCCTTAGGGAAATAGGATAAAATCCTAATCAGTTGCGGTGGTTTTCATCATGTACTCTTTAGTGCTTAAATCCAACGCATGGGTGGTGCTTGATGTGCTGTTGCATTGCTCGACATAGATTCTTCACAGAAGTGAAGCAAGCGCTTCTGTGCACAGACTTCTGATTTCTGGTGAAACAACAACGAGGTGTGTGCACGACTTCTTAATATATCTTCTATTAGAGTCTTGCGTGTGGTTTGGATTTAGAGAAGATGTACGTTAAAATTCACCGTGCACATCATGCGTGAAAATGAATTATTCAGGAAAAATTCATAGGTGCAAATGTGTTTGCTTCCTGCAGACACCTCTCAGAACAGCACTCTGCTCGCTGCGTATGGAGCTGTAAGGTGGAGGCGCAGGGATGTGACCAGAGTGCAAATCCTTCTCTGGGATCCGTCTGAGAAGACGCAGCGTCGCTCCCCGTCTGGTCCTGAGTCACGGCACGGCACGGCGCGGGTCCGGCAGCGCCTTGCGCGGCTCTGGGGCCGCCGCTCGGCTGGGATTTATGGACGCGAAATGGGATCTTTCCCCACAGCCTCCTGGAGTGAGAAATCGCTGCTTGCGGAGGGGCTGTGAGAGAGAAACAGGTTTACCAGGGGGTGAAGATGTTGGACTGGAGGCAGTTTGAGGAAACCTTCAGGAAGTGTTCTGTAAATATTGTATAACAGTATTGTTTGAGCTTGCAGGGTTTTGGAATGGTGCCAGTATTTTGGCATGTTTTGTTGAAATGCTTTAGGGAGGACTGGTTTCTACACATGCAAGGAAAGAGCGTGTGAATGTGTTCTTGTAAACTGTTTTGTTTTCTCCAATTCTTATCTTCTGCTTGGGACTGGGACACCTATTTACCTTGGAGTGGCTATATAAGGAACAGAAGTTTGGCGGACTTTTTTTGGTAGATAGAGATGTCTATATTAAGTAATAGGAAGAGTATGTCGTTCCCTCTCGTGTGCTTGGTGATTCCAAGAGCCGATATGTGCTTTCTGTAGCAAGTATGCATTTGAAAGATGAGGATCTGCTCACCCTGGATCTTTATCAGTATTATATTAAACCATGTTGGGGTTCTAGTTCTTATTTTTTAATTGACAAATTGTTAGTATAAGATCAGGTTTAGGAAGTCTGAGATAGTGTTGATCCTCAGGAATTAAATAGATGGAGATGCTTATCGTGAAAGCATATTGTTGCTTTTTTCTTCTTTTCCCTTATTATTTATTTGTTTAAATTATTATTATTAACCATCTTGCTGTTATACTTTGTTCCTGGGCTATTCACTTATTTAAAACTGGACTGCAAGGTCCGTTTCTTACTTTGGGAATTCACAGAACTTGTAAATGCGGTTTCGAGAAGTTCTTTACCTAACCTTATTATCAAAGTAGGCAGTAACATTAAATACTTCACATTTCTTTTTATTGACTGGGTAATATGGTGATTCAGAATGCATTTCTCATAGTGGGGTGTGTGATCCCAGAATGACGTCTATGCCAAAATTGGAGGTGCGCTGCCGTGCTGGATGTCGGCGCTGGCAGCAGCAGAACGCGGCCCAGAGCCAGCTCAGGTGTGCGCAGAGCTGGGCGATGTAGCGATGTAACCAGGGACAATCCTACCTAACGCATGTCAGAGGCAAATAAATGCTATTGCCGTTCCTAGTAAGCAGTTGCCATGCTCACTCATTATTTGAGCGTGCTGGGGTTTCTTAAATTGTGAGCGTTTGGAATTATCTAGTTGGCTGAGCCAGAGAGCGCTGAAGATGTCAGTCATGTTTTAATATTGCTTTCTGTCCCTTTGTCTATAGATTTGGGATAAAGAAAATACTCCTGTAAGCAAGAAAAAGAGAGGAAAACTAGTGAACTGCATGCAGGCTTCAGATATTTTTCCTAGGCTGCAGGTAGCTTTACAGAAGAAGCCATTTGAACTTTAATCATTTTGGAACTTTAACCTACAATAGATAACGCAGCATGAATTTTTTCCAGGAGTACTATGAACTTATGATGTCAAAGCAGGAGATAGATGTGGAGCAAGGCAGCAGAACTCTTGTTTGTAAGTTTGTACAAAAGCCTCTCCTCCGGATCCCTGGAGCCTGTCTAAATCTTTTCAGTAACTTTGTAATGGTAATACTCATGTGTTGTATCATAATAATGCAAATAATGTACTAGTATTGCTGCATTCAGTGTAGATCTTTTGCTCCTCGCTGTTCCTAATGGTTATCTTTCTGACCCTTGAAGTGGTTCGGGGACGTGGGGCTCGGGGGGTTCGGGGACGTGGGGCTCGGGGGGTTCGGGGACGTGGGGCTCGGAGGGTTCGGGGACGTGGGGCTCGGAGGGTTTGGAACGCGGAGCTCTGGGGGTAGACGGCAGGTAGGAGGCAGCTGCCCCAGGGCGGTTCCAGCACATCAGCTCAGTGTGAGCTGTGTGACTGGGTGTGACGATGTTTTATGCTGGTACATCAGCAACATCTGTTAATTTTCTTCCTCCCGTGGTGACAATTAATGTTATTTGGCAGCCCTCATTCCAGATCAGCCTCTCTGACAGTCTTATAATGTCTTCCATGGCGTGAGAACTGCATCTGCATTATTCAGAAGCGATGTGCAGCTCAAGAGGCACAGTTCCTTGAGAGGGCTTTACAGTGTGGAATTCTCCATCACCATGCTGTATCACATGCATCTTCCAGGGGTTTTTGCATTGCATTTTACAGGGTTTTTACTGGAAAACAATGGTAGCAGAGTCTCAAATAAGCAGAAGCTTAGGATCAAAGTGTCTGTGCATTTCCACTCTTCCATCTTGTCGGCATGATTTATTAGGGGGGAAATAGCCAATATTTTATTGAAAATGTGGTTAGACACCATGGAGAAAATAATGTTGTGATTCTGCTAGTCATGGGATATAACAGCAGGTAAATGGAAGCATTCAAGTCCTTTAGAAACGTCCGAATTGGGAAGGTGAGGGTAGTAGAAGAAGAGGTGTGTGGGTGAGTAGGAACATTGGCTCATTGTCTTCATTGGGTGTAGACTTCCAGGTAGATTTAAGTATACACGTGTAAAGTGTCAAATGCTTTCTCAAAATTACTTTGTTTATGGACTCAGTAAAATGTGAAAGAACTTGCATTAACCTGTCACAAATATCAAGTATAGATAAGCCCTTCATAAAATGTCATGTTGCAGTTAGAGTAAGAATGCTACTGAAATACAACATGCAGGAATATCTTCCTGTAGCCCGCTGACTAAGATGTTGATTTTACTGTTATGTGTCAGTGTGTAGTCTGAATATAACGAGGCCTTAATCAAAGCTTGTTGGCCTTACCTGCCCTCTTGATGTTGTGAGTGATCTGCACTGAGGAAGTGTGATAACATGACTGTCTCATTTTCCTAAGTTTTTGTCTCACGGTGTTAATTTTAAAGCTATTCACTTCCTCTGTTACTTTAGGAACAGATGATGTTTTCTTGTGTATTACAAGAAAACCACAAGGCTTTTTAGGTTGTTGTTCTGGCTTTGGGTTTTTTTGTTTCATTTCAAGGGGATTGTTACAAAAAGCACGCTTCTTTAGACGCATTTACATCCTCCCCCTTCTCTCTCAGGGAGATTTTGGCGTTGATCTAAAATAAGTATGCGTATCATTTTGGAAAATGGTGTGAAGTTTTGCTCCGGGCTTGCACCTTGCACAGCAGCTTAGTCTCTTAGGTATTCAGAGGTGCTCCTGGCCAGCAAGCTTTCCACAACCATTAGAGTATTGAGCTCAACACAGTGCCGTGAAGAAGCGTCTTCATCTGAATAATGATCGTGATTGCACATCACACCCTCTTGC
This sequence comes from Columba livia, assembly GCF_036013475.1. Taxonomy (NCBI): domain Eukaryota; kingdom Metazoa; phylum Chordata; class Aves; order Columbiformes; family Columbidae; genus Columba; species Columba livia. The sequence continues at coordinate 1,719,729 of NC_088614.1, forward strand.
GTCAATGTTGAGCCTGGCTGAAAAAAAATAAGGTCCTGATAGTTTATTTTATTTAATTTTTGCTTTGCTAGGTCACGTTCTTCTCCGGTTGGGTGATTCAACTCATGTGCTTGAGGATCTTGCATTTACTTAGCTGTCTAGTTGTGCTTTGGACTCGGTGTCTTACTCTCACTCATCCCTGGGGATTTTTCATTGCAGTAATCATACGCGGCAGGTATGAACATTTCCATGTTGATTTTTACCTCACAGTTCATAACCTGAAGTAAGCGGCTTCTCTACATGCGCCTCCGCTCCCAGCATCGGGGGCAGAGAAGTTTTGCCTCATCGAGCTGTTGGATTTCCTCTTATGGGTTAGTTTTTGAGATTAGGCAGAAAGGACGTAACTTCTCGCTTTTATTGTTGTAATTACGTTATACATCAGCTGCAACTGTTTTCGTAGCTGAAATCTATCTAAATTTGGATTAACTAGTGATCTTCTGAAGCTGCTCTTGTTACCAGTTGGCCGGATGTGGCAGGGCATACACAAGCAGTGAAAAATGATGTTTCGATGGCGGTAAGTAGCAGTGTGAGCTCCCAGCATCACAGCACCTTGGAGCAAACAGAGGATAACTGTGTTATAACAAACCTGCTCTCTCGTTTCTTGCATAACGTGGTGTTTGCCTGCAGGCATGAAGGCACCGAGCACTGTTTGCGGGAGCAGTTCAGCTCAGCCTTTGCTCCTTGGGAGCTCCCGCTGCAGCCACGTTCTGAGCAGCTCTTTGTCTCTGCTGTGGATTCTGCGGTTTGCAGAGCATCCCGTGCCTCCCATAGCTGGTCTCTGCGTCTGCTGCTCGCCGACACGTTGGTTTTATCTTCACATTATTATTGGAATTATTTTGAGAGAGCGGTTTCAGTGAGCTGTATGATCTTGAGTGGGTTTCTGGGAGCCCCGTGCTCTCTGTTTGCTGCTTTTATCAGAAGACTGTGCACAAATGTGTTAACACAAATTTCTTCTCCTAGAGTAGGCTCCAGCCTTCGCCTACATGGTACTAGACCTGGCCCAGTTGTGAGGATTTAACTCTGGAACCAGTAGAAGTCCCTTTTTTCACCATGTGCTGATTCATTTGTCCATATGTCCAAGCAGAGCCCAGTAACTGAGTAGCTGATGAAACCTTTTGTCAGTCATCCTTCAGCGTGTGTTGGTGTCTGAATTGTCAGATTTTGGACTCAGGGACAGCATTGCAGTGAGGCATTTTCTAGACTTACACTGGTAGATTTCTGACAGATGTACTAGCTGAAGCTTCAAGAAGATAAAAACCATTATTAGATCCACATGGTTAGTCAAAGACCGGCTTCTCCACATAGTTTGTAGGTCAAGACCAGTCACCTGCATTGGAGGAGGAAGCATTTCTTCCAGTTCCTGACACTGAAGCTTGTGAGTGTGCATTTCTATCACTGGGATAATAGAGGTGACCTCAGGAAACATTCTCCTGTGATCTGCTTATGCGTTGCCCTTTTTCGATGGTTATTGTTGGTAGGTTTGTAGCCCCGAGTGATGAGCAGAGCAGAAGGGGGCTGGTGACGCTCCAAGATGTTTTGGAGGTTGAGTGCTCCTGCTTGGGTCCCATGGTTTTTCTGGTCCCCGGGTATCCTGCCTTGCAAGCGGGGGTATCTGAGTACAGCACAGCAAAGCAGAATATGAATAAATAATTTCTAATATATAGCTTTAAGGGAGCATATTATTGCATCACAAGTCCCAAAATGAATACTCTGTTGTTTAATCTGAACACAGTTCTCTGTGGGCACCCTTACTGTAAAGATAACAAATCATTGATTTAAAAAGTTACCTGAAATGTTCCCTGTACCTTGCCATAGTATATGTGACCTTTTCTTCCTCCTCTTGCAAAATGCACCTGCTTCAGTGACTTCTGAGCATTTGGAAGTGAGAGGAGAACTACCTCTGGCATTTGAATTTTGCCTGGATGTGACAGCAGCACATCTGCAGTTGTATTAATATTTAGCAGAGTGTCACCAAAGTGCAGGAACGCGTCTTAAATGGGTGAGAAGCTGGTTCTGAACCTGTGCTAAACAGGTAAGTTGGGTCACTGTCCGTTTTGCTTGAAGAGAATGAATTTAACATACAAACTTAAAGTGTTGTGGTTTTCATAGTAAGTGCTGGCTTTGAATCTTGTAGTAGGAAGTTTTGAATGCTTCTAGTACAGGAGATGCGAACAAAGTGATGTGTGGAACCTTGGATGTTCCAAAATGCCGTGTAATATTCCCCTGTCAAAAAAAAAAAGCCACCCAAACCCATGAATGTTAGAAAATGTTGGAAAGCTTTAGGAATCTGCATTGATTTTCCAGGCAGCATAATGGCACTTCAGATTTAATTTGAAAATGTTCTTATGCTGGAGCTGAAAAGGTATTAACAAACTGCAGCTGTGGCCGGTTGTTTGACTTAATATCTTTGTATTAAGTCATTTGAAGTTTGATCTGATGTGTTACTGAAGCAGAAGGATGTAGAGTTTTATTCTGTTCTTGGTGGTTCTGGCTGTTTAGCAGCCAGAAAGCAGGTTTGTGCACAGATGGAGCGGGGTGGCTGTGCTCTCAGGTGTGTAAGCACTGCCTGCAGGTGGGAACTCAGCTTTAAACAGCCCCTTGAGTTGGCATAGAGGGGAATGGCATAAGCCTGGGGTTGTGGTAGCGTTTTTCCTTCCCAGGGACTGGTGTGGGCGTATCTGGGGTGAGCGTTTGAAAGTTTAAATTGACTCTGACAGAAGGAGATGGGAGTTAATGATTGCATTGCTCTCCTTCCTTTCATTGAACTGATCTTTCAAGTTAAATAATTTATCAAATCACAACAGGAAGAGTATTTGCCAGGCAAGTAGAGGACTTCTCTCCTGTGTCGGAAAAGGCTGTTTTGAGCCCCACACGAGGCTTGCCCGGCTTCGTTTACGCGGTGACCGAGGTCCGCGGGGCGATTTTAGCTCCCATCAGAGGCTGCAGACGGAGGTCTTTCCGAGCACGCGTTACCCACGGGAAGTGCAGCTCGGCCGCAGGAGGGTGTTCGTCTCGCCTCTGCCCAGATACCATGCGCTGTCGTTTATTGGCAGGCCCCAGAGTGTTTGCTTATGCGATAAAATTTACTACGCTAACAAAATAGTAGCAACATACTAGTGATGTATGAAGAACTGTCCTGATAGCCCAGCTTTGCGGAGATAAACAGGGAGATGTGTTAGCTGACCTGCTGTATCCTCTGCTCTGGTTTAATAGTAACGCCACTTGGGATACGTGCAAAACTGATCTAATACGCTCTTTAACTCCCTTCTACCTGTTGTGCGGGTGCAGAAGGGGTCAGACCTACTCACAAGCCTTGCGGGGATTCGCTGGCTGGAGCTTTTGTCACGATCCTAATACAAACCCAAACCTTACTGCGTGACTGGGAAAGTTGTGCTATATAAATTGAGTTACTACTGATACCGAGAGTTACTTTTGCTTCTTGTTAAGCTCTTCTGTAAAAGAAAAATGCATGAAGTGTTGTTTGGTCTTTCTGAATGAGAGCGTTTTAAGCCAGGGCGATTCCCCACTATAGAGAATAGATACCTTTAACTTCTCAGTGGTTGTAGGTGTTCGGAGATTTACTTCAAGCTGTAATTAGAGAATGTATGAAGCGCATGCTAACAGTCACATTTCCAACTTAAACACTTTTAAAAATGTATTCCTGTATTTTAAATTATGAGGTTGCAGATTGCGTATGTAACTGTTGCAATGGACTAATACTTTTGTACAAGTCAGCTCAAGAAAACCCTTGTGGTAATATTTCACATAGGAGATATTGGAATTAGTGGTTTGTTTCAAGATAATTAGCTGTTACTAGAGTCAAAGACTTTTTGTTATTATGGAATAAACCAGCTATTTCCTATCTCTGTTTTCCCTGAACGAAACCTTTGTCTCCTTCATCTTGTTCTTTTGTTAGTACTTTTAGCTCAATTGAGGTAGCAGTTTCTCTTAATATCTTGTTTTCCACTCTATTAGCAAAACACCTGCATCAGTTTGGGAACCCAGAGCCTGGGAGAAGGGCAGGAACAGACTCCCCCAGCCCTTGTTTATGGAGGTGGGAAGGAGGGATGATACTGAGATACTTTGCAGGGAAAAATAAAGGGCTGTTCCCACACATGTAGTGATTCAGCTGGATTGTTTTCATGTACTGGAGGATTAAAACAAAAAAACGGCAATGGGAAATAAGGGTGCTTCTCAAAATGTTCTTTCAAGGTGGCATTTGGTATTTTTGTTGGAACTGCTGTAGAAATCGAGAGCAAGACTCGGTATGTATACGTGTGGCTCTGAAAGCCAAGGGATCAGTCACGCCGTTATACTTCAGATTGCTTGTTGATAGGACTCATTTAAGCATCTGATTTATCATTAAAGTTCAATAGGACTTTTTTCCTCTTAAAAGACGGATTTCTGTAGGAAAAATTCTAGTAGGTGTGAGTGTATCTTACAAGACAAAGCACACGCTGCAATTTATGGACAGACAAAGCCTGCTCCATTCGATGTTGTCAGGGAAAGGGAGTCTCTTACATATTGACTAAAGACCATGATTGGGATTTTTAATGAGAAGTAACCTGAATGGGTTTGAAGAAGCTAGCATTCATCCTGACTCAACCAAAGCATCTATACAATAAAAATTAAAGAAGAAGAAAGAAAAGGGAAAACTTAAATATATGGAGATAACGTTTTAAATAACTGAAAAGAACTGCCCACATTGCTGCTTTCTCCTGTGTTTTAATACGTCTCTACTACACTTTGGCTGTTTCCATAAGACAGTGCTATGTTAGTGCTCTTTATGATGCATTTAAACCAATAAGTTAATGTTAAATCCAGAACACAAATAAAAAGCGACATTAATTTTAGGGGTTATAGGGAATGGGTGTTTATTGGGGGGAAGAAAGAGGGAGCTATACTCTGTGTTTTCAAATATTTGCACAGGATAGAAGTTTTAGGTTATGGTAATATATGTTTGTCGTCTTTCTTTGCTCCGCAGCATTTGAAGAAGTGCGTGTAATCAGCGCACCATGAAGTGTTGAAGTGAACAACTTGCGTTTTGAGACTTAGTATCCTGAACGACATGAGTCCTGAGAACAGGATCTGGGTTCCTGAATCACACCTGGCGAAGGTGGCGGGACGTAACTTGGCCAAATTCGCCTTGGTTGGGGTGATTCCATCAGGATGGTTTAACCCCCGCTGGCAACACAGCCAGGACGGCCACTCACCCCAACAGGGGAGAGAATTGAAAGGGAGAAACTCACAGGTTGAGTTAAACACGGTTTAATAAAATATCAAAATAAGATTAGTGTATTCTAGTTATATATAAAATGGAAATGAGAATATAAAGTACTCCGTGCAATTCCTCACAGACCACCCTGGTCCCAGCAGCCGGTGCCGGGGGAAAAGAGGAAAAGGCAGAAAGGCCCCCAGGCCCCTGCAGAGCAAGGCCTGGCTAAAACCTCCTGGACGGGACTCGGCCGGAACAGAGCGGGGCTCTGTCCCCTAGCCGTAAAATCCAGCTTTCCCTAAATGCAAAGCCTGGTGCTAACGGCACGGACTGTCCTGGCTGGTCAGGCTGGGTGTCAGTCCGGGTCTGTCTGTCCCACACCTGCGGACAGAGCTCACACAGACCTTGGCTCCCAGACTGCAGCCACGATAACAGTAACTTCTTATATTCTCTTTGTTTCACCTCAAAACCACTGAAAATGTACTCGAAAAACATTAACTCTGTCCTGGGGTCTGATCTTGTTCTCAAACTAAATGCAGAGGGTGACTGAGCCAGCTGTGGAAAAGGAAGGTTTCTAACCGCAGGAGGAAAATTAACTTACTTGGAGTCAAACCAGCAACCCGGTTGCTGTCTAACCTGGGTTGTAACTGAAGGGGCCAGAAATAAGTCCCGTTTGCTGAGCTCTTTGCAAAGTTGAGTTCTTCATTTGCATCTTAGGAAAGCGCTTTATACAGCAGATACCGTACAGCAGATACCCTGATTTTTAGTGGTGGTTAGTAATCCTGTGGCAGTGGAATGCTTGTTTTTTTCTGCATGTGTATTTTTAGGTAAGCTGTGAAAAGATGCTCTGTGAAGCTCAGTTTCAAGTGGGTGAACTGAAGAAAAATGTGTGCGATGGAAAACCCAGCTCCTTAAGATTTCCTTGTTTCGTCAGGTTGCTGTCATGGGCACCTTTCAGCCTGCTCGATTTTAAAGCTTCCAAAATATGGTTACTGTGTCACCTATGATATATTGATACGGTTCAGTAACTAACGACATAAAAAGTGACAGTCAAAGTCTCTGAGGCCTTTGAAAATTGCTTGCTTTGTTATGCACAACTTTAGTTTCTTACGAGGACTGATGTATCAGTCACCACAAGACTTAACTGCACATTAATTCACCTTCCGATGCAGTTAGGTGTTCTTTTAGTAGTCGATAATAAAAGAACGTGTCTGCTGCCAGGGCTCGGGTGGCAGGGGAGGATGTCAGCAGATGCTTCGTATTTACAGTTGCCTTCACTACTCTAGTGTTTGGTTTTGCTTGAGTCTGTGGGTGAGAAGAATAATCTGTGATCTTCACAGTGGCTGCTGCTGTTCCTGATCCATTATTCAACACGTGAGGACGGTGGTAGCAATCCCGAAATGATTTTATGAAGCTCATGGGAGATTAATGTTAAAATTGAAAGTTATTTGGGAAGCCCTTGGATTCCCCATCTTGTGGAGTGTGTCGCTTTTAAAATAAATAGTAAAAAATAAATGAATGGAATTGTGAGGGAGAAAGGGAGGATTTGGCTCTCTGTGTCTGTGCCTCAGTTGCAGTTCGTCCGAAGCCATGCATCCTGAGCAGGTCTGGGTGTTGGTATGCCTCAGTGTGGACAGAAAGGAAATACTGCTCTGTGGTGAAATCAGGTTTATCACAGTGCAATTTCCTGCTAAAAACAAGCCTTCTTTTAAGGGCTTTTATCTAAAATAACTAATGAATGTAATGGCATTAAATAATAGAATACTGTTATGATGCCAAAAATAACTTCTTGGTCTCTTTGATCTTCATTTCAGCTAAAGATAAAAAGTTCCACTAGGGACTCTTGTAAACAGACTCCATTAATCCAAACAAATCGTTCTGAACAACAGCGACTATAATAGGTGTTGATTAGACAGTGAATAACCTTGAGTTTTGATTTTCAGTGCAGCTTGAGTTAAGTCCCCGTTAACTGGAGCCACACCTCGCAGCCGAGCTGCACCCTCTGAAACCTGCGTGTGGCTGCTCCTGCTCCTCTTGGCTTGGTTAATCATGCTCTTATTTCTTGGCAGCGGCCGTTCCGGGGCAGGGAAACGCGGTTCCAGGTGTGGCCGTGAGTCCTTTCGGCTCGTGCGTGCTGGGGAGCAGCTGAAACCCACACACGTCGGTGGTATTTCCAGCTGGTGGCAACTAAAATGTCTTTAAGCCTTCTGTCATTGAAAGAGTTCAAATGGATTTTTTTTCTACATGTGCGTTGTTTAGTAACATTCGTCACATGTGCAATGGAAGCGTCGGTGTGTTTGCATGCTGCTTAATTTTGTTTTACCATAAAGCTTTATGTGACTACCTAGGAGCAAGAAGGATCCCATTTGAAAAGATGCAGACGCACATTATTTATGTTTAGAAGAAGAAACACATCTAGTTCTGAGGACACGTCGTTATTTTGTGTGCTTCTAAAGAATGCACTGATTGATACAATTATCCCAATTAAGAGTGTCAGTGGAGTTGATAAAGACAAGTGCCCTGAGAGCTGTGGTTACAGTTGGCATTACAGTTACTACGGTTACAGATCACAGTTGAGAAATAATCAGTGTTTTCTAGAGTCAGATTTTTTGCCTGTTTTCCTTGTTGCTCCTGTATTGGAATGTCACCTTGATGGCTAAGCGTGCAGAGACTAAATGAGCCATTCAGCATGGCTGGTGGTGGGGACAGAGAGCGGATTGGTGGTTGGGGTGCTCCATTTGTACTTCTCATCCGAATTTGATTTCTGCAATGGGAGGAGAGCTGTGAGGAGGTGTAGGAACGGCACTGCAGAACACACCGGTAACTACATCCAGCACACCGCAGCACAGTAAATTAAATTAGAGTTATTCAAACAGAGAAAGTACACTGTACCTAACAAATAACTGTATTACACTTGCAATGAAACAACCACAAAACTCAGAGTATTTTCATTCCCTGCACCAAAGGATGTTGAGGTTGGATGTGGGAACAATTTCTTCCCCAAAGGGCTGTGGGGCATTGGAACAGGCTGCCCAGGGCAGTGCTGGAGTCACCAGCCCTGGAGGGCTGGACAGACGGACATGAGGTTCTCAGGACATGGGGCAGTGCCAGGGGTGGGTTATGGTTGGACTTGATGTAAATGATTCTGTGATAAAGCAGCCATAGGTGGATGTAAGAAATTTCCTAGCGACATTAAAATAAGTGCTGAAAACAGCATTTATTGCTGTGAATGTTGCAGCTGTGTTACTCAGAACATGGTGTGGTACCTCAGATGATGTGTGAGAAGAGGGTGGTGATACCATGGGAGGGGGGGGAGATGGCACCTTGCATTTTTGCAGGAGATCTTTTGGGGTGGGGTGTTTTAGTTTAGTGTTTAATTTAAGCATTTGTCAGGCTCCCTCTGTAGGTGCCGGAGGAGGAGCAGCTTCTCCAAAGGTTGCTTTAGAACAGCTAAATCGAGTACCTGTGTGGATCTCCCTTTGAAGGATGTCGTCAGAGGAGTTGTCCTCTTTGCTAGCTATAGAGCGCCTGTGGTGATGGCCACCTCAAGTTGCTCGGCTTTTTGGACTGTTCCCCTAACCATATGTGTGGTAAATTCCCATAAATTCCCAGTGAAAAGTAATGTAAATGTTTTATTCCTCAGTCTCTGAGAGAAAGAAGCTTGTGTTGTTCATAGTGCTGCAGTATTGAAGAACATGGTGCGGATGGTTTGAGTTCAGTCCCTACCCCGACTCTGTTAAATACCTGTTTTTTTGACACCTGTGAACAACTTCCAGTTATTAAGATTTGATTTAACTGTGTGTGCAGTGGGGAATTATTAGATTCCACAGCTCATCTAAGGGCTTGCTCTTAATAAATTGCTCTCTTCTGATGGTCCCTCAGAGCTTTAAGGAGCGATGCAGTTGTACTTGGTAACTAGAAACAATACATTTTAAAAACCCCTAGCTATTACTGTAATGGTCATTGCAGGAAACAAATGAAATTATTTTAGCTACTCTGTGCCAGGGTTCCTCTGAATTTTCCTGGAATTAAAGGGCTGTGTCTTTTTTAAATATGTTGTTAGTCAAGATGATGATGATGAGTTTATGATATTACAGCAGCATGGAAATTTGTGGAACTATAAGAAGACATCTTTATTTCAGCTCTAATCATAGGCAATCCAAACATAACTTACTGCCTGTGAGAGGCACGCATAATACGGTAAACTGTCAAATAAATGGGTTGACTGGCTGTCAGTCTTATTCTTCTCCGCCACCACTGCTGCGTGTGTACTACTTACTGCCTTGTGTTGGGGAGGGAGCGCGTTTTCAGTTCCCGCGTGCTCTCCCGGCAGTAAAAGCAGCAGTGTTTGTAGCGCTGTGGTGACTGTCAGCTCTCGCAAAGCTGGGGCTGAGCAGCGCCTGGTGCCCGAGTCCTCCCGCGGGATCCCTGCTCGGCGCGCACGGGGAGCTCCCAGCCGCACGGGGGCTGAACCTCTGCTGCGCGGGCCTTGGCACACAGGGCGGGTTTGGATTCGCCACCGCGCTTTCAGCAGCTGCAGTGCAACAATGACCTGTGGCATAAGGAACTAAACCTTACTGCGGGTTATGAATCTGGATACTTATTTATTTTTAATTGTATGCCACTCTTAAATTGCCCCTTAACTCAGTCGGTAACTAGGAGCTCAAAAAGCGTGTTTCATTTTCACTAGAGTAGTTGGTATTTCATTCTCCTGTGCGGTTTTCCTGACTTTCTGTTCCTTTTTTTTTCTTTCTCAGTCTTCATGAAGAAATCATTGACTTTTATAAGTATATGTCTCCCAGACCTGAAGAAGAGAGGATGCGGATGGAAGTGGTGAACAGGATAGAAAACGTTATAAAAGAGCTCTGGCCTAATGCAGATGTGAGTAGGACACTGTTCTATTTGATAATGTGTAAAAGCATCGTTTGTGCCTGTTTACTTTGTGTAGTATTGAATAATGAAAATACTGCTTATTTTTCGGTATTTAAACCAAACAACAACAACAAAAGGATTTCTGGTCAAATCTTTATTTCTGGAATAATACAGGCCAACGTTTTCTATCGCACATAGGAACAAAGGTAAGCTAGACCTACTGTCATCAAAGAAAGGGCATGAGAAGTGGCAGCATTTAGTATCATTATTATTTATTTACTGAGATTAATGGGGACATATCAGGCTTATAAAAGAAATTATAAAAGAAATTATAAAAAAGTTCTGAAATTCCTGGTTTGGCTGAAGAATCTTTAGTGGGGTTTCTGGTCCAGAGACCTGAGGTCTTGAACAAGGCTCTTGAGATGGAATGCCAGCAATGCCACGTCACACAGCCCACGCTGTTGTTAAATTAAATTGAAATATCTTACAAATGTAAAAGAACCAGGAAGAAACAAGTCTGTAGATCTCTCTCTCTCTCTCTCTCTATATATATATATGTATATATAGGTATTAGATACATAGTGCCTCTAATGCCTCTTTCCACCAAACGCAGGTTTTTACTAGTACTTGATTCGGTCAGGTGTTTCTCCAGTGCAGATGTATGCTTCTTTTTATTAGTTTTTAATAAAGGTTGAATTAAAGAGAAGCTAGAGAAGTTGCTTTTACAACTCAAGCTGGTTTTATGGGGACACAGTTGGGTTTTTAGCATAACTGAGTGTAGTTTAATTGTATCCCTGTGCTAACATGGTGTTCACTTCCAGATGCAGGTTTGTAGCTGTAGTAACCTATCTGTGGGTAATGGTAGCTGAAAAATAGGACTTGTTAGCTGGAATGGCAAACCCAATGCAGACAGCAGAATCTTTAGTGTAAGGGATGCTCTCTGATCCTGCCGCGGTAACAGATAGAGTTCTGACAGGAACGACTTAAAGTCACCGTTCATTTCAGATCATCTTCACCTGTTTTGTGGAATTTGTTTTTAGAAGCTGACAGAATATTAATTTGTCGAAGCTTTATGTATGTGTGGTGTGTGGTTTTTTGTGTAATATACTCCCATTTTCAAGATAGTTTCTGTAGTAATGGCCAAGGTATTAGTGACGTATAAGCTGGAAGGAGGCTTTAGCGTATCTCACAGATGATGTGTAGCCCTCCTCTAACCTGGTCAAACTGGGTTGTAGACCCTAATCACGAGCAGTAGGGAGCTGCTAGTAAGACATACAATAGTATAGGAAACAGTGTGGGTATGGAACCGTTCTTGCTATGGTACACCTTGCCAAAGTTGTGCAGTAGAGGATTCCACCAAATAACCCATTGCTTCAGCCTAGAGAAGATGCTGCTGTTTCCTAGACGGGTTTGTGTGCTGCAGACTTCACTAGTGTAATGGGATGAACGGGTTTATTACCAGGGGATCGCTCTTCGTTAACGCTCACGCTTGGAATGGGGCACAAGAACTTAGTGCTTACAGAGATGCTCTGTTTGTAAGACAGGCTTGATCTGTACAAGCCAGGTCTTGTATATTAAAATATATATATATGTATATTAAAATATACATATATGTGTGTGTGTGTGTACATATATATATATAAAAATATATATGACTTCGGGTCCTTAAGAAAATAGTCTTTCTTTAAGCTGCTGAAAATGGCTTTTGTAGCCATAATGTTTTAAAGGAAGGGAAGTAAATCCAAGCCCTGTGACTGGTCGGCTCAGCCGTGATGGGAGCGAGAAGCAGCCGAAAACTGAAGTTCGCTTTCAGTGAGTGCCAGTTAAAGCTGCCATGACCGTCTGTCTTCACTGTTCTTGGAAATGGAAGAGAGCGAGAACGTGCCAGTTGTTTTTGCTCAAGTCAGTCACTTCTTTTCCAAGCCTAAGTCCCTGTTTTGTCTGCTGCTCTTAATGTCGAGGGAGAATTCTCCTCCTGCGTGCCCTTCCGCTCTCTGCAGGCCAGAAGGAACCGAGCGCTGACCACAGCACGCCAGGCCACAACCTGGAAATTACTGTCATCTTGTCTTTCTAGTACTTACTTCACAGATCTGCTCAGGAACCGAGCTGCTGAACTCCACCGTGTTCAACTTTGACAGTCTTTTGTTGTAATTTTTCAGTTGTTTGAGTTAATCACTAACTTTTTGGAAATCTGTGTTGGTTTAGCTACTTGTAAGATGCAAGTTTTGAGTAGACGCTCTGAGAAGGTGGAGTGTTAATCCGGTCCAATGTCCTCAGCTTTAGCCGTAGTGCAAAGCAACAGGTTAATGTTTAAGCTGTTCATTTTGAGTCATAGAATAGTGAATCCAGGTAAAATAAACTTTAAGTTAAACATACACATTTGGTTTGCAGTTTCTCACTAAACACATAGGTAGAACATACTCTATAAAAACTAAATACCGAGAAAAGGAAAGTCAGGCTTCATGAATCTAAGTGTATAGAAAACACGTGGAATGTGTCTGCGCACCTACTTTTTTTCCTGCTCCACTTAGGAAAAGGCTGTAAAGGCAGATGGAGGGGGATAAAACTAGGTATCCTACACTGTTACGGTATTTATAGAAGTTAGCAATTGTGTCATTTGCTCTCTTACTCAAGGGAATGTGCTTAGAAGGAAACATTCCTAGTAAGTGAGAGCTGTTCTTGGCATCAGCAAGGCTCGGACCGTAGGAAAGGCTTTAATTACACCAAAACCAAACAACCCCAAACACTGAACTAAAGCATTTTAAAGTGTTTCTTACCAATTGAACACGAAAATGTGACTATTGAACAAATAAGTCCTTATCCAGTGGAATTTAGGATACGTTTGTGATAACGTCCTTAGTTTGGTGTCCGAGTATTACGTGGCCTTGTAGATCTGAAAGAGGTGATGTAGCTTCACTCCTGAACCTTTGGAATTTAATATGAACGAGCTTGCAGGAGTCCAGGAGAAACAGTAACAGCAGCACACAGGAGCAGGAGGACTCACTGCAGTACTGTGAAGTCTCAACTTATCTTATGGATGCAAATACTCAGAGAATAAAAGAGAGAATAAGAACATCAGCAGCAGCGTTGGCACCACAAAAAGTAATGCTCACATCTCTCACTTCATCGTCGTGTCCTGGATTTGGGATGCGTTAAATGTGGACATGGCTGCAGAGCTTCAACAGTTTACATTCCAATTCAATAATAAATCAAAATCCTTTAAAACTTCTGTTCTGATTTCCCCGCTCTTCCATCTTTCCAGATTTGATGGGAGAGGGATTGAAGCGTGGGTGTGGGTTGCTTTTATATAATAATTCAGTCTTTCTCATACTCCAAATTATTGTACAACAGCAGATGTTGTCTCATTCCTTTTGGTAAAGGTCATATATGTTGTATCAGTAAGTTTATGAATACTTTCAGGCTTGTTTATTCAATAAAGACTCTTTGCTGGTCAGCTGAACACACTATTTTGTTTGATAATGTGAAAGCACATTTAGATTTTTCTGAACCCACCAGTGGTTGTTTCATTGTGCAGAAGCACTTTTCAGGTGTTTTGGTAGCCAGATAAATCCTGGTTTGGCTGAACCCTGACAGTTTCACAGAGGATGCTTTTCTGTTATCCTGGATTAAAAATAGTAGTAATAAGTATTACTTTCGTAGCTGTGGGATGCCTTTATGCTATTGTCAATATCTAGTACGATATTGATGCTAGTTCTGTGGTATCTCTTTGCAGTCTTTTCTAGTTTGAAAAGCTATGAACTTTTAAATGTGCTCCCAGCACGTGCTTATTGTTGGGGACATGGTGAACTGGCTGAAGGGAAGAAGCCAGAGAGTCGTGGTCAATGGGGCAGAGTCCAGTTGAGGCCTGTACCCAGTGCAGTGCCTCAGGGGGCAGTGCTGGGGCCAGTGTTGTTCAATATATTCATCAATGACTTGGATGAGGGAATAGAGTGACTGTCAGCAGGTTTGCTGATGACACCAAGCTGGGAGGAGTGGTGACACTGGAAGCTGTGCTGCCATCAGAGACCTGGACAGGCTGGAGAGCTGGGCAGGGAGAAATTTAATGAAATAGAACAAGGGCAAGTGTAGAGTCTTGAATCTGGGCAGGAACAACCCCAGGTTCCAGTGTAAGTTGGGGAATGACCTATTAGAGAGCAGTGTAGGGGAAAGGGACCTGGGGGTCCTGGGGACAGCAGGGTGACCATGAGCCAGCACTGGGCCCTTGTGGCCAGGAAGCCAATGGTACCTGGGGTGGGTTAGAAGGGGGTGGTCAGTAGGTCAGAGAGGTTCTCCTGCCCCTCTGCTCTGCCCTGGGGAGACCACACCTGGAATATTGTGTCCAGTTGTGGCCCCTCAGTTCCAGCAGGACAGGGAACTGCTGGAGAGAGTCCAGCGCAGCCACCAAGATGCTGAAGGGAGTGGAGCATCTCCCGTGTGAGGAAAGGCTGAGGGAGCTGGGGCTCTGGAGCTGGACAAGAGGAGACTGAGGGGGGACTCATTCCTGGGGATCAATATGGAAAGGGGGAGTGTCAGGAGGATGGAGCCAGGCTCTTCTGGTGACAACCAGTGACAGGACAAGGGGCAATGGGTGCAAACTGGAACACAGGAGGTTCCACTGAAAGGTGAGAAGCAACTTGTTGGGGTGAGGGTGGCAGAGCCTGGCCCAGGCTGCCCAGGGAGGTTGTGGAGTCTCCTTCTGTGCAGACATTCCAACCCGCCTGGACACCTTCCTGTGTAACCTCATCTGGGTGTTCCTGCTCCATGGGGGGATTGCACTGGATGAGCTTTCCAGGGCCCTTCCAACCCCTGACACCCTGGGATTCTGAGGGGGCAAAGAGAGCGAAGCGATGGAAAATAATCAAGAGGAAGCACTCCTACTACTTCTTTGTCTACTAAAATATCAAGACACTTACTTGCAAAACATCATGTTTTCCTGTCTCTCCCTCTTCCTTATCCCAAAGGAGAAAAACATAAAAAGTGGGTCTCTTGACACACAAATAGGTGGCGATCAAGCTGGTGTATGAGACTCATTAAGGCAGGAAACACATCAGAAGCCCGTGCAGGAAAGTGAGTCCAAATGTAGGGAAGGTTTGACTTTGAAGTCTCAGCAGCTCCTGTGACCGTGTTTAAACAAGAAACACAAAACTTGTGTTACTTGCTCTGTAATTCAGAAAAAAATGGGTTGTGATATATATACATGTATATATTTAAAGTAGTCAAAGAAACAGAAATATATTAAACTTATAAAACATGTTTAAAAAGTGAAGGGTATAGTTTGAGATATGGAAGCAAAAAAGAAATGGAACTGATACCGGGGGAGTTTTATGCGCTGTCACTCTGTAGTGTTTCAAAATCTTTTGATTTAGGAGTGTTGCCAAATCTTGTCACAATGAAAATGTTTACATTACAAAGAAGGTTTTGTAATAGGGAACTCAAAGTTGTGAATGTTTCATGGGTAACAGCAGTGAAGATTTGCCTCTTATACCACCCTGAAGATACAAATGCTTAAGAGCAAAGGGGACGTGTGTGCGTGTGCCTGCTGGCAATACCGGAATCTGCCCATGGAGGGAAGCACTCACCAGCCTTCACAAGCACCTTGTCTTCTGAAGCCTCAAAATGTGTTTTCACATATCCTGTTCTTGTGTTTCAGGTGCAGATATTTGGCAGTTTTAAAACTGGTTTATATTTACCTACAAGGTGAGTAATTTTTTGGTGTAAGTTGTACACAAGATAAAAGAAAGTCATATGCGACCTGTACCATTTAGCTGCTGTCCCAGCATCTCTGTTCCTTGTGTCTGCTTGTTATATTAGGATGTGTTAAGCTATTAGTAGTCTGCTAAGTGTATGGAAGTGTAGTAATTAAGACTGGTAACTGTAATACAGGTGTCTATCTAGATTTTGCATGTATCGGTAAAAGATCTGAATCACCATGTTGTCAAAAAAGGCTTATTTTGTAATTTGGCTTCATTAAATGACTAAAGCAAAACAAGAGGTTGGCCTCAAAAGAGAAGCTAAACTTTATCTCCACAGACACTTAGATTGAAACATTTATCATTACTTAATGTTAACACTGAAGGGAATATGTACAGAGCTGGATTTTTCTTCTTTCCGTTGTCTTTTGTGAAATCTGTACTATATCAACCGCTGCCTTTTCCGAGTCTGTTCCTGGTTTTCATAAAGAGTCATTACTCAGTGACACCAGTGTCTCCTATGTGGAAATTATAAATATTTTTGACAATTAAATAGAAATAGAAGGAAGGGCTCCAGTGGCTGCAGGGGACGGACACATGATGTCTGAGGTTAACACCCGAATCCAGTTCTGTGCTTTGGGAACAAGGCTTTAATCCCTGGTACTGGCAGCAAGTGAGGGAGACCAGAGCTGTTGTTCCATCTCTTTCTGAAAAGCAAAGTGTCTGTCAGATGCCTCAATATCCGCTTTAGCCTCAGGAGCTGCCCGAGAGCTCATTGGCTCGGGTTCTGGTAGAATTTGCCTAATATCCTTGGGTTAAACTGGTGTGGAAGGTTTGGGTTGCGGAGCTGCTGGGTCTGTGAGGTGTGTTGCAGGTGATACCGATCCTCAGGGTGACGACAGAGCTGCTTTTCTTGCTGTGCACCTGACAAGTAGCTCCTGTTGTTACCTGTTGGCACCAGGAGCGGCTTGAGCACCGGTTCAGTTCCGCAGCCCAGCAGCATCTCCTCCCTGTTGGCAGGAGGTGTTTCACCTGCTGCGGGTGTTTCTTTGGGCTGGTTAAAGCGATGCTGTTTGTGAAGCAGCAGACCTCTGGAATCTGGAGAGGAGGACAAAAACTGTCCCTAAATTTCGGGGTGTTTTCAGTGATGCCGTTTTCCATCTGAGTGCTGTTCCAGCTCTGGTTATTCGCTCGGCTCCTCGTGCCCCCGGGAAATGACGGCGGAGGTTGGGGAGCAAGGAGCAGCGAGCTGGGCATCTCACAACGGACACCAGGCACCTTTGAGCCTGAGCGTAGGCGGGGATTAGTGTGCCAGCTCCTGTGCAGTCAAATATGTGTGTGCATAGCGGGATGGAGCCACCTCTTCGAGGAGCTGAGTTAATGAGCCCAGTTAATTAGGTGGTTTGATCTTATTTAACAACTTGTTGCTTCCTGAAGTCAAAGTTGCCACATTTTCCACTCTCCTTCCCGGCTCCGTGTTCTCAGCACCACATGCAGCTGTTGCCATCACCCCAAAAACCAGCTCTGAGGTGCAAAGCAGCACAAAATGGCCCTAGAAGTGTTTGGCGTTTTTAAAGGGGGGTGGAGGGGACTGTTTTCTGCCCGGCCCATTAGTATGTTGAATGGATTTGCTGTGGGTCTGGGGGCGAGGTTGGTCTATAATTTGAATAAATCTGTATTTTCTTTGCATTTCAGCGATATTGATTTAGTTGTGTTTGGAAAATGGGAGACGTTACCTCTCTGGACCCTGGAAGAAGCTCTTAGAAAGCACAATGTAGCAGATGAAAACTCAGTAAAGGTTTTAGATAAAGCAACTGTAAGTTTGGGGGAAGAGGGTATTTCCTTGTTCTAAGCTAAATTTCTAATCTAAGAAAGATCTTGGCTAAAAGGATGGATTTTCATAAGTGGAAACTATTTTATATGTAAATTTGAAATAGAACCAATAGAACCTTTTAATTTAGTACAGTTTTTATTACTGACAATATAATTGGCAGTGTTCCAACAGAAGCATTTCTTCCGTTGGGGAAAATGGACAGATTTTCCATACACTTGCTTTTAAGTGAGGTTATACTCATTATTGTTGTGAACTAATGTGATTAGACTTGGGAATTTCTGGACTGAGTTTGTACGTAAGTAGATGATTTATTTGTTGTTATTCCAAGCGAGCAGAGGTGATACGTTTTCACATGGAAGTAGTAAGTACAGTTTTATATAAACATGTAATGGAATGCCTGGCACGGGACAGGATTAATTCCATTATAACTTCCCACCTTTTGCTAATTGTAAGAGTATGGAAGAGTGCTGGGGTTTAAATAGGTGTCTAATTGATGGCTGTGATTAGTAGAGAGGTAATTTGGAAAGCACCCAGGTGTTAGAGTGCTCTCAGTGTCTTTTGAAGGTAATTTTGATGAGGAGTCAATGACCCACGATGAGTCTTTCCTTAAGAATATCTGTTACCATTGGTCTTTATTTCTTAAGCGTTTGTCTCCCTCTGGTGTTTGTTGTTCCCACTAGAACTGTGTTTCTGCACCGGGAACGGACTGAAAATGGTTTGAAATGAATCACTTTGAACATGGAGTTGTTAAACTCCGTTAAACAGGACAGTAAATTGAAAATAGCATTTATGAGATAGAAAAGCAAAGTTGATGTAAACAGGCTGGCAAGGAGTGCGAGTTCATAAATAGACAGGGATCCAGATTTCTCTGTCTGCCTCCTCTCTACAAATCCATCAAATGTTTCAGTTTTACTGGCGCGTATAAATATGAATGAACCCAAATGTATCTTGGCAATCTGTATTGACTTAAGCTGTCTTTCTTTTGCAGGTACCTATTATTAAACTGACAGATTCCTTCACTGAAGTAAAAGTTGATATAAGCTTTAATGTACAGAACGGGGTTAAAGCAGCCCAGCTCATCAAAGATTTTATCAAGGTTAGGCAACGCTATAACAGAATTACAGAGCTCATTCATTTGCTGTTCTGTTTTACTTTGTACCTTACTAGAGATGCGCTTTCACTCTCATTTTTTGCTGATACCATTGCGTGACATTCTTAGGTTGTAGATATATTGCCCGAAAAGGCGTGTGGATCATCAAATGTACGAAGAAACAATGGGGAAATTCTAATGATAGAGTAAGGAGAATGCACTAATACCTGTCTTAGACGTTCTGCTCATTTAACTGTGGTTCCTTGAATGTGAAATTAGTAATAACCACACGTTCTTGCAGAATGTAGGAATAACCTTGTTCTAGGTTGAATATTGTCTCAGCATACAGGTGCTAGTTACGTAGAATAAGTTAAATTTATTAAGTTATTGTTCAGAGATTCACTACTACCTGTATCGTAGATACAGTTATTTTTGATCATTTTATTAGGATTAGTGAGCTTTTGTATTTAAAGTTTCGAAGGATCATTTCACTCTTCCTTATTCAGTGCTCATAAGAAATGTCTCAAAAGGAGTTGAAAATGAGTCTTGGATTTTCATGTTCCGTGTAGGGAGATGAAGAGCAGTTCAGGCTCACTTCGTGCTTAAGTATTACTGTTCTGCTATTAACTGCTTTGGGTTTTTAACCAAACTAAAGGGCAGCAGAAGAATCAAAGTATTGCAATAGCTAGACAAGTAAAACTCCTTCAGAAAACCCTGTAAATCTGAATAAAGCAAGCACTTTTAGTTTTAAGGGCTAGGAATCATGTACATCTGCTTTAATAATATCATTGAGTTGCAAGAAGTCTTCTAAGTTGGGGAGGACTCTCAGAAGCTGATGAGTTGAATGTGTGGCCTTCAACTTGTTCATCTTCAGTTCCTTTATGTCCGTTTGGCAGCCGGTATGAAGGTAGCTCGGTTGGCTTCTGCAGCGTCTGCTTCTTTGACCTGTAGAAGGGCCTAGGAGAAGAATCTCCGTGCTTGGTTCAATTTCAGTAGGACAGGCCTTTTAGCCGGGTGTGTTACGACAGGATGAGGGGTGATGGTTTTAAACTAAAGGAGGGAGATTCAGGCTGGACACGAGGAAGAAATTGTTGTCCCTGAGGGTGGTGAGAGCCTGGCCCAGGTTGGCCAGAGAGGTGGTGGATGAACCATCCCTGGAGACATCCCAGGCCAGGCTGGACGGGGCTCTGAGCAACCTGAGCTGGTGAAGATGTCCCTGCTCATGGCAGGGGGGGCACTGGGGGAGCTGGGAAGGGCCCTTCAACACAAACCATCTGTGATTCTATCACAGCCAGTACCTGTCTGCGTGGTCTCAGCTGTGCGGTCCCGTACACCTGCGTTAACCTCGTGGTGCTGGGTCAGGAGGAAAGGGGTGGGTGGATCCAGAGACATTCCTCCCTTGGCCTCCATCTGATGAATAGGACTCACTTTTGTTGGCCAACCGTTTGCTGCTGAATCAAAACCCATAGTTTTGTGCTATGTAGCTCCTTGTTGTGGAAAGATGCCCAGCTGCCCTTTTGCAGGACAATTACACTTCAGTTTTCACGTCTGTGCATTGTCCCATTGTGGTGGACATGCAGTCCCTGTTTGGTTTTCTGCCACAGCACAGGGCCTGTATTTCTGTTATGCTCCACATATACATTTACTTTTAGCTAAGTCCATAAAGCCCTGCGTCATTGCCCAAAATTGCCTATGCACTTCTTAATTTCCAGATCAGAGGTTGTCTTCTCTTGAGAGCCTGAAGGCCTCTGTGTGTGCTTAGGAGAAGGTGTTAGCGTGTTGTGTCGGGCCCGGCGGGAGCAGCCTGTGTCCTGCGGAGCTGCGGGCTTGGCAGTTTCCTGAGAAAAAACCCATCTTCGAATTTCGATATGTGCTGATATTCAACGCTTCAGCTTGTGACTGTAAGATGTTAGTAGTTCAGGAGGGTGATCTTGGGTTAAATAGGGTCCCCAATACTCACCGTGGAGAAATTCTTCTTTGCCTTGAATCTTCTACAGTCACAGATGCCATGATCACAGAATGTTAGGGATTGGAAGGGGCCTCGAAAGATCCACACCTCCTCTTTGGCACTGGGGAACTTTTTAGCTCTGTGTTGATAAAACCAGTGATATTATCGATATTATGGAGCCTCCCTTACGCCCGGGGTGTCCACTGTGCAGACACAGCCAGCCTGTGCATCTGCCCCGAGGGCCGTGTGTCCCTGCGGACAATCCAGGGAAGGGCCCGTAACCCAGCGGTGAGTATTCGGCTCTTTGGAAGCGCCATCTGGGTGTTGTCATCCTGAAGAACTGGTGTGAGCTCTGGGCATGGGACGGACTCCTGGGTCTGCTTTGGGATGGCCCCTTGGCTGTGGCAGGCAGGTGTTGTTACAGATGTGGAGATCTCCGTGGTTCTTCTTCGCTTTCCTTTTCACTTGTATAAGAAAAGCAAAGGTATTTATATGTTCAAACAAAATCATGCTGATTTTATGAGGTAATAATATTTTTCTAAGGTTAATATTTGCTACTGGAGTTGAAGAGGTAAAATCACAGTCTTGGTGACAGGCAGAGCACTTGATTTCTCCTCATTACTAAGTTAGAGCTATACCTACCTTTGAAACTTAATATAACAGCTTCAATATGTGTTCTTAGCATCAATTGTACATCTGCATCACGGTATCCCAACCCTTTTGTTTTTCTCTTTCAGAAATATCCTGTATTACCCTATCTAGTTTTAGTATTGAAACAGTTCCTGTTGCAGAGGGACCTTAACGAAGTATTTACAGGCGGAATCGGTTCTTATAGTCTTTTTTTAATGGCTGTCAGTTTCCTTCAGGTAAGCGTCATGAGATCTGTTGATGCCATTGCTGCAAAAGGACATTACATTGAGAGGGAATGGAATCAATCTTAAAATGTAACCATTTCAGCTAACCTGTTCGTGCTTTGGCACCCCTTGTCACATAAAAACATGCGCATCCCACCTGTCTTCTTTCTCCCATTCTGGTACTTTTAGTATTAGAAATGTTTGGAGCAACCGCTGGTGTTTCCTTACCAGGCACAGATGTCATTTGAGACAAAATAACTTGACTGTTGTGTAACTGATTGGGAACAATCCATGTAGGTTAGTGTTAGATGCAGGTGTCTTTGGTAACACTTGTTTTCCAGCTCGTACACCCTCTGCGTGTTTAATGAACACAACAGAATTTTATATGTTTATCATGTTTTTTAAGCTGATACCAACTAAATGTGGTTTACAGCATTCTCTTAAATCTAAGAGCACAAAATGCATGAGCTAAATCTGTATTTTTGTGCCTGGGAGAGAAAAATATTGTAGAAATACGAAGCAGCCAAGTTCTGGCTTTATGAACCTTGCACTAAATGTGATTGTGTAAGCGTGTGTCTGTACTTCTCCAGACTGCAGTCAGGTTTAGACCCGAGCCTTGAGCTGGAGCTCGGGGTTTACCAAGCGCTGGTGCAGTTGCGCTGAGCACAAAAGCAGCGAAGGCAACAGGCAGGTCCTTTTGAGAGAAACCACAGTCTCTCCCAACCCCAGTTGTTTTGAATGTTGACTAACAGCATTTCCATTTGCTCCTGAAAAACAAGAGGTCGCGTTTTGTACCTGTCACAGTTAGGAACGGCTCTTGTTTGTAACCTCTCAGGCTGCATCCGTAGCAGCAGAGGGGATGGCTGTGGAGCTGCGTGCATCAAAGCTGGTGTTTGTACTGCAAACCCAGGTTCCTGAAGTGCAAATATCTTGGCTTTTTTGCAAGAACCCTGCCAGTAGTGCTGGAAGTTCACTTACCAAACTGAAAGTCCAAATACAAAACTGTTAATACTTGCCAACCTTATTTTTAAGAGGTAATTAATTTACAAACATTTTGATAACATTGTTTTAAATATGCAAAACTGCTTTATGAAGGAAAAATACTACGTTTAGACATGTTTGCTTTATCTATTACATTTTCTTATTGTTTATTATTGTATTTAGACATGTTTGCTGTGAAGAATAAAAGGCACTTAAAGGGACTTGAAACTTGAGGTCTTAAGACAATGATTTTTTTTCTCTCTTCTTAATAGCTGCATCCCAGGGAAGATGCCTGTATGCCCAATGCCAACTATGGTGTTCTTTTAATAGAGTTTTTTGAATTATATGGACGTCACTTCAATTATCTGAAGACCGGAATCCGAATAAAGGATGGCGGCTCTTACGTTGCCAAGGATGAAGTGCAAAAAAGCATGTTGGATGGCTACAGACCATCGATGCTGTATATCGAAGACCCCTTACAGCCAGGTATCCTCGTAAATCAACATCTTACCTAGTGACTAAGAAAATAAGTTGGGGGAACGCTTAATCCAGAGGAGCTAAAGCAAAGAATAGAGTCACAGAATCATTTGAGTTGGAAGACACCTTCAAGATGATCGAGTCCAACCATAACCCACCCCTGGCACTGCCCCATGTCCTGAGAACGTCATGTCCGTCTGTCCAGCCCTCCAGGGCTGGTGACTCCAGCACTGCCCTGGGCAGCCTGTTCCAATGCCCCACAGCCCTTTGGGGAAGAAATTGTTCCCAGATCCAACCTCAACCTCCCCTGGCACAACTTGAGGCCGGTTCTTTGTGTCCCTGTCTCCCCTCAGCTCCTGTTCTCCAGCTGAACCCCCCAGGTCCCTCAACCGCTCCATCACACTTGTGCTCCAGCCCCTCACCAGCTCCGTTCCCTTCTGTCAACTCGCTCCAGCACCTCAAGGCCTTTCTTGGCATGAGGGGCCCAGAACTGCCCCCAGGATTGGAGGTTTGGCCCCCCAGTGCCCAGCACAGGGACGGTCACTTCTCTAGGACACCTGGTCCCTTCTGAGCTCGTGCCCTGCACAGCGTGTTGCTGCCCCTGGGCACGCTCTCCCAGTTGAGTCTGTGCAGTCCCATCAACATGTGGAGGTTCCATTCTGTACTGTCACCTTTACGTTAAGGTTGATCGTTGACTTGAGTGGGTGGCTGCTGACATGGAGAATCAAGTGCTGTTCATAGAATAGAGTTAACACGCTTCTGATCTAGAAAAATGTCACCCAGGATAGTATGGTTGCATGTGGAATTATATGCAGTATAGCATTTGTTTTCTTCATGTATTGTGCTTTTTCCCATGAGTTAGCAT
The DNA here is from genome assembly GCF_036013475.1 of Columba livia. NCBI lineage: Eukaryota > Metazoa > Chordata > Aves > Columbiformes > Columbidae > Columba > Columba livia. Next base: position 1,743,594 of record NC_088614.1, read on the forward strand.
TTTGGACTCCTGTACATGCATATATCTATAGGTCTGTTAAGTTCTTGGAAGTATTTATGACTCAGTAATCCTCTGCTGTTCCTCAAGAAGTAACTGCAGTGAGTTGGGACTTCAGGCCAATTTAAAAAAACATTCCTGTCTTCTGTCTGAGGGGAGGTAACCATGGTTTCAGTCTCATTTATTTATGTGATTATATTCTTATTTCAAGGTAATGATGTTGGGAGGAGTTCCTATGGTGCCATGCAAGTCAAACAGGCTTTTGATTATGCCTATGTTGTTTTGAGCCATGCAGTTTCCCCAATAGCTAAATATTATCCTAACAACGAAACGGAAAGGTAAATTTTATGAGTCTAAATCTCAGACGTTAATTGCTTATATTTCTGTGTACATAAGTATTACTTGTGGTGACTCTTGTTTTTTCACGGTTTACAGTATATTAGGTAGAATAATTAGAGTCACGCAAGAAGTGGCCACGTACAGAGACTGGATATCAAAGCAGTGGGGGACGCAAAGCAGGACAGAGTCTTCATGTAACGGTGAGTTTTCACTAAACGTGGCAGATGGTGGGAAATTCCTGCGTATTTTGGCTTGAATTTTCTTGTTGCTTTTGCCCCACGTAGGGCAGTGTGTGCATCTTAATATGACTTTACATTTCGCTCAGTGGTGATGGACTTTTTCTTGTGCTCTCACCCAGGAAACTGAGATTTGTACAAGAATAAAAAGGCCACACTCCACGTTTCTTGTGCTGTGATAGATTGGGTCTGTAGAGAGTGCTGGCTTGCAAAAGGAGGCTTTGGAAAAGCTTCCTGTTTAAAGTACACGTGCTGTTACCATCGCTTCCTTTGTCCTTTAAACATGGACAAGGTTTTTAAAAGAATTACTGGGAATGCTTGTTTAAATCTAAATCCTTACCCTCCATTGCTCTTTTGTTTTTCATTTTAAACTTTCATATATTGTATGCATACGGAAGCAATATTTAAACCAGGATTGACTATGTAAGTGGAATAAGTCTTTACCACAGAGAAATTCTGAAATATCAACTGTAATTCTTGTTACTAACAAATGGAAACACACAAGATCTAGCTGGAGAACTTGCTGAAAACGTCCTTGAAAATAATCTTTTTGTTGCCCGTCTTCTGACTCCACCAACCACCCTCTTGTGGTGGCTGGAAGTTTGCAAATTGAAATTGATTTTAATTCTCTCCAATTAATTTTACAACGTTAGCTGCCAGAAGCCTTTTCTTGTTAGAGATTAATCGGGGAAGATGACACAACTACCCAGTGTTGAGGTTTTAAAGCTTTTGTCAGTGATTTCCCTGGCTGTCCCTGCACCCCTATAGTCAGTCCCGCCAGCTCCAGAGTGACACCCGCGGCCTCCTATGATGTGTGTATTAAATTTGGGTAGCAGTTGGTGAGATATTTGAGCTCTGCATCTCGTATTTTCAGTGCAGGGTATCGTACAAAGCAACCAGATTTACTTGGAGTTCTGCAGTGGCACCAGAGTGGGAGTTGCCCAGTACTGGGTATAGCAACAGAGTTTAAACCACGTGTCTGAGCGCTGCTGAACGTTATTAAGCAGCGCGTCTGAGCTCAGTTACTCCTCCTTCCGTAGCTTATCTCATTTCCATCTTGAACACGTGCTAGTTTTCAGAGCATCCGTTACTGTAGGCAGTACCTACACCTTAAAAAAAAGGGTATTAAAAAGAAGGAAAAAAGCGACGTATTTTAGCAGTTAACATGTGGTGATGCGTCTGTTTTGTTTTGAACAGGTAATGGAGTAACCTTGATAGTAGATTCTCAGCAGCTGGACAAATGCAACAATAATCTTGCTGAAGAGACCGAAGCGCTGGGAAAACCTAGAAATAAAACTTCAGAAACACTTAGTAAACATTCTTCAAATTCTTCATCAGGTCCTTTATCATCGTCATCGTCCACACTGTCCAGCTCTAGTGATGTAGTAAGTACTGGAGGTGTTCTGATGTTTCGGTTTCTTTGGGGTTTTATCCTGGTTTGTGCTGCCACAGAATATGTTTTAAAAGCTCAGAATCCCAGTTAGTTATTTCATCCAGAATCCAGGTGTTGCCTCTTGTGCAATTTCTACATGGGTACGTTGCAGTGCAGTTTTGATACAACACATGTAGAAAGTGAATAAAGTAAATAAAAATGTACATAGCCCTCTTTTCTTTGGGTAAACTGTTTCAAAAGCAAAGGCTGGTAGTCCTAAGTGATACTTGTAAAAAAATCTGTTTGGGAATTCTATTTAATGAATAAAATGGGAATCCCCAAATCAGAATCATGCATCAATACGTTTTAAAATCTGTTTTACTCACTAAAAATTCTGGATTGAAATAATTATAATACCTAATAAAAAACACATTTAAAGTTTTATCCAGTGCTAGTTTTATATTCAAGGGAGAACTCGCTTGTAGAAAAACTCACTCTCTTAAGAAAAACTCACTGATACTTTACATTTTCCCAAAGGATTCTGATGGAACACCTTGCAAAACCTCTAAACAGTTGAGTTGTCGCCAGTCTGCCACAAACAGAGTGGGCTCACAAGAAGTGTCACTGGAATCCTCCCAGCCAAGCGGGAAAACACAAACGAGCCAAACAGCCAATACATCCAGCAACACCAACAAATCGCAGGTTTGTGAAATGCCTGGAAGGAACAACCGCCTCGATTATTCGCATGTTACAGCCTTCAATTGGATTGATTTTATTTTGGGAAATGTAGATTTGCCGTCAGTATACACGGCCATGTTGCGCTCGCTGCCTTTTTGCAAAAAGCGTGTCGGTCCAGTCTTTACTGCAGAATTTGAGAACTAATGAGACTTGCCTACACGTAGTGAAGAACAGCAAGCAAAAAATACATGTTAAAAACTCTGCCCGGCTGCTCTGTTCGCTGTCGATACTTGTTGAAGTATCTTCCGTTAAGGGAGATGAAGATTCCTTACTGATAGAGGAAATTCCCTCTTGTTTCCCCTTAAAGACAAACACCTTTATGATGAGACCCACCAGAACCTGTGCATTTAGGGGATTTCTCACATTGGGGAATGCTTCTATGACAGCTGAGTCAGCTGGAAGTACTATATGTTCTATATGCAATTTAAATTCTTATATTTATTCAGAGTTTAACGTATAAAATATAGTCTGGAATCTTCCTGACTATTATTCCTGAAAAGTAGTTGTGGTGACTTGCTGATGATCTGTGTCTGGCCGGTAACGAGGCAGTTGACAAATTAGGCCTTGGACACACTGTGAATGTGTGTTTGTGTTATTACACGGAGCTAATTCTGGTGTAGAAATGTGAACATGCACAATCTGAGATACTCTACATCTGTAAAAAGATGTGGTATAAAATTAGTCCTGGTCTTAAAAGCATGTTGTCTTAATTTCGCACAGGAGATGAGATTTGAGCAATCTTCATCTGTCATCTTGGATTATGGACTTTGTAAAACACATTTTGACGGCTACAGAACAGGAGTGATAGAACAGTTCTGTCCTTTTCAGAATCCAAAGTGCTCTGCACTCTCTTGACCCGTGTGGTTTTGAGTCTAAAGACGAACGTTCGTTTGCAGCCACCAAAGTGACAGATCGATGGCACTGCTGTTGTCCAAGCCGTGGCCACGCCGCTTTGCCACAGGCATTTTTTCAAGCGTAATGCTTCTTTTGCCAAGAAAGGTTGGACCAGATAATCCTTGTGGTGCCTTCCAACCTGGTATGCTGTGATTCTGTGATACTTTGATGAGTTAGCATCCTCATAATCCAAAAATAGGGCTGTGTAATTGCCACACCTATAGGGTGAGTGTCATGAGGATGGAGCCAGGCTCTTCTGGGTGACAACCAGTGACAGGACAAGGGGCAATGGGTGCAAACTGGAACACAGGAGGTTCCACCGAAAGGTGAGAAGCAACTTGTTGGGGTGAGGGTGGCAGAGCCTGGCCCAGGCTGCCCAGGGGGGTTGTGGAGTCTCCTTCTGTGCAGACATTCCAACCCGCCTGGACACCTTCCTGTGTAACCTCATCTGGGTGTTCCTGCTCCATGGGGGGATTGCACTGGATGAGCTTTCCAGGGCTCTTCAACCCCTGACGCTCTGGGATTCTGTGATTGATCACGTTCTCTCTTTTTCTTGTTGTTTTCACAGCATGGATCCGCACGGTTATTTCGCTCTTCTAACAAAGGCTTCCAAGGTCCAACAAACTCAAGCCACGGTACCTCAGTCACAAACAAACAGCATCAGGGCAGCAAATCGCACCACCAGTTTTTCCACGGCAAGAAGAGGAAACACAAGAGGGACGCGGCCCTGTCAGACCTTTGTAGATAGTTGCCTATTTTCTGACTGTTCTTCTGTGTGCAATGATCTCATGCTACGGGATAGTTTGATAGTGACTCCTTGGATCTCTTCCGGAGCTTCAGACTGTTCAGACATTGATTAGCAACTGCATTATTTTTTTTTTCCCAGCTCGCCACGGAACGGATCATGAAGATTGATCACCGCAAAAATAAAATAAAAAAAGAAAAAAAAAAGAACAAAAAAAAAAAGGACAAAAAGAAAAAAAAAAAAGAGAAAAAAATTTTAAAAGAAAAAAGATTTTAAAAAAAGAGGAAAAAGGCTGCTCATCTGATAAGTCATATGCTACAACAGGGTCATTTAGGATATAAAAGCTTGAATGTAAAATAAATGTATTTCCCATCAGCTCGTGCTGACCTGTAGGGGTAGTACTCAGTGTGTCTAGGGGGTGGTAACAAACAAATAAAACACAAAAATATAGGAAAAAAAAAAAGGCAAAAAATTGTCTTTTGAGGGAAACCCGGCCTTTAAAGGTGAAAGTCATTTGTGCATGAGTTTTTTATTATTTTTGCATATACTTACCATTTTATTGTGTATATATAGATGACCATATAGGAAAACTGACATTTGTAATAGTGGATTTGTTAATACTTTTTACATAACATTACTGTTTAAATTGTAAACATAAATTTTTCTCAGGATTAGTTTGGAAAATAATCTGAATTGTCATCTTAACATCCATATAAAGAGACGTTACTAGTTACGTTGCTCAGAATTTCTTTTCTTGGCATTGCAAAGTTTTAATAGAACATTTGATCTGCAAAAGCTGTTCCTCTGCAAGAAAGGCTGCTGGTGGCAAATGAAGTCTTTCATTTGTGTACAGTGTCCGTGTACTTTGTGTAGACACTGAGCTGGTCATCTCGGAGCAGTGACCTTCACCTTGTCTCTCGAGTGCCATCATTTCAGGCAATGGGGTTTTCTAGTTGCATCTTCCTCTTCCTCCCCTTAGTGGTCTCTCCCTGGTCCTTTCTTTTTATTTTTCTTTTTTAAAAAGAAATATAAAGCCACTTGGGGGTTTTTTCTTCGGTTGGTGGTGGTGATTGTTTTCTTCTTTCTTCTTTTCGGTTTTAAAGAACAGAACTCAGTTTGTTACAGACGTTTGCATTCCTGGGCTGCTTCGATCCCATGCCTCTTGGTTTGTGCCTTCCCTTCCCCTTCCAGGTCTGGGTTTTTTTGTCTTTTATATTTTTGCTAACTCCTGTAGGAGACGAGAACTGTTGAAGCTTTAAGTAAATTTTAAAATTAAAGTATTTTTTTCTCACGCCCCTCTTAGGCATTTTTATATTTACACTTAAAACAACTTCAGATAATTAAATCTATTTTATATTGCCTTAAAGACCCAAACCTTTACTATCTCATAGTATTTCTTCACTGACCTAGTGATTTAATTTAAACTCCGCGTTTGTCCGGTTCAGTTGCGTTACAGGTCGAGGTTGCAGGAACTCTGAGCGCGAATGGAAGGAGTGGTGACGCGGGCGGGCACAGCGGGGACACTGCAGGGTGACAAGTGGCGTTTCCTTCCGCGGATTTCTGTAAAGAGGAGAGTCTGTGCGCACCATACGGGGCTGTATTTAACGCGGCTGTTCTGGAGACGATGCTTTTATAAAAAGTACTTTTTTTAATATCCATTGACAGATACTACAGACCAACCGGACCGTTAATGGGCACTCATGAGTGCAACGGTTTTTAAATAATGCTATAAGATCAGAACTGATGTCGTCACTTAAATTAATAAACATTTTCAATGTGTTAAAAGTGTTTTACTTCAAAAAAAAAAAGGAAAATATATATATTTCAAAAGTACGGAAAGTCATAACATTTACTCAGACACTAAGCTTAAGTGATGTTAATTTGACAATGTTTTGTTTTAAATTTCTAGAGTCATATTTTAATTTGATCATATGATTTTATCAGCAAGATGTTGAGCTTCTGTTCATAGAAACTAGTAAAAGTTGTACCACATTATGCATAATCACAGTATTTATTTTGTTTTAGATTATTGTGAATGTGTAGACTTCTGTTCACCGCTTAGGGAACAATTATTTATAAATTATATTAATCCAGTATTGTTAGCTGCTATTAGCAAAACTGTTCCAAAACTTAATACTTGCAAAGATCTGTATCGCATTTACCACACTGAAGTGTTTTTAAAAGAATCACCCTCATCGTTGAAAGCAAATGTACTCTTAGGGTGCAGATATTAGTGTTCCAATAAGCATGTGATAATTTTAAGGTGGTGGTAGCGGGAAGATAATCTTGATTCCATTGGGAATCTTAGGTTTGCCTCAATTTATGGTTTTCATAAATTTAATGGAAAATAGCTTTTCCTGGACTGCTCAAGTTTCTTTTTGGTAAACAGTATCTTTCTAAAAGAAAAAAGCAAAAAAAAAAACCAAAAAAAAACAAACAAAAAAAAAGGCATGAAGGAAAAATTGAGGTATTTTACATTGCCTCAAATGACCAGCATTGTATTCATAAAATACTGTATATCTTGCAAATCTTTATTTAAACAGAACAGTTGAACTGTTCGTTTTTCAATCTGAAGTAAAATACTTTCAAGACCTTTTAGTTTGCCTGCTCATTTGTCGTGTACATTTCATCTCTGTATTTGACTCAAGTCTAATTCCTTTTTGAGTTTCAATACTTTTGTGAAGATTTTTGTGAATATATGAAAAATAAATGTTTAATCTAACTACCGCAGTTCATCCCCATTCTTGACGCTCACCCTGTTTCCCTTTGCAGCACCGTGGCAGAAAAGGCTCCCAAGGCACTTCGGAGCTGTTTTGTAGTTTCTGGGCCCCTCTGCCTGGAATTTGGGAGCTTACTCTGTTCCAGTGGGGCTGGTTGGCCGCGTTTCCTTCCAGCAGAGCTGAACCGGAGTCTGTATGCCTAAGTGGAAGAATATAAAGGGTTCTTAATGTGTTATTTTTATCGAACTTTCCTCTGCATGATACATAGGACGTTTGTGCGAGGACCCGCGTTCTCTGCCTTCGGCACTCAGGGTAGGACAGCGGCTGTTCAGGTGTCTGAGAAATACGCAAAACTTAATTAGAGTTTGTAGAATTAGGCAGAAGTTAATTTGAATTACCTTTAGCTAAAAGCTGTGTTCAGCATCGCTCCTGAACCACGGTCAATATTAATAAAGTATGGTCTTAACTTTGGGTTTCTTCCTTCCTTGCATAAATTGGCAGGGGGACGAACAGATACCACAGACCATCTGAAACACATAAAGAAGATGAAATATTTCTGTATCTTCCTGATTGATTTGTTAAAGGGCTTTTTACTTTTTAAAAAAAGAATAGTTCAAATGGTGTTTATAGTTAAAATCTGTGTATTTACAATGAGGGTTTTGTTGGTCTTCTGTCTTGTGGCAGAAAAGAAGGTGAAAGGTAAGTAAATCTTCCTGTTTATGAGACACGATGTGATTCTGTTCACTGACCTGCATGTTCTGTGCAGCTTCCTCAGAATTTACAGCTCAGGTGTTTAAATGTTTATCATAAACTTGCTTTCCTAGAACTTAATCTTTAGAAAATAATTAGTGGTCCAATGGCAGGTGGCAACTTTTGTTATGTGCTTTCAAAATTGAACTTTTCCATATTGTATCTGGAGTCATCACATGTGCATCCTAAATATAACATGCGAGCAACTGATTAGAAAATAGTCCTATCTTGGAAATGCATTGTAAAGAAAAGCAGTCAGCCATTTGACATCTTGAGGGATGTTTAAAGTCATGAGAGATGTTCAAACTGAATGTGCGACTCCAGCTTTATTTCCTGAAGATAAAAGCTATAGGAGATTATATAGTATGTGATTATTTGAGAGGGGAGTATATTAACCTATTTAGGGGCTGTGAGAAAAAAACACAATTATTCCAGCTATTGCTAAAGCACAAAAAGTAGTGATTTTTTTATTCTGCTGATTGCTAGAACTTCATTCTTTTGCTTAACAATGCAAAATAACTTTCTAAGAAACAAGTTTACGATGTTTTAAAACTGTCTTGAAACTGCAGAATTTGAGAGCTTTATTTTCTAGCTAATTTGTAGGGTTCCCACAAGTTTTCCTTAAAAATGTTTTCCAGTTGCAGTGACCTAAATGTTAATGTGTCATGACTATTTCCAAGAGTCATTTACCTGCAGTTTTGACAGATAGGTGTTCATGGCTTCATCTGGAAGTTGAAAGCCACTTTGCAGTTCTCATGGTGCTTAATTAAATCACATGTGTAGGATCTCTTGTGCCAGAGTTACTGGGCTCCTCCCTGTAGTAATTCGCTGCGAGCCTTATTAACTAATCTTCCAAAGTTGACTGTTAGGGTGTTTGAGGTGATCCGAGGGAAATTATCCAACAACAAGAATCCATGAAGACAAGTTACTTCATGAACAATATCCTGAGTAACACAGGAATTAAACTTCAAACGGCCTTATTGAGTCTTTACAAGCCCCAAGTTTATGTTAGCTATCTACTCGAAAAGGAAATGGGAATAAAAGAGCCAGAAAGTGGCTGTTACTTGTGCATGTTAGTGTGGTAGTGCTAGATCAAATTAATCTACATTTCAGATTACTCTGAAATTCAGATCAGTTAATTTTAATTCTTAGTGTATTTAGCCATTTCCTCACCATGACCATTTTGTCGATTTGTGAACTCCAAAAACGTCTACCAGACCTTTGTTGGACACCTTGGCCCTACTGTTAGAGCAGTTCCTTCTCTCTGTGTTTCCCACAGCAGTTCTTGGTAACAGCTGAAACGTTGTTCTGTTAGATGCCGTTCTGTTCTTATCTCCAAGGACGCAGCTCCCCTTATCTTTGAGCTTGAAGACTCTGTGGCCTTTTTGACTTAACGAAGCAGAGAGTTCAAAGGTTCACAGCTTGCAGAAGTTACGCTAAGCAAACTCACGCTAGAATTCTGTATAAGCAGTTTCTAACCAATTTCTATCTATAAGAAGCAGTATAGCCAATAATCCCATAAGCTCAGACAGCCTGTTCCCTGGCAGCCCAGTTCAATATGCCTCTCTCTTGGCAGCAGAAATCGTCCGTTTGCTCCTTCCTGTAGTGGTGCAACTGCTGGTGAACTTGCCTATGTATGAAACTGGGGAAAAATGGGGCATAAATCTTTAGTTTGCTGTAAATTAATTGGAAAGAGCTGATGGGATCCGGAAAATCACTTAAGTAAGGGAAGACAAGAAATCTTGGAGATCCTCTGCATGAAAGCCATTTGGAGGAATCCCGTCTTTGCCTTTTGAGATGTGTGAAGAACAAGGTGCTGCGGCTCTTCTGGTGAGTTCGAATGCTGGGACGTTGCTGCTTGTTGGGTGTGGGATGGCCTGAGCTGCCAGCGTGCTCTCCGTCCAAGTGTGCTGCAGGTTCCAATAGCTGCAAAGATGTTTAGCACTCTTAGACTGACCCTGGTATGTCTTGGTTCTGCTCCCTCCTGCTAGGAGTCCTTCAGTCTTTTTAATCCTTGATGGCTCTTGATTTTTTCAACTCGCTGAATTGAATCTCCTAATCCTTCTTTAACCCTTCATTTTTCGTGGCCCAGAGATTTTGTGGTGAATGTGGCATTTATGAAATCCTGCCCAACAGGCTACAGTGAAGCAGGAAGGGGATGGCGATTGATAGTACTTTAAAAAAATACTTCCTGCTGCTGCAGCTCCTTTTAAAGAAAAAAAAACACAGACCTCATTACTTGAGCAGACTAAAGTAATAATATGGCCCCCTAACCCTCCATATTTGAAGCTAGTTTCTGTGCAAATCGTTCAACAGTCTACTGCTTGGATGCTGGGCTAATTTTTTTTTATTTTATTTTATTTTTAATCCATCTGTATAATTAAGTCCTAATTTCCCATAGTACGAAACATCTAAGGAAGAAACCACTCGGCTGCATGCAAGAGCTGGCTGGTGAGAAATGCATTGGTGTGGTGCTGGAGGAAGCCAAGGAACCACAGGGGCGGACTTGGTGAGTGTTTTGCTTGTTCAAAAATAAAAATGCTCTTGTACAGGTTTATATATGAAGCAACGTTTGACTCTTGAGCTGGAAGGTGATTAAGCAATCAAATGCTTCTGAGGAGATATTGCAGAAAGTAATCTGTGCTCTCAGCTGCATTTTCCCAGGTCTAAAGTTCATTTACTGTACGGGGTTTGGTGGAAGTGACAGCTGAAAGTAAACCTGGTTTGAATTGCTTGTTTCTGCTGTCTGGCAATGTAACAGAGTAATGTATTCCCTGGATTTAAAGCTCACATCTTAAAAAACAAAATAAACCCACAAAACCGACAAACACAAATCCACCTTGCTGGTCTGTATACATAAGATTTTTGCACCGGGAGTATGAAGAAATATTTTTCTTGCAACATTAACATTATGTGGTTTAGGTGGAATATGCATTAGTGGCTGCCGTTTGCATTTCCCTCCTTCCGTGTCCTGTTTCCAAACAAGACTGTTGTTCATTCTTACAATAAGTAGAGGACTGATTAAGGCTGGGTTGATGTTTTGTTGTGGTTTTTTTCTCCTCTTCACTGTAGTGGATCTTGACTCAAACTCATTTGTGGCTGCCTGGTAATCAGTAACTATGAAAAGACATTCTCAGTCAGAAAAATCAATGGCTAACCCAACAGCAGGTAGAAATCTTTCATATTGTCTTCCTGCAATGCCGGCTTGTTTGCTTTTTCTTCTCAAAATTTCTGACAGTGCAAGGGAGGAGTAACTTAAAATAATATAATCTTTTCTATAAGATTTTTATTCATCCTCCCGTGTGTCTCACTAAATCTGTGTTATCAACTTTTATCCTTCAAGATAACATAAAAAAGCAATCTAATTGCTGGAAGCTTCAAGCATCTTGGAGCTGGAGTGTGTGCCATCTAGTGAATGACTTCTGTGCAGTGTCTAAGCAACGTATTTGAGCTACGAAGGTAGTGTGAAGGTTTCTGTAATGTCTTTTGTATGCAGTAACTAGCACCTTCAGGTAGTGGTGACTTACCTGGTGTTGCTGGGCATCCAAAATCCCACAGAATCCCACTACTCTAAGGGTATAGCTGAATTTTGTTGCCTAAAGAAAAAAAGTTTAAACAATATTAGTAGGGTTGATAGCCAAGGGGGTCAGAGCAGTACTTGCTGTTACAAAGAGGAGCTGTTGCAGCGGCCCCTCCGCCTCCTCCCAGAGACACGCTGGCCAACTCCCACTGCCCCAGACCTGCTTCCCTGCACAAAGTGCTTGATATCAATCGGTTTAACAACGAAGTGCTTCTGAGTTCTTCAGAATAAAGTCATATGATGGTCTATCAAAACCAGAACAAGCTTCTCAGAGAGCATAGGCAAATACAGAAGTTGGAATCGGGAAGCTGAAGCATTAATGTAAAAGGGAAGGAATCGGACTTCTGCGATTACAGTGAGTGCTGGTCTGGTCACTTTACCATGCGTGGAAAGTCTGATTTTAAAAACCAGACAAACCAAGACAACCCCTAAATCTCCAAATGGCATTACTGCACTTGGTTTCTACCAAATAAAGTAATATGATATATTACAGTGGTGAGTTGAGGAGTATTTTTGAAGTAAAAGTGATAGAAAACAATAACAATTAATCAGATAATGCTACTTCTATAGCTTCTGTATTATTATTCTTTTTTCTAGTTGTCAGCACTTGGACATAAAAATCTGTCCACAAAAAACAGTAGTTGTGAACTCTACTGTATTTGTACATTTGGGAGAGTCTGAATGTTCTGGTGCTGCTTAGTAAGGGAAAACTACAACTAACGATTGTGATGAGCTGGTGAAATACTAAAAGGACACAAAATAGAACTGATGTTTACTTTTCTGATGTCATTATTAGGAAGATATTTATTTTTATTTCCTGCTTTGTGTCCTCGTCAATGTCTGAATTTTTCTACCTTTGTGCCTCATCTGGCCAGCACAGGAGGTCACAGCTGGCCTATATCCTAAACTGGCTGCTGACATTGGTTAAGACTTAAGAGCTGGATGGATCGCTGTTAGAGAACAGCAAGTACCCATTTTTGATGTAGTCATCTTAGAAACTATTGAAGTTTCTCCCCTTGTCCACACAGAAAAATTTCATCATAACAATACCAGTACAACCCACTAGCATGTGAACATGCTAAGGCACTTGACAATCCTTATCCTGAAATAAATCACTTCCCAGCTGATTTCAGTTAATAATCTGTTGTACTGGAATAGTAAAAGTGCAGTATAAACACAATTTTGACCTTACTATATCAATAAAAATTATTAGATTTCATTGCAAAGGAGGGAAATTTCTGCTGTTGCAAATATGAGGTCAGTGATTTGCCTTACTCTAGGAATTGCCACAAAAAGCCTGATTCTGTTGAGTTTAAGGAGAGTTTTCCTACTGATTTCAGGGAGATCCATTTTATCCTCTTTTATTTTTTTTCTCCAATTTATAAATGTCTTGATTTCAGACCTTCAAAGACTTAACATTTTGAGGCAAAAGCAAATGCATATACATCAGTAGAGCAATTAGAACTGTGCAGACATCTTGCTTGGTTCTGGACCACCCGTTAACCCTTTAGTGACTTGGCTTCAATTGAAGTTTGTTTAGAAGACAACAGTTAAACACAGCCAAAATGTCAGAAACCGCGGCAATCAGCAAAGGAACTGTGATTTCAGGACAGTCAGAAACTAAAGCATTTCCCAACTTGGTCCCTCTCAGCTTTGGGATAGTTATTATATCGGTTTGTTTGAAAATACCGACAACTTGGAGGAAAACACAGTCCATTTGTCGGCATAAGGAGAAGATAAGGGGAGGGCTGTCTTCTTACTCAGTATTGTCTCTTTTAAAATCATTGCATTCTAAATAATCTTCAAGAAGTCAGCTACTTCCTTAAGCTCAGTAAGTTAATATAAAGGGCTTGATGCTCAGGTAGTATAAATAAATTTTACTCCATTTCCTTCAATATAATGGGGCTATGTTGATTTAGCAAGATAAAATTTGTTCACACTTAAAATTGCTTTGTAACAGACTTTTTTTCTTTAGTAAATCCTTGATTCTCTAAGAACTTTTTATTCTAGAATTGTATGCCGATTTACGTAAAACCGTTTTCCCCTAACAATATACATGGTCCATTTATTCCTTACTGATTTTTCGAGTTTTCTTTTCTTTCCAATATGCCCTCCTGGCTACTAACGCAAAGATATTGGAAGTGCAAATTGAAAACAGTTAGCTAAATAGTTTCATCATTCACTGTGAAAATAAAATGATCTATTTTTTTTCTGTGTTCTGTAAATCAATAACATCTTCAATGTTGTTATAAAGTCCACCTGCAGTGTTATGGTATCTAACAGAGAAATGACTACCCTTTCCATTTATTTTCTTGGCTTGCATAACTCACCAATTAATGAAAAGAAAGAGTGACCCTCAATAAGACCATTGCAGCAGTTTTCTAGGAAGTCACAGACCAGATCTTCTTTCACTCAGCATCGTTGGGAGGAATTCAGTTTCTAGGAGAAAAATACGTTTTAATACAGGCCAACTTGAGTATACAGAATGATTTTAAACCAAGTCTGATCTGCCGCCTTTGGTGCGGTCCAAATCACACCTGCGAGTCCAGGTAAAAGGCTCAAGCAATTAGCCAGGCACTGATTTTACAAGGCACAATGCACGTTCTTGCTCTGGAGAAAGAACTGTGAGTAGGAGAGCAGATGTTTTTCTGATTCTTGGTCAAACCAAATCTCCCAGCCCTGCCAGCTCCGGAGTTGCAGGCAGTGGGACTTGAATTCCGAGTCCTTCAGTTCCTCTAGAAACCAGCAACTGGCTCCGCAGTCACATACTTTTTTGGACTGTTGGTATTTTTCCTACTTTCTCCTACTATTTCACAGTGCTGTGAGTTTGCATTGGGCTTGAAGTTTTCTTTGGAGAAACTACTGTTCCATAGAATGAAGTTCGACTGACTTTTACAAAATCTGGAGTGCTAGAAAATATGATTGTGTTCCAAGTCAGTTAGATTCTTGGACAACTTTAAAAGAAATAACCATTAGGACAAGAGACCTGAATAGCATTTCATTTCCCTAAAGAAACATATATGGCATTTATTGCTTTATTTACAGAAAAGCAATGAATGATTCCCAAAAGTGCGTTCAAATGATCTGAGGGCCTAGAAATGCCAACTACATAGCCGGGGTGGAACTCCACCTGCTCTTCAGCCTGGCTGAGGCAGTAAGGGACTTCTGCATTTCATAGCATCAACTTAATGGTCTTCTGCAATTGGTTCTAATATTGTCCTGTAATTGAGGGTGATAGCAATGTAGCAGCTCAAAATAATTTCTCATTACATCCTTCCTAAGTGTGTAGTGCCTAGTACTTGGGGATTGTTCTATTATTCGAGATCTTTGAACTCATAAATTTACAGGAAATAGTAAATAATTTACTCAAGTTATTTGTCTTGTTCTCTAAATTGATTAGTGGCCATACACAGTAGCATGCATATGTGTACACTGGTAAATAGATGCTAAATCCTATCCAAACAAACAAACAAACAAGATGGTTCTAATAAATGCTTCTTTTTGTAGCATTCATTAAACAACATTTCACTCCCAGCTTATGAAACGGAATAATGAAGCTAGTGAAGAAAAGCAGAAGTTAAGGTTGTCTTGGTCACTGTTTCAGGGTATTTGAGGAACTGCAAAAAGGCAGCATGATAAATTGTGCTTTCCTGAATCCAACCTGCTGTGGTATTGCAGGATGTCAAAGGAATATTTAAAAGGAGTGAGTATATATAGAAGTCTACCTGCTAATTTTAAAAGTAGTACTTAATGTATTGTGCTACTTACATTTTGTCTAACCCATAAAATAGTCTACTGTATACAAATTTTCAAATTATTCCCAAGGATTTAAAATAATATTTTCTGAGGTTATAACTACATTTCTGATTTGCTTTTGTCACATGTTTAGTTAGTCAACAACCATCCTCTGAGTCCTAGCTGACCATTTATGGGAGCCACTTAAAGTCTGAATGTTGAAACCTTTTGCAAATTATTTAGAAACAACTCGCTGAGACCAAATACTTTCATCCCCTTTACTACCTTGAGTAGTACAAGCATGCATATACTGAAGGCAGACTCAACCTACAGTGACCACAATGAGGAAAGTGTAACTGCCGACATGAGAATTTATACTTGAAGATTACTATGGCTTTTTATTTCTGCTTTTTTGAAAATGGAGGTATTTTCCTCTTTCATAATGACTCACAGCAGTGGGTGTGATGGCAATCTACACTGAAGCATTGATATCTGAGTTGTACAAAACAGACTCTAATGCTCTATGACAGTTTATAAATGACACTGCAAGTAGATTGGGTGTAAACACCCTATCTACAAATAATTTAAATAGAAAAACAAAAAATAGTTTGAATTTTATCATATTAGATTTTTATCAGGTAATGTGTAGCATTCTATTTTATGTTAATTTCCATATTTTGCCTTTTTCCTTTTCCATCCATTTTGCTAGAAATATGTTATAGTTACCAGTATTTTAAAAGTAATCTGCAGGACAGGGTACATACAGCACTTAATGTTTTGGAACCGCTGCCGTTAAAAAAGTGCTACAATGTCAGTCACACTGAATCATGCAGGAATTTTAGATCTTAGTCTGGGATAGCAAATATTTGTGGGTATACAGAAATGATGTTAAGCAATCTCTGTACTCGGAAGGTCTGCAAAATTTTCATGAAGTGGTAAATGGAGTCCATCTGTTCTGAAACTACTCCATTTATGATCTCAGCAGAAAAATGTATTTTCCATTTCCTGCACTTCTAAAATTTTGTTATCTAATCCAACTTTCAGTGAAGACAAGGAATTATTTTTAACAATCATTTTACTGGAAGATTCTTTTATCCTTTCCCCTAAGAAACAGTCTGAGTACTCTATGCACAGCTTCCATCTGAATGCTCCAATAATTTCCTACTGCTTTTCAGACACATGATGTCCAAACCAGGAACGGGAAGACCTAGGTACGATTGAGTGACTTACCCAAGACTGCACCCAGAACTGTCCCAGGGCAGGGACAGCGGAGCAGAGTCCAGCTCAGTGCCTGCCGGGTCCTGCCCCTCCGGTACCTAACCGCCTGTTCTCCAGCCCAATTCCTGATGGATTTCTCCCAAATTGCTGAAACTGGATTCAAATTCCTTCCCAGGATTCCCAGTTCTAACAGCCCAAAAGCATCCTAATGGCTGTGCGGCCTCTGAAAATACAACATTTCCTATTTGCCCACCGACATTCAAACAGGAGCTTGGAGAGTCCAGTGGACCCGTTGTCCTCGTGAGGTGTGTGTGCTGAACCTCGGCTCCCTCCGAGGGTTAATTCAAACACATAGCTCAGGCCTACAGAGTATAAATACCAGCTGGCTTGCAGTTCCCAAATAAAAATAGTATTTAATTACTAATGTCTTATGGCAGTAATGGTGTGACTGTGGATGACTAACACGTGGCTGTAGCTGCAGGTAGCCGGGCACACACCTGCACAGCTGCTTGCAGCCACCTCTGACTGACTTCTCCCCAGGTACAATTCGTCCAAAACCCCAGAGAAATCTTAATTTCTTTCTGTTGTCTGCAATGAGCTTTGCATCAGATTTAAGTGTGGTAGAGCCAGGCTTGGTCTGAATCAGCAGACAGATACTCAAGGCTTGATACGCTGAGGAATCTTTGCCAGCCCAGTGAAACTCACCCAAAACATACGGAGAGGACTGAAGTGGTCAGGAAGGGGAGGAGTGAAAGGCTGAGGGAGCTGGGGCTCTGGAGCTGGACAAGAGGAGACTGAGGGGGGACTCATTCCTGGGGATCAATATGGAAAGGGGAGTGTCAGGAGGATGGAGCCAGGCTCTTCTGGGTGACAACCAGTGACAGGACAAGGGGCAATGGGTGCAAACTGGAACACAGGAGGTTCCACTGAAAGGTGAGAAGCAACTTGTTGGGGGTGAGGGTGGCAGAGCCTGGCCCAGGCTGCCCAGGGAGGTTGTGGAGTCTCCTTCTGTGCAGACATTCCAACCCGCCTGGACACCTTCCTGTGTAACCTCATCTGGATGTTCCTGCTCCATGGGGGGATTGCACTGGATGAGCTTTCCAGGTCCCTTCAACCCCTGACATCCTGTGAGTGGAACGGGTGCTGTGGGACGGCTGCAGGGTGTCCCGGGAGCACAGGTCCTTGTCCCAGGCTGTGGGAGGTCCAGAGTCTTGCCAAAACACCCCAACAGTGGCCAGATTTTAAAAAGATAGCTGTAAATCTTTGCATTTTTCAGCATCCTGGGCAGAAGTTTCTTTCCACACCTGCCCAGTGTGGATTCCCTCTCCTTGTGTGAATGCGGCGCGGGGGACACGGACGCGCCCGAGCCCTGTGAGGGACAGGCTGCTGCAGCGCGTGCCCGGAGAACCCCCCCCCGGCTTGAGGGGGAGGATCGCTGAGCGGCTCCCCCTCATGCGGGGTGTTAAAAGCCGGTGACCGAGGCCGGGCTGAGGCGATCCCGCGGTGAGGAGGGGAGCGGTGCGGGTTCCCGGCTCCCGCCTCCCTCACAGCCGCTCTGAGGGGCCGGCCGTCCCGCCACCTCCCGCCAGGGGGCAGGACGGGCGCTGCTGCCGCGCGCGTCCCGCCCTCCCGCGCCGGGCGGCTCCGCGGGCCCGAGACACCTCAGAGGAGGCGGAGCGGCCGGGCCCGCCCCGACCCGCCCGCGCCGCTTCCGCAGGTGAGAGACCCGCACGGCACCGGAGCGGCCGGACCCGCGGGTGGCCGCGCTCCGCGGAGCACGAAGTTAAGTTTCAGGTCCCTAAACTCCTAAGTTCCTTTTTTTCTTTTTTTTTTTCTTTTTTTTTTTTCGTAGAAAAGGCAGATCTGATAAGCTGCGAGGCCGGTAATTTGTTCCTGCACACCAGCTGAATGGAGAAGTGATTCGCTTTGGCGCGGTAACGCGCTCGAAACACCAAAGCTTTTCCGTTGCAGACTATTTGGAATCCTTTTAAAGTACGAATTAGGGCTTTAAATCGCTGAAAGAGGGTCTTACATATCCAGGGAGAAGTTGAAACATCTTCAGCAAGTTGATTCGTACCTTTTTTGCTGCTGAGCGGGTAAGTCACTGCCGGGCTCGGGGGGATGTGTTGTGGTATTTCTGCAGCAAGTGAGTGCTCTGTACCAATAAAGGGATTGAAACGCTTTAATACGCAGAGTACAGCATTCGATCGTGGTTGCTAGGACTTAGATCTAGCTGAAGTGTGTTATTTAGCAGGGGAATATCACCACTAGTGACCCAAGACCATCCTAAACTCTGTTGCACCTGGTCTGCTCTGGGCAGCGATCCCAAAGTGGCTTTGGACACGCAAAGTAAATATGTGGTGTAGTGTTTGAGTTTGGCTCAGCGTAGAAGCCTCCTGTCCTCCTGCTCAGATGTGGGATGGTTTATTTGGGTTGCTGCGTGCCCGACACGCTTGGTCGTGGCCCAAGACAGATACATGGTGTGGGAAATCCACACAAGTGCACCTGGAAATGGGGTTTGATGCTGAGACAGGTGTCGTTTATTATGGGAAATCAAGTGCCCCGTGCTGGACACTAGAATATGAAGATTTCTTCAGAGTGGGAAATAGGATGTGCCTGTGTGTGCCACCTTACTGCTTCGTGCTGAGATTCATGATGCTGTGTTTTTTAGCTTTTTATTTGTTTTTTAAAAAATAGAGAGGAACTTTAAAAGGAACTCTCCTTTAAGGCAAAAAAAGGGGAGCTGTGAACTTGTTTAATTTATATCTAAAAAGGAAAAGTACCAGAAAGAAATTGTATAGCTTAATAAAGAGAAATTATATATATTGACAGTAAGAATAATGTGGAGTTGTTGTTTTTAGTTATTATTCTAAGCCAGCAGGATTCCAGGTGAGAAAGAGAAAGCTTCTACGAGGGTTTAATGGCTGTGTCTAGGTCAGGAACAAAAAAAAAAATAAACCGTGTGATTGTCTTGCATGTCTTTTGTTTGTTTAGATATCCTGACCTTTCAGATATTGAAGTTCTGATTTGGAAGTTCTTATATGATGCCCTATAGGTGGAAGATGAATGTGTTGAATGTCTATGTTAAGACCCGTGGTACAGTGCACTTGTGATATGTTTGTGTGTATAGTGAACTAAGTACGTTTGAGAAAAAAATCTGAATTGCAGCAGTTAACACTAAAACCAGTATCTGCCAAAGTCACCACACGCTGACAGTTTCTACCTCTCCAGAAACGTGGAATGGAAAAGGAGAAGCGTATGGAACACCACTCTGAAAACAGTGAGCCAATACTGATTTCTAATGGCCATTATAGCGTGTTATTTATGCTTCCAGAAGCCATTACTAACAGCAATTAGGGTCATTGGGGGTTCTTGTAAAGCAGCCAATCAACTTCTTAATTTTTTTCTTAATGAAGCTAATGTCAACACCATTAAGAGTAAACAAGGAAGGTACCTCATTCCCTAATGTATGTGGATATTTAGGTTCTCATGGTTTGTGCTAAGTGAAAGAGCAGGTGCTGGCTGAGAGCTCATTAGTTTAGATGTTAGCCTCCAGACGGATGATCACTGTCTTCTGCTAATGTGGGTCTTGTGTAATTGCCAGTTGCTCTTAGATTAAAAAAAATGGAAAAAGACTATTCCCTGTGGAATTATTAAAAAAAAAAATCTCTAAATTGAATTCTTGGATTTATTTCTTGGGTTGCATCTTTGACTTGGATTTAAGACTACAGAATTCATCAAAATGACTTGTTCTTGTTTTAGTTTATTACGAAGACTTTAAAACACTTCACTTAAAATACTTCACCCTTCAGTCTCATGGTTTGTGTTGAAGCTATGTTTAATTTCTCTGGAAAAACATCCTGCTGATTTGAAAGGATTTGTTTGGTGTTTCAAATTAATAAAATGTAATAGTCTAACTCACTAAGCATCTTGCAGGGCTTTTATATTGAAAGTGGCATTTGGGACTTATATTGTTTGTGTGTGCGTGTAAGTTAGAGATTGTTTTATTGATCCTAAGGAGTCACCCTGGAAGTGGAAGTGTGTAAGAACTGATGGCCAGTGGAACTGATATTGTTCCGAAGAGCTGTCTGCTCAGAGCTGCCATCCTTAAATGCAGTCTCTGTAAATCACCACTTGAAGAGCTAACCTGTTCTTTCAAAGACTGGATCCTGCATAAATAGCACGATAATCTGTTAAACTAGCGTCTGCAAAGTTTCAAGATGATTATTTGCTAAGCTGACAGGATGTTACAGTGTGAAATAGCTTGTAACCACTGTGCAGTTAGATCGCCATGTATTAAAATAAGGAAGTGCAGCTTCTTCCTTAGATCATTATGCTATACTTCATGAACACTCAGTGTCTTGTGTTTGCTGAAAAAGATACATTTTACGTTTTGAAAAGAGTAAAGGCATTGATCTGGGATTTCCTCATACTCTTATTTAAAAACCAAACGACGCAATATTTTCACCTGGAAAAAATGCTGTCTTTAAAAAAAAGTATGCCACTTTTATATAACTTTTTATAACACTTTTATCTCATAATAAAAATCCTTATAATTGTTACCTGCAGAGGCCTGTGCATTGCTGTTTCTTGCCTTTTGCCTCTTGTACCATCCTGTCCTGGTGAGTCAGCCCCGGGGAGACCCGGGCTCTGGATGTGGGGCTGAGCAGGGCAGTGAGCAACGTGCTGCATCTTTTCTTTGGAACTGGTTTTGTTTGCTTAATAAGCATAACAGACAGTAGTGTAAATATGCTGTAATAATATTTCCTGCACATCACGTGCAGGTTGCTACTGCTGAGTGTTATTTCAGTTATTTCTTCAGTCTAAAGGGTGAAATAATTTTGTCTAGGTTACTCGAAGTGGCAAAATAAAAGTAGGATGGGAGGCTGGTGTTTCTTTTCTAATCAAGGCATTGCTTTACCTCAGTAACTTGGAGTTATGACATGAGTTTATGTCAAAATGTATCCTTCAAACTTACTTGGGTTGCCTTGTTTCAGTAGCATTTTTATAAAAATCAAATAAACCTCCTCTTCAGTGGTGACCAGGCTGCTGTTTGGATTTTTCCAACACAGGTCCTGCAGTTCAGAGGCTTCAGTTCTGTTGGTGTTTTAAACCAATTCGAAGCTGTCTGTCCTGTGACATGGGGCTGCACGTATTGCTGTTCCGAACAGCTAATGGCCAAAGTGTTCCTGACTTTAACAGCTGTTCTGTAACCCTCCTTTCAGCATTAGAAGAAGCTTCTGGTCTGTAGTTAGAGAGAAGGAACAATCAGGGTGTGTTTCACTTCTGTTTCTAGGCGTAATACTAAGTGAATAAGTAACACGTTCAAGTTAAAAACAGAAATAACAAAGCTTACCAAGGCTGTAACTAATGGGATAAGGCAGAGAAAGGTGACCAGTTTATTTGGGCAGGGCTGGCTGTTTCTGCAACGCCTCCCTGAAGCGGCCAGGTGCTGTATGTTCGCTGTAGGGTGTATATGGTTGATCTGCTCAGGGAGCTTGCAGGGCTTTCTGCTAAAGGTAATTGAACGAGGTGATTTTCAGACTCCTCCTCATGTGTGCTGCATCACCATTTGCTTAAGAGCAGCGATAGGGCTTTGTACAATTACTGTGGCATGCAGAAATGAGTCTTGTTGGGCATGCGAGCTGTCATTCAGCCCACAGCAAAAGGAAGGTGTTTTCCAGAGATGCTCAGCAAGTATAGCAATAAAATAATATACATATATTTTTTTATAATGCTGCCTTGTAAATGGCTGGTTGTAAAGACACAAGCATACTCTCATAATATAATTGCTATGAAAACTTTTTAAAAGGACTTTGGTTAAGTTGCAAGGTCTTAAGAGCGTATGCTTTATTTCGAGGAAGGAGACAATCTAGTAAGTGCTTTATAGGTGGATAAATGTAGAAATAGCTTACATGCGACTGTATAACTTTGTTTTTAATCTGTTACTTGTCACTGTGTGAAGTTTTGTCATGACTAACAATGATTAGTTAGCATTTCAGTGAGTTGACTAAAATATTTAATTTGTAATATAGCCTGGGTTTTAGTCATTATTTACTTAATGTCCAATCTGTGACATTAAGTTTTCTGCTTGATGTATTTATATAAAAATGTAATACATTCATACTAGGGGCTTCTTTTAAAGAACTGGTTGATGATCAAACCACCTAGCAGTGACTAATTCTTACTCAGTGACTGTTTTCCATCCAAGTAACCAAAATGGTGAGGAAACAAGGGTGCCAACAGAATGACAAAGCACATGGAAGGGCTGGGTAACGAGCGCGGCTGGGAAGGAGCCGCCAAAGGTGGATTCAAGCGGTCTGAGCTCACTGAGGTTTGTTCAAAGCCAGCTGAAATTAATGGAAATGGGCAATAAAACTCTCATCATTTAAATGCCAGATATTCTTAGCACCTGGCTCATGTTGACCCAAGTCCATCTGTTATGGTATTTCAGGCAGGACCTGCTTGCTGAAACAAGCTCAAACTTTGGCTGTGGGGGGGGAAAAAACCAAACAGATTGGGTCAAGGTGGGAGGATTAACTTTGTACTGGGGTTTTCCTGTGTGTCTGTGTCTTTTTCTTTGTTACTGCTGCTGAGCTTACGTGGCACTAAATCAAAATAACAATTTCTGGTAGCAGAACAGAATTTTGGTTTCAGTTTCCTCATTTGAAAGGAAGCTGGGGTACGGCTATCAGAACTTTGTAACTTCCTGGCACTTTCTGCCTGATCTTCTGCTCATCCTTTGCTGTGGTTTCAGTGCCAAGGAAACAAACGTTTATTTACTTGAGAGATGCACATTTGTTGGATGAAACTAAAATAAATGACAGAAGATATGAGAAATGTATGTAGCCATTGCTAGCACATTTTAATCAGGAACTGGGTTTTAAGGTGAAAATACTTTAAAAATTCTTACTACAGATAAAGCCAGTGAATCAATTCTGATACTTCAACTGTGCAAGTTCTTACTCTCCTGCTTATTCTATGTGTAGTACATGTACTAGTGTACGTAGGCCGCGTGCAGTTTATTAGAAGACAAGAGAGAAGCAGAGGCAAAGAATACTGCTGTGGGTTATATATTGGCTATAACTGGGTTATTTTGTGGGTAGGAACCCTTGGCCATGGCTTTACAACCCCCAGATCTTTTTTTCTGCCTCTAGAATTCACATAATCTTCCAGTCACTTCGCAATCTTGTGAGCTGATTGAAGTTTGGGGTTTTGGGGCCTGATTTTGCTCTATTGAGAAGTATCCATGTAGTTAATGAATTTAACAATTTATTTTTTTTTCAGCAAGGGCTTGTGTATGTACAGGAGGGCGCAGCTTCTTTTGGGAATGTCCTGGGAACTTTAAATTCCTTTTGGCTCACTGCTTGTGTAAAAATGACTAATGATGGCTGTATAAAATACTATTTTTTTCTACGAATATATGACTTTGAATATAAGCGCAAGAGTAAATGCAGTGAGGGTTGTGATTTTTATGGTGTAGCTGAGCTGGCTCGAGGATCAGCCGTCGCTACGAGCGGGCAGTGCTGCTGCACCCACCCACTGCTCATCTCACCTCCTGCTGAGCTGATTCATGGGAATCAATGGGCAAAAAGCTCTTTTTTTCAATAGGATAAGCATTTTTTAAGTCTAATTTATTTTTTTTTTTTCCCCTCTGTAGGAACAGAACAGCCAGGCTAGAGGAAGTGGCAAGAACATATTGTTGAACTTCTGGAGAGGCACGTGGGGTCGGTTCCCGCTTTTTCGGCGGTGCCTGTGCTGTAAAACTGTGCTCCTGGTTATCCACATAGTAAGGTATGGTTCTGCAAACATGCTGAAAAAGCGACCCAGGCTGTGTTTTGATTTGAAGTATTGCCAGTTGAATTGTTACCCCACTTTCAGTACTTGTTAAGAGCGAGCTCTGCTCCTCTGCTTTACTTGTACAGCAGGAAATGAATGTGAAAATATTTAACTGTAGTACTCTTTAAAAATCACCTTTAGTTTTTTGCAAGTTCCTGAGTAGTATCCTGTTTTGAATTTAGTAGTTTTAACTTT
The DNA here is from genome assembly GCF_036013475.1 of Columba livia. Classification (NCBI taxonomy): domain Eukaryota; kingdom Metazoa; phylum Chordata; class Aves; order Columbiformes; family Columbidae; genus Columba; species Columba livia. The sequence goes on from NC_088614.1 coordinate 1,767,952, forward strand.
ATATTTTTGGTCTGCTGATCATAATACAATAGCAGTTACAAGCCCCAAACTCCCTTTTTCCTCAGGATGCTGCACTTTTAAAATAAGGCAGAAGATGCATTGCAGCGCTATAGTGACAATTGTGTGGCACATGTTGTAACTTACTTAAGAAAGTGTTGTTGCACATAACATAATAATACAGAGCTCATAGCTGTTGGAAGGCAGTCAAAGCTAGTTGCTCTGAGAAAGTAAGAGTTTAATTTGATAACAGTGTAAACACCATGTTTAGCTTTCAAAGAAATAGGAAAAACACCCAAACAGTATAGTTCTTTGATGCTGTTCTTATGGTGCCACAATAGGCAAAATTCCACACAGGCAGTTTTGCTTTTCCCCAGCGAGCTGACGTGTTGATTGCTCGCATGTTCAGAGCTCCCTTGCAGGGTTGTAGAACATGATTTAGTGACAAAGGTTGTCAGTGTGAGCAGAACCGCATGTGGGTGTTAATTACTTCTAGTCAGGTGCACACCAATAAATTAAAAATGTTGCTAGATAAAGGAGGTTAAATTGCAAGTCATGAATAATATTGGAAGAATAAAGGGGGATATTTTGTTTTTCAAGATTCTGGGGATATTTAGGCAAGAATTCTTTTCTTATATTGGCTGTGTGTTCCATAGCTGTTTATCAAGCATGTTTATACAGGGAATTTGGATGTAGTTGTAGCTAAACTGGTTTACCAGAGTAGTGTTAAGACACTTTGTTTTACACGTTGAATCAATTTTTCATGCAGGCCGTTGTATTTAGAAATGCATTCTGTTGTAGTTCTTTTGAACTGCATTGAAATCAGTGATGGTTAGGCTTTTCTCAGAGTTGTCTCTGCTGCCAATAAAAATATGTATATATAAGGACAGATATACATGTATAAATAAAGAAAACTGACTAAAGTGTCGTTTCTGGAGAACACAGAATCTAAAAGACACTGTGCTTGTGTCTTTTTAATCTTTCTGGCTGGCTTCTCATCACTTCCTGTGTATCAGTATCCCAGGCAACATTCTTTGGGCTTGTACATTTACAAGTGGGTAACCAATGTTTTAAGAAGCACCTGCCAAAAAAAGCCCGAAACACCCAAACTTATTACTTGCTGGTAAGTCTGAGGAGTGTTGGCTGTATAAAGTATGTGAAATCAGGAATTGATTAATTTGCTTTCTCATTTCAACTTAGGTGAAGAGTGAGGCAGGAGATCTCTGGTGCGGTGTATTCAGTGTATATTTCAGCACGCTGAATAATGTCGTGCTTAGTTGGAATAGCTGGAAAGAGAGTGAGGTGTTGCAGTTCTTACATGCTATAAAAACACTCTCAGTAGAAATAGCGGAGCTTTCATGAGAAGCGGGGAGAAGGAAGCAGTTAGTGTGGCACTGCCCTCCCAGAAATGGGACAACTGGAGGTTGCAGGCAGAGGAGGCCTAATTATTAATATATTGTATAATACTACTGTAGTGGACCTGGGAAAAACTTGTCTGACCCATAGTCAAGCTGGGTTAGTGACGATGTGGAGGTGGGGACTCTAGAGACACCGGAAGTGGGGAAGGCAGTGCATGTCTTCTGGAAGTCTGGTATGTTTTAACAGCATTTTTTTATGCAGCTACCAAATGTGCTGGAGGTCATGTTGTCCAGAAATTCAGTTGCTGTGACCTGAACCCCTCTCTCTGAGCAGCGGCCCAGCAGTGGGCAGGGGAAGCGTGCAGGCTCTGGGTGGCGAACACCTCCATCCCTCTGTTGGTGTCATGGTGGAATTTTAAGAAGTTCTCTTCTTGTGTGCTGGTTAGTGGTGTTGTTGCCACTATTTGTGCCTTCCCTGCAAGACGCCAGCTAGCTCTGTTTGTGTCTGCCCCCTGTGTGAGTGCTTTAAACACTTTGGTGTTGTGGGTGCTGCCTCTCTGGGCTCGCTTGCTGAACCTTGGGAACAGCTGCCCCAGACCTTAAAATCACTGCGTCTGTTTGAAGCAAACTCCTCTGGAGTCCAGTCTGCTTAATGCTTAACTGTTGGGGGCATGAGATAGCTGACAGTCACAAAGACACATAGCTGGTTGTGGGGGGAATTTTTAAAGCAGTTTTCCAGGTGATGATGAAGGTTGCTGCTCAGTGCAAAACAAACTATACTGTGTGCTGTTCCCTGAATCTCCTTTCCTCAGAGTGTTCTTTGGGATCGGGTTGATGCTCCCCAGGGTTCCCATGTCCCTGTTCCTGTACCTGACACCCCCAGCTCAGTCTTCTCTTTGCTCCCTGAGAAGGATCCAAGCAGGCTTCGATTCTCTTGCCGTTCCTCTGCTGCTGGGTGACCCTCTGCTCAGTGGCAAACCCTTGGGTGGTCTGTTGCATGGTTACCACACAATTTGAGTTCAGACCTGAAAAACTGGTTTTTATAGGCACTAACCACCTGTTCTGCTGGGGAACCGTCAGGTGATTGTGGATGGTCTTTAATGTTGTCTTGTTCAGCAGCAGGGGCTGAGCGCCGCTCCTCCCTCCGGGCAGTGCCATACAACCAGCCCTTCTGAATTCTGTTCTCCTTCTTGAACGGGGAAAAAGAAGTTTAAAGAGCTGAATTTCAGAATGTCTGTAGGTTCCTGTGATGGTCACAAGGGATTTGTGATTGCAGAGCTGCTGACTGTGGCATCGTTTCCCCATCAACTCCAGCAGTGTATGCGGTCAGGCTGCGTGTGTATTTTCTAACAGAAACATACATTCTTACATGGGGGAGCACCTCAGTAATTACGGCCACACTCGTTTTTAGATGATAACTGGGCAGGCAACAGGTCTACATTCTAACCTGAGAGGGCAGCCACACAAAATGTTGCCTGGGAACAAACTAAAGGCCTTAGTTATTACCTGTGTATAATGATATCCTATATAAAGTAAATGTGAGATGGATTATTTTACTTTCCTTTGTAGGAGACTATGGGAGATTTTACCTGCTATTAATCCTCAGGTATTATTTGATCTAGTAATAATCTATTTGTGTAACTAGGTAGTTAGTTTTCTTTACTGCGGTAGCTTTTAAAAAAATTAAAAGCTTGATAATCTTAACATGGACAGATTGTAGAACACAAACTGCGCTGTATGCCTTTGGATTGGAAGTAATACCTGTGTCAGAGTGATCTCAAGATGTAGTTTCAAAACTGTGAGGCTCATCTTTCACTTGCCTTATGAATTTTGATCTATTTTTGGCCTAAGTTGAGATTTTCTCTTCAGTCAAGTGCTAAAAGCTTTGTTTAAAACACAGTTTTGCAATTTGGTGTCTGCTAAAAATGTCCGCTGTCGTTAATATTCTGATAAAGCACTAACCTTGTGGGCCAGTGAGCTAAATCATTCTTATAACTTCCTTCCTTTTAAAGCACTTTCCATGGGCCTATGACTTACATTTATATATATATATATATTTCTCTGTAGTTAAATATTTAGATTTCAATGGCTCTAAATGAAGGGATATAAGGCTAAGATTATATGCTGTGCTTCTGGAATACGCCATATGGTTTTGTATTGATGCAGTTACCTTGGTTTTGTACTTTAGCTTGTTTGTGCAAGAGACTAATTTCTGACTTGAGGTGCAGCCCTCTGGGAGCAGCACAACTGGCACAAAAGAGCTCTTTTGATTGACGGGCTTCCTGGCGGGTCTTTTGTTTGACTTCTCCCAGAATGGGAGCGGACCTTTTCTGATTTGGGATTTCTGGAGCTGTGTTTACCGTGCGGTCTGAGTTCCTTAGTGTGTCATTCGCGGAATGGTCCCTGTTCCTTAGGCCGAGCTCCTCGGGACCGTTTCTGTGGAGCCACAAAAGAAGGACAAGCTGGGGAAGTCACTGCAGCCTGTGAGGAGTAGCACACTTAATTATTAAAACATCAATTATTTTAGATTTGCTGTCATTAACACAATTTTCTGTAAGTCTTAATATTAATTTATTGTGGGTGACTTAAATCCTTTATGTTCACAGTACAGATTTGTTTCCAGCCGTGATGTTGATAAAACCGCTATCTAGTATTCATAGTACATGTAAAATATCTCTTGTATTTGGGATGCCTGATTTTGAGCTTTGGGTTTATTTTATTCTACTTATTTTGTGCATTATCCTGTCTAAGAATTCAGGATTTCATAAATCAGCGTTCGAGTGGAGAGTTTAGTGGATGTTAGTTTCTGTATTCCTTGTCCCTGGCTGTTGGTTAAATATGAAAAATTTTTCTTATTCCTTTCTTAATTTGCTACTGATATCTGTACTCACAGTGTATAATTTGTTTCCCAATGAGATGCTTTTTTCCTCTTTACCTTACTCATTTTTTTGGAACATCACTTGAACTGTTAGCAGATTTGCAAGAAAGGTACTATGTCTCCCCACGTACCTTGTTTTAAACTCCATCACAAGCTGAGAGTGTTTGCAAAAGTCTTTTTCTGTGCTTGTTGCAGAATGTATTCAAGCAGCTGTGTCTTTTTCTAAAAACACTGGGGAGCAACTATAATGTTTTGAATCTTAACCTCTGACTGTTTATTTGTATTTAATATCAATTTATTTTCTCTTTTTTTCTTTTTGCATGTTTGAATATGCTTATATGTATACTTAACAAAGAGACAGTGATGAAATTATTGGTATAGTCCAACTTGTATGTGCCTCAATACTGTTAGATGATTAATGTAACTGCTTGCAGTCATTTTAAGGAGTTTATTAGAGTTCTTTAACAAATATACACACCAGACATTTTCACTTATGTCTTGTCCTTTCCCTTCCTCATTTCTGACTACTTGTGGTGTCTGTATGCCCAGGCTTAGCATGGTGATAAAGCAATAAAAGTCTGGGTGTAAACTAATGTTTTATGATTTTAATAAATATTACAGCATTTTTATGTCAGTGTGTAATGCGTAGAGTAGCTAAAAATGTAGATGTGCCTGTTTTTTGCATAGTTTAGGTCACCGAAGGGTTGCAGATGGCTTGTGTTTTCCCTTACCCTGGAACACGTGGCTCTTTGCTCCTGGATGAAACGGGCTGACTCGGGGACAGATATGAATACAACATTTGTCATATTGCGCATTATATTGTATTTCAGTGGTTTCTCCTTCTTTTGTTGAATTTTTGCCTTTGAGATACTTTCTCTTTCAAGCATCTTGGTATTTCATAGTGAAAGTTTGTGGAAGTTGGTTAAGTGACTTAATTTAAAACCAAGAGAAATGTCTGGGGGAAGTGTTAGTGTACAAGTGGGGTTTGGATTTGTAAATATTTGAGGAGTGTGTTACTTCAGAAACTCTACACACTTGTAAATGTTTGTGGCTTTTTCTTTTCTTCCTCATTGGGACTGGCAGTCAAATGCAAAAATACTTGGTTTTGAGATTTGCATAGGCAAGATGTGTGAGATATGTAAAATATGTATTATGAATGACAAATTGGTCACAAAACTATTAATATTTTGTCAGTTTGTGTGCTTAACTACCTTTTGACTGAAAGTATGAGCTAAGCTTTTTCAATAGTTCTTCTTATCTTGAAACTCCTCTGATTAATCCTCCCCCCCTTTCCTGCACTTGAATACAGATACTTTGTTGCACATCTTGCCCTGCAACAGTTTTAAGTTAAAAGAGTGCTGTTTATTTCCCCATGAAATTACTGTTTTTTTGGGCAGAAAACTTGAAGTGTGATGGGGCGGTCAAAAGATGTGTATTGTGTTTGTTGGGTGATTCTAGCAAGTCAGACTTTTTTCTGGCTCTTTCTTTGTGCAAAATGTTGATAGAAAGAAGAGTACATGAGGTTTTATTTACTCATCTCAGAGGCACCCAGACACAAGCGGAAAGTGTTCTGGACATTTACAGTAATTTGGCTGCTGGAAGTTTCCCAAAGTGCTGGCAGTATGTTCTTGCTCTTACTGAAAAATAAAGTAGCAGTTCTCCTTTTTTGTTTTTTAATAAGTGTAAGTCGACTGGGATCCTGTTGTGAAAGTCATCACTTGCAATAGTTCAGTGCCCCCGGGACCGCCGCAGGGCACGGGCTGGCTCAGAACTGACTCAGAGCCTAAATCGTTGACACTGCTCATCTAGAAAAAGGTGCAATTATAACTCCCCTCCCTACTCTGGGAAAGCATCTTGGATCTCCTCATTCACAGCTCCAGCTTTCAGAGGTGACGTGAGCTGGTCCGACTGTGGTGAGTCTTCCCTGCTTGTGTATGTTTACCAGTCTCTGTTCTTTAAATTCTTTAATATTTCCCAGAGATTATGGACCGGATATAACTAAGCCATTAATGGCTTTTGTTGAAATAGACAATTACGGACCACCATCCCCTCCTTGCTCTGCCCCAGTCCGATCTCTGCAATGCCAGCCATGCTGCCCACAGTCGCCCACCACATCTGCCTCTTAGGCCGAAAGAAACAAAAACTAGGAGACTCAAATGGTTATTTTTGAGCTGGTGTGACTGTGCGTGGGCCTAGAAACGGCCACATGCATGTAGCAAAAGAATGGTGCAGTGTGGTGATGAGATCAGAGCGAGTGGTGGGGAGGAGAAGGGGAAGAGGAAGAGGAACTAATTGAGCAGATATGACTGGAGAAGCCCTCGTTGCAGACCTGCAACCAGGACCTATGGGCTTACATGTTTAAAATGAGCAGCAAAAGTTTCCTCTCCAGATTTCTGGTCATTCAGCTAATTTAAACTGTGTGCAGGGAGGGTGGTGGTTGAATAAACATGCATTTGCTGCGGTAGATATTTGTGTTTAAATACATCCCTGGTAGTGGCACCTCTGGCTTCACACATAGGTCCTTCCTCCGTTATACTGGGGTTTGTTCGCTTGAGCAGCTTTAGAAATAAGGAAGTGATGGTAATGATACATGTGTCAGCTTGCACCGAATGTAAAAAAGTAGTGGTTGTGTTATAGAGCGTGTGCAAGGAATGGAAGGAACTTCACAATTTCATCCACTGTTCTGTCTTGCCATTGCTCAGATATTGGTTTCATTTGCTACTGCAAAAACTGGAGTTAAATGAAAGATTCCTCCCTCTTCTGTAACAAAATTTACAGCGCTAATTTGCTGTGTTGTTTTTGTAATCGCTGTGTCTGTTGGTGGGAGTTGAAGGGCTGACATTCTGCTATCCTTAACGTCATGTGTTCTTATTTGATTACATATTTATTTTTTAAATATAATAATATTACACAATAACTTTATTATTTTATGTGATATGTAAAGCCCAGTGTTGTGCTTCCTGCTACAGCTGAACAGACATTCTCCTCCAGGGATTTGATCAGTTTCTGGAAATATGAGATTAAAATCCAACAAAAGCTTGAAGTGCCAATGAAGATGTTTACTGTAATACATTGTTATAGTCCAGAATTATACTACTATATTCCTAAAGTGTCTCATGAGTATTCATTTACTTTGCTGGCACCTTTTGTGGGTGGAAGATGGTATTACGTCAGTTCCTTTGGGAGAGAGAAAAGGGATAGTGCGCACTCAGAGCCACCCAGCAAGAAACCTGTGGGAGACCCAGAAGCTAGAAAATGGGTTTGAGTTCTTTGCTTTAACCACAGTGGTCATCCTTCTCACACAGGGGCTCAGGGCTTCAGCCGGTTTGGAGAGTTTGTGTTTGCACAGCATGGAAAGATGGAATTACAGGCAAGAAAAATACCTCTGGAATTTATTGTGCTTTAAACACAGGATGTGGTTATTGAGATAACGTTCTTGGGGGTTTGGCAATATTTGGTTCTCAGGCCTTCTCTTAAACAGTGCTGAAACCACTTTGGTGAAAATTAAAAGTAGTCAGAATTTTGAAAAGTGGGGACGTGGCTGTGTCACTAATTAAATGGGTGATTGTGCTTCTGCAGGAGCTCCCTGATCTACCAGGTGAGACTTGGCTGGTGAACTGTTATTACCAAGCCTGGGTTCTAATCCCAGCTCTGCTCCCAAGGTGCTCCTTAGCATGGGTTTTGGTGGAGCGCGTTCCCTGTGTTTAGCTGCTTGTGTTTCCATGTAGACTGTGAAGTCTTTGAAACTTTTGGGAAACTACCAGCAGGTCAGATCTTAGGCTATAGCTTAAGTTCATTATTAGTTTGTATTTTGTGGGGATGTAGCGTTCATAAGAACTCATTTCCTCCTTCAACATCAAAAGACTTGGGGATTTTATAGATGTTGTGTCGTTTAATTCCATTTTCATTGAAAGATATTGCTTTTTCTTAGTTTTGAATGATTACTTCTTAGATTGTAATTTCTGAATTTCTGCCACTTTATATACTTTTTATTTGATGATGCCATTTGGACTTATAGGTGAGTAGCTGAAGTGCACTGTTGTATTATTAGTTGGGCACGTTCTTGTTGAACCTCTATAGTTTCAATTCCTTAGTGCTTTTCACCCAGGCCAGTTTTGGTGTAAATCCCTGGCACTTCCAACCCTGTCGTGGTCCATGTGTAAACCAGAGGGTAGCGTGAATGTGCTGAGAGAAAGAAAAATGCAGAAAGCTTCAAAAAACCCTGCAGAGTTTTGCCAAACAGCTTCCCCTGCAGCTGCAAGAGAAGCAGCCAAGTATTCAGTGAAACAGCCTTGCAGGAATGGTGTTTCTGTTGTTGCATTTGCTTCTTTAAAAAATAGATGGGAAATAGTTTGTATATGAACTACTCGTGCCTAAGTTTTTAATTAACGTCTCTTAGCGGGTAGAAAAACCCTAATTACTGCAACTGCAAATGACTCCAGCAGTGCTTTGTAACCTTCAGACCTGCCAGAGCAAGAAAGATCGTACCAGAAATTCTTGGACACCTTCCTAGATTCGCCCCGCATGTGTGTGTTCTTAGTTCAGACTTCCCACATTCAGGAATTAGTTCCTGCATTAATTAGATATCACTCCCAAGAGTCTTTGTGTAGAAATCCAGCTTTCTATGATTTTATCCAGGGGAGGATCTCGTTTCATGTGAGTTTTTAAGACACCGGTAGCCAAGTTCCAACGCAACAAGAGGTGAAGTGACACATCCAGTCAGCGTGCTCCTTCATTTTGGAGATTAGGAATATTAAAATCATTTTTATGGGAGAAATTGATACACTCTTGCCTCTTCTTGTGGTTTTTGATGTAATTTTGAAGGTGGTGTGGGAGAGGAAGTGCCAGTTTTGTCTAATACTGTTTGCTTTGTGCTTTCTTTTTTGTTCCTCAGCATTTATGTTGTTTCTACAAGAAGCTATCTGGGATGTCTCTGAATAAAGTAAATTCAGACTAAGCATCTGACCCATTTATATTTCCTTGTACTGTCATTTAGGATAACGTGAAAGTGATCTTTATAAGATCTTAAGTATTAGCCAGACAGTAAAGTAGAAAGAAGCATCTTTGTATTTATAATAGTTTTACTTTGCTTTACAAATGATTGTTTGTTTGTTTGTTTTTTTAAATATACATGAAATAGATTTTAAACATTTCTTAAAAATATGGAGAGTTCTTAAATGTGGACTAAATGTAGCTGAGGGGGAAATAGCTTTAGCAGTGCTATAAAACAGTGTCTGAAGGATCTGCCTCTTAAGATCTAGTTAAAGTACAGCACATATATTAATAAATATAGTTGTAAATACAGTGAAGTTGTTCAAAAGTGATACAAGAGTATTCTCGTAAAATATTTCACTGGTCAGTGTAAATGTAATTAATTTTAACTGAAGTGAGATGTTTCTGTGATTGTGGATACTGAGGACGAGCATTCAAGTGAGGGCTTCAGCAATATTGGTGTTGCTGTTATCCCTACAAGCAGGGTAAATTCTCGAGGCTCATGGCAACTTTATACTTGTAAGTTAATAAATAAGCTAAGTAGATAAGCAGAAACCCTTGGGTCACTGCAGTGTTTCTTCACAGAGAAACTCGACTCTGGGTAAGGATAGTGGGAACACTTTTAAAAATAGCAGTCAAAACTGTTATCGTTAATAATTTCTACTTATGTTTAAAAATGAAGCTGCTGGTCAGAATATGAAGTATATCTCATAACTGGATCAAAAGAAATAGGTGGAGGGACCTCCATTTTTGAGTAAGAAACAGGAGTCAAATAAACCTGATGTTGTGTTAACTTCTGTATGATTTCCATAACCACGTGGAAATCTGGATTTCCACGGTTTATTTAATATGCTGGTGAATGATCAGTGAGCAGATGTTTTGCATAAAACTGGGCAGAATCATACAAGTTTGGAAGTCTTTGCTCTAAACAAGTGTTACATTTGGTGAAGTATGATAAATCTGGGATTTCATAATACGAAAAGAATCCATCCTTCCATTCTGGAGTTCCTGTCATGTGAAATTTGTTTCTTAAAGCTAATGAAGTCTCCCTAAAATTAATCAAGAACTATTGTCATGTCCTCGTGTTCTAATACTCCAAACCTAAACTGAAGGAGAAATCTTGACAGTAGTAACAGATGGGGGTGATACTAAGGAGCAAAAGGAAGAAATTGGTGTTGTTTTTTTTTAAATACTGCAGGATTTTCACTTTTGACCAGTTTTATTTGGATAAAGTTTGGCTACCTTTTTAAAAAAGACATGATAAAGCCGTTGTGTGCTGCAGGCGCAGCATTCATCCACCAGCTCAATACTGGGCAAATAACAAATTGGTGGGTGTGAAAAGCAGCTGCTGTTAGAGCAGCAAGGTGCGGTGCTTGGAATGGAACCACTTAAACGTGCTTCAGTCAAAATGAAAAAGGGCTGCGAGCTGTTGCTGGGGAAGTAGGCGCCTGTGGTCGGCATTGAATGCGGAGGTTTGTCTGTCTTGCAGATCAAAAATTGGCTCAAAGTGCTTAGGCCGGGTGTCACTTTACTGCTGGAAACTCGCTGTTTATTGGCAGGCTGCTCTCTGTGCTGCTGGGAGCTGCACTTACGTATGCTAGAGAATTTTATTCTTTTTTCTTTACTGTCCTCAGGACCTGATCCCGAGAACAGTTCTTGGGGAGGAGCAGCTTGATCCCCCTGCAGCTGAAGTGACTCTTGGATACAACTCTTTATCAGGGGCTCTGGTGGAAGTGATGTTTTTAGGCACATCTGTAAAAAAATCATCAAGAGAAAAGTCAGTGAAACTTTTTGAAAGTGGCACAGTCCTTAAATTAATTCTTTAAAAGCTAACTAGGTATGTTGCAAGCACAAATTGCTACAATTAAGCACCATTGTGAACATTGAAAACAACACTTCTAGGTCCTCTAGCTCCTTATCTGAAGTCTCTGAATAGTGGTGTTTCTGGGCTGATTTTTAAAAACTGTCATAGTATATTTTTCTAAAAGGCATGATGACATTTCTGGGACACCCTGACTATTTGCAAACCAGTAAAGCGCTGCCCAGACAGCACCAGTCCATTTCAAAGGAACATGAGGCACCTCTTGTCTGCTTACCATGGTTCATATTGCATACATTATAAGGTGAAAGTAAAGCAGCAGCTGATTTGGGCGTTCCAGACTGAACATGTAGCAGAGGTAAACCAAGTCTTGGTTTTATCTGCTTTTACACACGCACAAACACAGCAGATTTATATCTGCCTTTTCAGATGAACTCTGCAAGATGCCTTATTGTGGTTATTTTTCTTTCCCCTCTGTCATCTGCCTCCAAGGTTGCCAGAAGACTTTGTCAGCATCTTGAGCTTTTTCATCTCCAGTTTCCACCTGACTCTGACTAAATACTGATGTCTGTTGGGCTTGGCTAGATGGAGCTAACTCCAGCCAAAAGGCAAGGGGACTTGGTCACGACTGTCCCAGGGCTCAGGTATGAGCTGGACATTTAACCCACTGTGGGTTTTTTGAGTGATGATTAAAGTATTTCGTATATCCCAGCAAAAATTTGACAGAAAATTACCGTAGGTTTATTTGAATTCTTTTTGCAAAGAAATACTTTGCATCCACTCTGATTTTGTGCCTGATTATTTGGCAGTTTCACTTGCCTTTCAGTTTCCAAAGTGGGTCTCTAGTGATAGAGCTTTGTGGTGGACAACAAAGTACACACTGATATGCTCCCTTCCCAGCACGGCTATTTAGCTTGTATCAGGTTTCCCACTAACATCTTAATTCTGGTTTCCTCCTCTGGGTCATTGTTTCAGCACAGCTGAATAACCATTTACTCCCCTCCTTGGTTCTGTCAGTGGTGAGTGTGCCTTCCAGCAATGAACAGCGAGTGCCGGTGGCTCCTGCTGGTGCCCGGGGCTTTGCTGAGGTTTTCAACTTCTGTGGCATCTTGTCACATCTTAACAGTTGTTCCCAGAGTGCGTGTGTGAAGATGATGAAGTGTAGGGAGAGAGGAAGATCAAGCCAAAAGCTGTTAATATGGTATGGATTCCCCTACTTGATTGCTGGTGTGCTAAATTTAAGGATGATAACCCGACCACGCGTTCTGATTGTCTGCCTACCTGGAGATACAATTTTCTGTTCACAACAGCTTAGCGATGTGCCTTTCTATCCTTCTCGTGCTCCAAGACAAGCAAACCTAGTGGGCAGAATCTCTTCATTTCCACACTAGGAATAGATGAGCCTTTATCCAGAGCTGCAAGGTGCAGGGAGGGATTGTGTTTGTTGTTGTTTTTTTAAGCTGATTTTCCTGCAATATTGTCATATTCACTGACCTGTGATCCAACATCCCAAACAATATTTTATGCTGTTTTGCATTATACATTGTTTTATTCAAGCTTTTATTGCTGGGGTGCTTTTTCAATTGCTAATATTTGATCTTGTGTGTAATAAATCTTACAGCTGTATTTATCAAGAGTGCTGTAGAAGTTAGTAAAACGTTCTTCCATTTTTAGCAGAGGAACCTTTGCTGTCACACAGGCCTTGATTGAAAAGCATTGGGATCCGTTAACATAGAGATGATACCTCTGCTCGGTCTTCAGCATTCTTCTCAGACATTTCCAACTAGCATCAAGTATTTCAATCAAGTTACATTCATGCTGCAGTGTATCTCAGTATATTTTTCTCCTATTGATTCTCTAGGTAAAAGCTTCATAATATATTGAGATGAAGATTGAGTAGTTTTTTCTTCCTTGAACTACAAGGGGAAGAAATAGAAGCATTGTGAATGCTGGCAGTGATCCTTGGAGGGAAGAATCCCCACCTTGTTGCAGGTTAGTGTGTGTGATACGTCAAAACATCTGGTGTCAAGGATTGGACCTGAGGGGGCTGCACTCGCTCTGCTGCAGGAATTTAAAATGATTGGACAGACCGGAGTGGAGCAGAGAAACACGACTTGTGCCAGTGAATCCTGCGGCCTGTAATGGTAAGCAAGCAACAAACGCGTGTTTTTTATCAGTAGTTTCAGTATGATTTAGGGCCATAAAGCCCCAGCGTAATCTGTTATGCGCAGCATGACAGTCCAGGTGAAAACAGCTTTGTGACTGGCACAACCATGGGGATTGGTCAATACTGATCGGTGATAACTTTCCCCAGGGCTGTGGATGCGTATTATACTTTGCTGTTTTGTGGAGTTCCATGGGCTTCACATTACTTTGAGGCAGTAACTGCATAGCTCTTTAGAAAAGTGACTTTTGCCAGATACTGAAGTTTTGCTGTAACTATCATATTATTTCAGGTTTTTCAGATTAACTAGTTCTGTTTTAATACTAGTCAACTGGACTTAGTATTGGCAAATCCAAAGGATAGAGCTGCTTAAGGAGAACTTAATTTTAAAGTGTCTGCCAGGTGGGATACCCACATTTCCCTTGGCAAGTCAGTGCATTCCATGGTGCAGGTTTCCAGTAGCCCGCTGGAGCTGGGAGCAGCAGGGCTGGCTATCAGGCAGAGCTTTCAAAATGATAAGATGAAACAAGAAGAATGATAGTGATTAATCTGTGTTCAGACATGCCGTTATCTTAGTGGACAATTGAAACTTAGTGTGGAAAAAAAATCCCATGAGACATGTTTGGTTTCTGGTTTTCTGGCTGTGTCAGTGTGGCTTGGCCCTTTCCATGCTCCAGGAGAGCTCACCCGTCACTAGACAACTCCTAACAATTTTGAAGTGTGTGTTACCATCAAGTGGGACTGAAAATACAAGATTTCAGAGGTTTGCATCCCATTATCATTTTATTTCCAAATGAGTCCACAAAGTACCTTTCCTAAACCCAATGTTGTGTTTTGGAAAACTTTTTAAAGAGAATTGTGTGTGTTTGGCTGTGGTTGTCCTGAGGTCGGGTATGACTGCAGAAATGAGGCTTTTATCAGAAGCGTCGGTATGTCTCCTTGGTGGTGTTTTTAATACTTAACCTCCAAGGGAGGGAACTTCCTTATTGCAAGTGTTAGTTTTGGTTTTAGTTTTTTGGCCGTGAAGTACGGATGTGCTGGTGTAACAAATGTTGCATAGTTGACATGTAAAGAAGTTTGGGGAACATTAAAATTCCCTTGTAATAAACAGTATATAGAAATAAGATTATTTTTTTTTTAAACGTGTAGTTGCTAGGAGTTACTCTTGCAGCACTGGTTGTTAAGTAAAGGGGATATTGGATTTAATCTGTCCCCTTCTCCTTTGTTTCATAAATAGTATGAAGACTTTGCTTTCTTAAACTTAAAGGGCAATTTATACCTTAACAAAACTATTTGTACTGTAATATCAGCCTGCAGTGCGCTGCTCCAGGTACTGATGCACAATCGTGTTCTTCCTGTTGTCCATCTCTTGGCCTTGGGCCGCGGTTTATTTCCAAAATGAGATTGCCAGAGGGTCTGATTGCCTCAGAGCAACACTAATCTGAAGAAAGATACAGATGGTATTGTGGAGTAAGCAGAAATTTGGATAGAAACAACCATTTTGGCCTTTGGCAGCAGACACAGGTGATGTTGTTCTTACATTGTGGTTTATTCTTGCATTTTTGTTATGGTGTTCTGCAAGATCACTTTCAAAAAAATACTTGGTTCTGTAATAGAACTCTGTACTGATAAAGTGCAGTAGGGATATAGTGCTGATTTCTGCTTTAAGCAGCCTTAAAAGTCCATTACCTACTATTCAGTGACATATATGCAGTGTACGTATCCATGTTAGTTCATCTGAAAAATTAGAGGTTGGGGGGAAAAAAACCCTGAATAAACCAAAGTAGTGTTGACATCAGTGCATTAGTTGAATTTCAGCTGCCTGTGTGTATTTCTACTGACTTTGGTAGCATGGAAGTATAGTAGATAGGAGAGAGAGGTGTTTATCTTTGAGCCTCTTTCTCTGTTTTACTGGGTTTAGTTGGACTAAACCTAAATAGCAAAGGATTTCTTATCTTGCTGAGGACAGGTTTTATCTTCTTCCCACCCATAGCACGGCCCTTATCCCTTTGCCATATGATGATTGCACCTGCTCTGTGCAAACAGACTATTTACCCTTGGGGTGGGAAAGATGCATTTCCATGTTGAACTGCAACACGCCCCCTAAATAACTAAGTGAGGCGGGGGAAAAAAATAAGAGTAATGTGTGATGCCCATTACAGTCCTGTTTGCAGTGGGGTTTTCATTGTTTTTTCTTCATTTTTGAGCACCTGTGGGCATATCTACCCATAGTTGGAAGAGTCAAGTCATGTCCTTGTACCCTGGCTCTGTCACATCAGTAGTTTGTGCTGCTCGGTTGCTTTAGTGAGGTAGAAAAGCTGAGGCATGTTTGAAATATCACTACACAAATCAGAGAAGTTTCATTCTAGGTGGACATAAGTCATTATTTTGAGCTTAGGAAGTTTGTCAGCCTGAGCACTTTGCCTTGCCAAATGCTTATAATTCTCTATCCTAAATGATAATGTCTGATAACAAACTGTTGGCAGTTTAAACCTACCTTTCTTGATGTGTTTTTTCTTTCTTATTATCAATTTCAATATAGGGTATTACCTAGTGTAATACATTATTTCCTTAAAAAAAAAATCTTCTGGAAATATCAGGGATTTCTATATCTGTAAAAATCAGAGGTATTATAGTAGAAATTATTGAGGCTTACACACACACACTCCATCCCTATTCCTACCTCAGCTTAAATGATTTTTCACCACAGTGTTTAGGGTAAAATGTTCTGTGTTTCAGTGTGTTTTTTTTTCCCTGCAGTTTATATAGCTTAACATTGCAGCTTTTATTACTATCAATAGCTGCACAAACATTCTACTTTTGATATTATTAAACTGAAATTACACAATGAAAAGCTATCCTGACTTGTGAGGCCTCTGTTCAGAGACATGAATTTCACATAAGTCACTGAAAACTTAAAGTGTAAGTGGGATATTGACTTCTGTAGCAGTAAGTTCAATTTTAAACCTGCTCAAGTCAGAAAATCTATCTGTAAGATGTGGCAGGGAGTCTGGGAATCATGAAATAATCACACACCTTGGATTACGAAAGATGCAAAGCACAGCTCAATTCCCTTCTGGTGTGATGTATCTCTTTACACCCTGGAGTTTGCTGCTTATGAAAACCACTATTATAAAAGGCCTTTTTTTTTTCTTTCTTTCTTCCCCTTGCTGAGCCAGACCCAGCAGTTAATTATAAGTTTTAATAGATTTGTTGGTTGAACCATCATGTGTTTGCACAATAAACTAGCTTAGAACAGTAGTAAACCCTTCCATGTAATTCAGTTGCACCAGTCTGGTTGTATGGATTATTTTTCTCTTTTTTTACTGATTAGTTTGTGAGCTTGCTGGTCTTAAATTACAAATCTTCCATTTCCTGAGCCACCTGCTGTCACCATTTCTCTGTCCTACCTGGATCAGCACTGTAGAGACGTCTTTCTGTGGCTGTAACATCTTTCCTCAAAGCACATCCTGTAATCATAGCGGTATTTAAAAATGAGCAACAAACCAAAAGAAGTGATGTTCCTGGTGTTGGGAGGCTGTGGACCCGTGAGAAGTGATGAGTCAACTGAACTGCTCTTACTTTCCTGCTCGTGGTTTGCTTTGCCTTTCCAAACACTGGAACGCTGGGCTCATGTTTGTGAAACCGGCCTCTTCCGTCACATCTTCCCTCTGCGCTCGGGGCTGAAAAACTCTTCAAATCACACAACGGGTTATTCCTATTTTAAAGGCTATAGCAGAACAGATGTCATAAGAAGGAGCAATCTACTGAAATACGAATGTGAACTGAAGAAGTTCCGTCTCAACGCTTTCTCTGCAGTATATATAGCGCTGTCATTGCTGTGACTCTCAGTGTTCAAGGGCATGGCCTGGGTGCTATAGTGCTGTATTTTACACTCATTCTTCTGACATGTAGTGGGATTTTTTTTTTCTATCTCCTGATATTCTTATTTTTAATTTCTTTTTTTTCCAAATGACACACTGCTTTTTTGTATTGATTGGGCATTTTAATGTAAATACAGGTTCGAGTGATGATGTGTTGAAGGAGGTTATGATCACTTTTGGTAAGAAAACAGAAGGTAAATATAAGGAAGATTTTTCTGTATTGCAGAAGGAGAGCTTCAGAAATTAAACATAATTAAGGAACATGAAATCTCACATGAAAACCCTCAAAAAATATCTAAAAACAAGGTTTACCTTTGTAAAGAAACTTACCTGTGCAAGCGATACTCACCACTGCTACTGGATAGATGATTAAGAATGCATCTGTTCTGCATTTGGTATGTTTGTATGAGCCAGAGAAGCTGCAGGCTGAAGCAAAGTCTGAAAGGAAGAAGTGTTGTCTTTGCTGTGAATGGTATTGCCAATGTTCATTTCCTACACTGAGTTAGTCGTGTGCTCCACTAGACTGGAGATTTTTTTCTTTGCCTGAGATTCATAATTCACCTACTAATCTCCTTCAATTATTCTACTGGATGTTTATAGATTCCTGATTCCCTTTTAATATCTGCTAATGGGTAATTACGGTCAGCAATGATTCTTGTCATGGAAATTGCTAAAGTAATTTCAGAAACACTGTTGTCTTTTGTGTGAAACAAAAGATGGAATGGAAATCAAAATGGCATTGTAGTTAAAGATGGAAAACAGGCTCTGCTTGCTTTTCTGCAGGAGTTATTGAGAGGAATAAGGCAACAGCTATCATTTCACTTGGTACTTGCTGTTGGGGTTCATTTTAATATTTCATGGGTAAGACTGCTTTTTATTAAACATGCAGCTTTAAGTGAGAAGGACTTGAGTCCTTGGCAAATGAACAGCTAGATGAAAGAATAATTTACAGATTGTCCAGGCGGTTACTGTGGGTGTGTTTGTGAGTACCTCGGTAGTTCTGAAACGAAGAACAGAACTGCAAAGTACGTGGATCCCGTTTGGAAAGGCATGGATGTGGTCAGGAGCTGCTGCGAGTAACTGTCTAAAGACAGGGAAGAATGATGCGATTGCTGTCCGTCGGCGTGTCCGTCAGCACGTCCTGTGTGTGGAGAGCGGGCAGGAGGGTGCAGGTCTGCCAGATCTGCTCCCCAGTCCACAACCCAGCTGGTGCCTGGAAATCACTCATGCTCTGCAAATATAGAGAATAGAGGAGATCCATCCCAAGAACTGTTTTGTTTGCTGGGGAGGAAAGTGTTGGAGTTACCCCATGCGTCAACACCCTTTGGGCTGATGCGTGACCTACAGTACTTTAAAAAAAGAAAAAGAAACCCTAATAAACCAAAAAGGCCCAATGTGGTGTGCCTGAAAGAAATGCACCTGCATGTTGCAGGGGAAAACTGATGGGCCTCTGCTGCTTCCTTGAGCTCTGGGTGGAGAGAGGATGGCCAAGAGATAACTGGGACAGATGTGTGTAGCAAAGCGGATTTTGCCTTTGGCTCCAAGCAGGCACTGGGGTCTGGGGCATTTGTGGAGATGAGACCCTTGTCCAAACAGCAGGAAAGATCCCTGGGGCTCAAACGAAGAGCTGCTGGTTAGTGATCACTAACTACTGCTGGTCAACAGAGCTGGGGGCCAGGGGCAAGGCTCTTTTTACTTATTACCAGGACAAAGAATCAACCCAAACTTTTCATCTCAATATATTCTGAGAAGCATCTTGAGAAGCCTGGATCTTCACAGCATTTGCCTGTTCATTATTGTTTCAAACAAATAAGACCTTTGCAGTGAGAACTTTCAATGGGCTTACAAAATGCAAGAATTTGATGTGATTCTATTTCAAGTTGATAGAAAAATCAACTTGATTTTTCCTGGCTGTTCAGTGCTTGCTTCATCTATGCTTGTTGGAATATGCACAGGTTGGGCTGAATGAATTGCTGGGAGACAAAAATCACCTCTTGTGTTCTCACCCCATCAGCTGATTTGCCTTTGCTGCCCTGAGCTTTCTGCAGCAAAGGGTTGGTCTGGGTGATGCACGTTCCCAGATTAGTTTTCCTTGTGAAGAGACTTGCTTTTTTTTAATAGCTGCTTATCTTGAGCAAACTGCAAAAGAAAGAGGCTTCTCTGACTTTTGTAACGCGGCTTGTTGGTGTAGCCCATGATATCCCATTTCAGTTGGTTTTCTTTAACACGCTTGGTCTCTATAGGCTCTGTGGTACCGTCGTGTCTGTTCTGCAACTGTTGAGTCCTGGCCAATTCTTAAGGAAAGGTTGTGTATTGACACAAAGCGCTGTGGACACTTTTAAGTAGCCTGAGAGAACAAAAGAGCCCCAGTCCAAGCCTAGCAGCCTAATGAAATGTTTGCTTTCATATTATTTGTAACAAAATCCCATGGCTTTGTCGGTAGGAGACTGGAGAGTCTAGCAATGCTTGAAAATTCCTGTTTATGGGAAGGAAAGCATAGAGCGGTCAGAAATACTCAGATTTGTGGGGGATATGAATGTTCTTTTTTGCTTGCAAGTGAAGGTGGCTGCGTGTGTGTGCAGCTCGTGCCCAGCACTTACCCAGAGAAGTTTCTGTTGCTGGACCTGAACCCAACCGTGTTCCCAGTGGCTTGAAGCAGAGGTTTGGAAGGCTCTGGCCCTTCTGATTCATGTTCTGGAAGGAATCCTGTTGTCCAGCTTTTTATGCCTGTCACGTGTCCAGTGTTTGTTCTTATGTATTCATTGGGCAAATTTATTTATCTGAACAAATGTTTTTCATGTTAATAGGCATGCAGATAGCTGTGGAGCTCACCTAGAGCTGACTAAATCATCTTGGTTTGTTTGCTGGACCTTGCCGTGGGTTCTCCGTGCAGCTTGCAGCCCGAACTGCTGGGGTTGTTCCTTATATATTCTAATCTCGTTGACAAATTGTTCCTTCTCCTTTCTGATTCTTCAGAACACAGTGAAAGCTTCTGAAGAAACGAGGCAGTTTCTCGATAAACTGATGAGCAGAGGACCATGGTTTTATGGCAGCAGCCCAGATCCAGTCCCTGACTGGCTTGGTGCTGCTGGGAGAGGTTTGGGGTTTGTGGCCGGTTGCCATCTCAGGGTTACACCTCGCCTGCGCTGTCAGAATGGCAAAGCTCCAAGAAACAATGACCAAAAAAAGCAAAACCGATGCTGCGGTGCACGGTGGCCACGTGATCCTAAAACTTACAAACAGGAGTGTGTTCAGCTGATGATTGCACTGGTGTGTGATGCCATCCACGAGACAGAATCTTCTCTCTCTCAACTCTGTCTTCTGCATTTTCAGAAGGTTGCTAAAAAAATTCAGAGAAGGGCACAAAAAGTGGTGAATTTCCGCTAAATCTGTGCAAGTTTCTTAAACAAAAGGTTCACTTTTATGTTACTGGAAAGAGGTGATGCCAATAATGTGTTTTTTTTAAAAAAGGTGAAAAGCTGCTTAAGTGTTCATAGTGGTTTTGGAGCTGAAATAACAATTCCCATACTAATATGAGTGTGTGTTTTGGATTGTAAGATGATGGTTGGCGGGTCATTATGTTTGTCAGGTATGAAAATGTGTTTGTTCAACTAATGCATAATTGCATGATTCTCAAATAGCTAGTTTTGTGTGTTGCAAGTGATTTGCAACTTTAAAAATACTTGTACTGAAAGAGCATAAGTTGTTCTGTGGCCCTTTTTAGAAAGGGGGGTGACAGTGGGACATGGGATGCAAATTGAAACTAATTCAGCGTTGAATTATTAATCTTAAAGCAGCATTTATACAGTGTATTATAGATTCTTGGTAACATCACTACTGCTTGGGGGTTTCTTTACCTTACAGAGTTTTGAGAAGAAAATGCCATGACCCAAGAGTCATTCACAATTACTTGTAAAGTATGTCCCTGGAGATCAGTGGAGGAATAAACAAATCAATAGGCAGCAATCTGCTTTTTATTAAAATGGATCAAGACGTGTCTCTTCGACTTGGTGTCCTGTGAAACTCTTAAATAATAATAAAACTGACGATTGGCATCTCGTCGTCTTTTGAGCATTGAATAATTGAGCCACAGGCACATGATACAGTTCTGTAAAGCAGAGATTGTCCCTTGTATTATTTTTTCATGGATATAGAAGAATAAATTCTAGAAGGCAAGCGGTGAAGTCATTTTTCTTGAGTTTCAGTATTAAGTAGCCCAAGACATGATTACTTGCCTCTCATATTTGCAAATGCATTACTGCTTAGCAATTAATAGTTATCTTTAGAGAATGGATTTGGTTCTGCTAACTGAAAAAATAAATCTGCCTCTCAGAATATGTATTATCATAAACATTACTCTCAAAATCATGTTTCTGCAGGTATATTAAAGAACTTTTTCATAGTTTTTATTCTGAAAATACACTTCTGGACATCAAGTAATTCTTCAGTCACCTGTATGACTTGGAAAATGCATTAGGGCATGATTTGAATGCTTCAGTTTCTTCTTGGCATCTCGTCTCAGTGTCAGTGATTTCTAAGCTACGTTCACACACCTTTGCAGGAGCATCAGTATGCACATGCAGAAGATTATTTCTCTTTTCAGGTGAAAAATGGGAAGCCTTTTATTATGAAGAAAAGTTCGGTAATAACCAGTACAGGTGAGGTATTAGGTGTATCATTAACTACACCAGGGGGAAAAAATATATTGAAAGGTGTCTTCAGTTTTATTTCGGTTTTTAATATGTTCGGGGTGTTACTGAATAAAAGGGATACAACATGGCCTTTTTTCTTTTGTGGTTAATCCAAGTTTGTGATAACACTCTGGCCAAGAAGTTGTAGTAACTCATTTTCCTGCAAAAGTTCGCTTTTTTTTTGTCCAGTCTCAGTATTGGTATATCTGGTCACTAATAACCGGGTAGTACGCTGGTATTTGGCTCTGTTTACACAGGCTAGATCATTTATTATGGTTTCTGAAGCCTTTTCCCTTACACCGCTCCAGGTTGCCGTGTGAGTGCAGTCTGAACACGTGTGTGGTTGGGCACTTTGCCTTTTGAGAATAACTGTCTGGATTTGGCTTTTCTGCACGTCTTTGAGCGGGTTCTTTCTCCCCAGAGCAGCGGCCTCGGGCACCGTGCTGACCGCAGTCAAGAACCAAAGCAGCCGTTGTCCTGTTATCAAGTTTTAATAAGACTTCTTCTGAAATGCTGTTTTTCATGCTTCCCTCCATCCCATCACCCTGCCTTTTTTTGTTTTACATCTCTTGGCATTGGGTGAACTGTATTCATGAATCTATTTGGAAAACATTGCTCGTTAGTAATTAACAATACATTTCATTCCTTAATGTTCATTGTTAACAGAACACACCTATTGCCTTGGAAACGCTATTAATTAGAGTTGAATTAAATATCTAGAACTAGATGTTAAGTATCTTGATAAGAAAAAGTGTAATGAATTTTGGCTTGAACAGCTGTATTCTTTTCTCATCTTCTTTGCCTTTTAATAAGAAGTTGAAGGAATGTACTTTTTAATCTTGGGGAACACTGGGTACACTTACCTAACTACATTAATACTGTCTCTTGCAGAGTTCATCCCGGGAAGTGACATTCAAGCTTATGGAAAGGAGCTGGAGAATTGCAAAATAATAATTAAAAAAGCCCCATACCAAAAACTCCTGTTCTGCACAAGTACAAGTTGATCTCGAGATTCCTGCGTAGAACTGCTGATGAATTGCCTGTGACTTTGGGGAGGGCTAAGTCTTTCGCTTTTGGTTGCATTGGAAACCTGAAGTTAATGCTCATGAGAAGTAAAATCAGAGATCGTGGGTTACTCGCTGTGCCTGCAGGTCGCAGAGGCAGCAGCGAAGAGACAAAACTTCTCTTTGAAGCGGTAGCCTCGGCCGTGTTTTATTGCGTGTGCTGGGAACGCGGAGGAATAGCGGCCGACCTGGGAGAAGATGCCAGCTAAAGGGAAATACTTCTTCAACGAAAGCGATGAGTGCAGGATCTCAGACCCGCTCTACGAGAAGTACCGCTACACCAGCCAGCAGCACCCGCTCCTCCTCCTCCTGCTCTTCATCGCCATCATCTTCTGGATGACTCTTATCATCATCTTTTTTGTCACTGATGTGAGTACGCTTTTTTCTTTGTGTTTGATATTTTCGGAGATGATGAGGAATCACTGTAACAGCATACAAAACATTTTGGGTTAATAATTTTTTGAGCTACACGGTATTGAAGTTGCGGTGTTGAAAGGCATCAAGGATGTATGTAGTGTGGTGAGTGTTTTTGTAGGGACACGAAGAGAGGAGGCGGTGTTGTCAGGCGCATGCACAGTTAATACAAGGGTTGCCTTTCCTTACTATATGTTATGACCAAATAATATTCTATGCTAAATGACAGCTGTGATAGGTAGTAAAGGGGCTAAGGAAGGAACAAGAAAGTAAGTTAAAATGTCCTGCATTTCTCATATATTTTTTTTTAGTCATCTAAGAAATGTAAAATAATATAGTGATCCATTGGTTATGAATTCCTGAGGTGATTTATTTTTAAGGATTTCTATATATTCATTCTTTATTTTTTCTTTTGGTAATAGAAGCACAACAGGAATCAACAGTTGCATCTGTTGAATCAATAGTTTGCAAAGAGCAGAGATCCTATAGACACAGGAAAGATGCAGCTTAAAGAATTTTTTCTTGTGTAGTGTAATATGATTTTCTGTAAAGAAATTAAGTCTTCTTCAAGCCAGCCCAGTTGGCAGCTGGTAAAAAGGGGAGATGATTTGAAGATAATGTTGTAAAAAGGTAATAAGGAAGCTATTATAATCCTTCATTGCCTTCAAACGCTGCTTTCCAAATGCCATGCTTCATGATAAAGTGTCTTTAAGTCTTTCTTTAGTAACAAATCTAATTTTACCAATTGCACTTGTATCCTTTTTAGCTTTTATTTCTTGAAACAGGAAAGAAGTAGCAGCACTGTTCATGTTACAAGTCATCTCCTGTGAAATGTAGGAAAAGAGCTGTTACGGTCCTTTTTAGCACAGAGTGTACTCCTTAAATGTGTTTGTTTGGCTACATCTGCATTGTACAGTATAGCGTAGGTAGAACTTAGCTTAACCACAAAACCCAACCTACTAATTTGGGAATTAATAATGGTGGAACAGGGGTAGACTGGGTATTTATAATGGTATTTATTATATTATCCTTGTATGTGTGACTATCAGAAAGTGTTAATGCTGCCACAGCCCGACTACTTATGTTAGGATATTTCCAATCTATCTAAGCTGTTTCCAGGACATAGATGCATTTTCCATTTTTTCTGAAGGGGACATTTAGACCAAATCTAACACTTGTGTTTTGCTTTTGCAGGAAGCGCATTATCATCTTGTCTTCATTATTGCAGTATGTGCTGCTTTCGTCATATTTGCAGCCATGTACTTACTTTTATGTATTGAATCCCTGTTCCGGAGATGGCTGACATTATTTGGAGTTACGATTTGGATTTGCTTCTTAATTGTAGGATACGTATCTCTTTTTGAAAAAGAAAATGATTATCAACTGTGGGAACAGGTATGTATATCTTGTTTGTTCAGGTACATGTAGAGAACTGGTAGTCAGTATATATATGAATATGTTTGTATACTTTTTTTTTTTCCCTGAATGTTATAACTGCATAATACTGTTTTATTGAGATTTATGTTCCTTTTTATTGAGATTTAGGTTCCTTTTCCTAAATTGGTTGTATGGGCTTATTATAGTACATTTTAGTTTGTGTTCTTTCTTATAGTGAAAATACAGATCAACTGAGGAAATTGGATATCCGCATAAATCCGTGTGGGAATTGCATTTTTCAGTTGTAATGGAATTGCATTTTTGTTTAAGATTTTTGCTAAGTCTTAATTACTATTAATTCGTATTTGAGAGAATGTTTCATTAACAATACTTGCTGTGTTAATTTCTGTGGGTCAAAGTGGTCTCCGAGAACTGGATAAAGGACTGCAGAGCTGGGTGTGCCCTGGGGAGCGTGTTTTCAAATCACTGGGAGAGGCAAAGTGAACAATAAGAACTAATGACACATCCTGGCATAGCCGGGGTGTGGCTAAAGTTCATTGCTTAGTATCTCTGATCAGAAGACAGGCAATTTCAGGATGCCAAAAATATCACCATCTGTAGGAAACTCCTCCTAAGATCTCATAATGTCAACAGAAGAGTTTTAATGAATTAAAAATGACTTTTTATCTTGTTTTAGTGACTCTTCCCCTTCCCCTCTTTATTTCAAATAAAGAAAGATATAAATTATCAGTTAAACAACCAAAATCTGATTTGTTTTGTGGCCTGGATCCAGCACTGTATATTTACAGTTTCTATTCAGTATTTTTTAGCTCAAGGAAGAAACTATTAGCTCAGGAAAACCCAAAGTTTACTCTTCTTAACTCTAAGTACAAACATGTAACGAAGCAAGATGTGGTTTTGCTGCTTTCAGTGCTGTAAGACGTCTTATTCTTGCCACATGGTAATAATTCATTAATATTGATTTAAAACCTAAAATACAATGAGACCCTAGTTTAGAAAATAAAGGTGAATAGGTTCATTTCAGACTTTTATCTCAAGTTATGAATTGATCACTAATTAAAGCTACTATTTAAATGCGGGGATGAGCTCCCTTCTGATGCCTGGGCAGTTTAGTGGACCTTAGTGTATTTTGTAAAATCTGTGCAACTCAGTGTGTAGTTAGTGGGAATAATGATTGTTTTCTTGTGCCAGCACCAGAAAGTATTGGTTGGATATTTTTTTTTAATCAAATATGGAGTAGACATGATTGTGTGATGTTAAAATTAGAATAATAACTTGGAGAAGGTGAGAAATCTGATTCTGTTCAATATTGCTATATTGCTCTCCTTGCAACACACTGTTCCTGATGATGTTGTACAAAGTTCATCTTCAGCTCTAATGGTTAAAATAGCTGCTAATCCTCTCAAAGCTTATAGGACTAGCACTACCCTTATGTTTTTAATTGTGCTTTTGAAATGTCAGTATTTGATTGTTTAGCCTGAAAATGAGCAAGAATTCTGCTACTTTCCTCTCTGTTCCATAGTGATTTTTGGCAGGCACCTAAAAACGTGTATGTGTGATCTTTTATTTTTCTTTTTTTTTTTCTTTTCTTTTTCTTTCCAAAGGTGCCATTCTTTCTATTCATAATCTTCACAGTTTATACCATGCTACCCTTTGGGATGAGAGGTGCTGTCATAATTAGCGTTCTTTCTGCTCTCTCCCATATTATTGTTCTAAGCATTGTGGTAAGCACGGCTTCTCAGGAAAATAAGGAATCCATTCTTTTTCAGGTAAGGAAATACTACTTGGTTAAGTAATTAAATACCCTAGTCATAATACCATGTGATATTGGCATAACTATCCTGTTTAAATAAGTTCCAAACTTCCATGTGGATGTTTCAAATTCATGGATTTGGAGCTTGGCCTCAATGAGTTTTGCATACTTTCATAAAATTGCAATTATTTTAATCTTGGTTTTGTGACCTAAGCGGAACTGTCATTTTAATTTTTTAACTGAGTTACTCTAAATATGACAAACTTGGTCAGAATGGCTCTTCCCGCTCTGTGTGAGTCCGTCTGGCGCTGCCCACGGGTGGGACAGCAGGATTTGAGCTCCTGGCTGCTCCCAGGTCCCCAGCGCCCGATCACAGGGTGTGCTCAGAGAAGCACCCCAGCTCTTACGATGCAAGTGTGCATCAGCCTTCACCCGGCACCCTGATGCATGAGTTTGTGGGCTGGTTTCTCCCTAAACCAAACACTGGAGCCTGCAAATAAGTGTTAAACAATAGAGCAGAATTTTCTTTTTCGTTATGCTCCTGTGTATTGGTACAGGAATGCCCGTGAGTGTGGAAATCAACTCCTATTTCCCAGGTATATCCTGGCTAATTGTGTGACAGGGTAAGAGAAAAAATGAACGTGGCCTGGGATTGATTGTCTTTAAGGTGTTAGTAGAAGTATCGATGCCTGTTGTGCAGTAGGTAAATCTCTTTCTTCTTGTGCAGCTCCTTGCCAATGCTGTCATTTTTCTTTGTGGGAATCTGATGGGTGCATTCCATAAGCGCCAAATGCAGGTCGCTTCGTGGGACCTCTATAGATACACATTAAAGTGCATCCAGGTCCGAATGAAATTGAAGATTGAAAAGAGACAACAAGTGAGTGAACTCGTTCGTGTTTGGAATTGCTTATTTTCATTTCTGCAGTATAATTGTATAAGGTTGGTGACTAATGCGTGTTGAAAGGCTCGGTCCAATTTTTGTGATACCCACCTAGTGTCAAAAATAAAAGTTGTGCCATTTGTAACAAAAGAAGGAAGTTAAAGGGAGGAAGCTGCTCTCTGTGCCTTGTCTATATGAAAATCACAGTATTTGTAACAGGAATGGAATTGCCAGTTGTTTTAGTTAGTTTGTTCCTAGTAGAAATTGTTACTGGGCCTGGCCCAAGGTAACTAAGAGATCATGCCCCTAATGCCCTGAAGAGTACTGATAAGGTAGTTTCAGCCCTTAGTTTCATGCATCCTTTGCTCGCATTTTTTTGTTTTGAATTCCAAAGTGTTATTCGGCTTTGCATTTTCTTGTCTCACAAACTGGTTTTCTTTTGCTAGAAGGAGAAAGTCAGAGCCTAAGGGAGAAAAAATATTCTAAAATAGATTATGATGTTGATTATGACATTGTTTATTTCCATAAACTCCAGTGGTATTTCAAGAATAAGCAAGGAACATGAATTTCTTACTGAGCAAGGGTTGTAAAGAAGTATCAAGGCTGAGACTATGGTGCCTTTCCTCTTTTATCCCGGTACAAGCAGGGTTAAGAGCATTGGCTCTGGAAGGCTGATGTGTACCCAGTCCGCTGCCCAGCAGTTGTTAGACAAAAGGAAGGGGCTGAAAAGGGACTGACACGATCCCATCAAAAAGGAGCAAATGCTGGTGCAGTCCGTGCCCTGGTGCTGGTCTGGCGAGATAACAAACCTGCATGGGAGTCCTGGCAGGATCTCCTTGGCTGATGGGGGGACTTGCATGGGTTTTTCTCCTTACAGTTCCTTGTTTGAAGTGTAGACGTGCTTAAGTCTATAGAGAGCTTTCATCTCATTTGGGTTGTAATTTATCACACAATTTTGAGTCTCCTTTTTTGCCTCCCACTGGTTTACTATGAAAATGATGCGAGAAACACAGTTCAGCGTTCATCATCTCATGTGAAAACTTTGGAATGTGTCAGCCTGTGACATTCACTGTGGCTCTGCTGTCAGTTTAACGTGCTCCCCAAGCTTTGCCCTCCTGGTATTAAAAGGCTGGAGGAGGAGGAGGTGTTCCCGTTTCTGGGGCAGACTCAAACTAAACTGCTGTCTGTACCTAGTGTAGGCCAGGCCTTGATGCTCAAGGCCTCCCTCTTCCCACTGTGATCCAAATACATTTCTTTTTGGTGGCAGGCACTGGTTGAGTAACCCTGTCAGCTCACTGCTGCCTGTATACTGCTGCCTCGGCTGGTCAGGAAAAGGGAACAGCGATTCGGTCCAAAGGGACAGCGTTTTACTCAGTTACACAACGCGTTGACCTTGCTGGCAACGTCATCTGGAGAAGTTCCTGCTTGTAGCTGCTCCATACAACATTTCCTCTGCTGCGGTGACACTAGCTCTGGGGCCGTAGAGCCCTTCCTGCATTAAAAGTACCATTTTTTTTTGTCTTCCTCTTCTGCCCAGCAACTTAACAGGGTCTTCTTTGAAGAACACGCTTTTAAGCCAAAGCCAGTGTAAAGCGGTGAAAATAGTCGAAGAGTCTGTATTCCCACTCAGTTCAAAAGGCTTTATTTCAGTGGCACTGGTTCCTGGTTCGTTGAAGCTACAGCCACATGTTGTTGGCACTTTCTGTATCTGTTGCTGCTTTTCCGGCATTTGAGAATTCACAAGGGCTTTTAATACCGCGTGGATTGTTCATTACACAAGATAAGCTTTTCCCAGAAGCTTTATCAGATGATGCTCATGTAACACTGAGATCGGTGGACAAAATAAGTTTTCGTTTATCCAGAAATTGTAATCTTGAATGCTGAATTTTTGTGGTTACAAAGAGGTGGCACATCTAGGTCACAAGGAACAAAGGAAAAATGTGCAACAGCCTTACTGAACTGTAAAACTGGTGATGTTGAAAACAGAAATGTGAAAGTTCCTTCTGGAAAACCTGACATGCATTACTCAAAAGCCACTTGAATAGAGCTGGTTTATTTTGTTTTGTTTTTAATTCCTTCTCACAGTCACTAAAGTCCTGCAGTTTCAAATTTACTGTGCTGAGAATTTTGCATCAGTTTTTTTCCCCTCTCCTTTTAGGAAAATTTGCTTTTATCCATCCTGCCAGCACATATCTCTATGGAAATGAAGCTAGCAATCATAGAGCGACTCAAGGAAACTAATGATAACAGGCAAATGCATGACAACAACTTCCACAGTCTATATGTAAAAAGGCACCAGAATGTTAGGTAAGTCAAAACTCTAGAAGAAATAGTATTAATACAAGGTGCTGATTCTTAAGAGGGTATATGGTCCAGCAAAATTAACATTTGGAGGTAGATTTTCAGACCTAAGCGAGCTGCGGGAAGATAATGTGTCATGAGCTCATGTGTTGCTTTCTAAACTCATTTTGATATTGAACCCCTTTTTTTCTGGAGTTCTTTTCCAAAGAGAGATACTTTCTATTAAATGCATTTTAATATTTAAGCTGACTGTGAAACAGACATACGTTCGTATTTCAGTTACACTGGGTTTTTTTCCTTTTATTCTTGTCTAGCATTCTTTATGCAGACATCGTAGGATTTACTCGCCTTGCCAGTGACTGTTCTCCTAAGGAGCTGGTAGTGATGCTGAATGAACTTTTCGGAAAGTTTGATCAGATTGCGAAGGTACGTGTTGCACTTTGTTGTGCAGTCGAGATAAAGGCCACCTTTGGAAAAAAGAAGTTGTCTTTTCTGCGAGGCAGAAGACAGTGCTTCGAAGTCAGGAAGGGAAGAGTGCTTTGGCTTTCAAGCTAAATCACATTGAAACAGTATTTAAAACAAAAATGGGAAATGTAGCAAGTTATTGTAATTCCAATTCAGGGGCTGCATCATACATATGTTTGTATGATTGACTCTGTAAAGATATCTTTTATCCTCTAGCTCTGACCCTAATCTTGGATATATGTTCTGTTCTGATTGATTTTTCATTTAGTATTATGAGGCAAATATGGCTTTAGGAAAATAAATGCTGCAGTTTGCCACATCCTGTCTGACATCAAAAAACCAAATAACAACCCAAATTCTGGTTCTAGAAATTTAGCATTGCTAAAGCAGAAGTCAAGACTAGTGAGTACGTATCAAAACTCACCATGGTTTAAAGGTGTTGGTTTGATTTCATAATTGACTAAATGTGGGTGTACTGAATACAAATAGAAAATCGGTTGACTTGGAAAATCTTGGTTTTGTGAAATTCTAAAAATTCTTCAGAACAAGAGTGGGAAAACTCAAATTAATATAGCAGAGTGAAATTGCTTTAATTAAACCTTTTTGGATGTCATTGAATAAATTCTTAAATATATCACTGATTAAAACCTGGCTAAAATCCTAGTTAACCTCTTTGATATCTGTATTACATTGCTCATCTTTGTATTTATATGAATTCCGTTGTTATTAAAACTTCAAGTACTGGCAAGTAAGAAAGTCACACTGACTGTATTGTATTGTTGTGAAGCAGCTATTAAGACCATATAGAATAAGTTACGTTATCTTAGTTGCCATGAGCTTTATATGCTGCGGTAGAAGCTGAGGTTAAAGACATCTGGTCATTTTTTGCAACAATTATAGAAAAGACTCTAGATTTTGAGCGATATGTTTTAATTTCTCACTCCTGTGTGCCAATTGCAGGGTTTAAGAAAGTCTGGATTTTGTGAGTCAAGGTCTTATGCAACCCTGTGGTTGAGCTGTAAGAAGAGATTCCTGCTTTTTGTGCTATTTTTGTTCTGCCGGAGACTATTCTCCGTCATTTTTTCCATTACGCAAAAATGTTTTAGGCTTCACATTACCTAACAAAAGTCGATGGCTACGCCGGACCCTGAGCTGGACACCGATGTCTCGCAGCTCTAAGCTAGGCCTGGGTTCTTCTGTCTAAACTCAGCACTTGCTGCAACGCTCAGAACCCACTCGATGGCTTACGATAGTGGAGAATGGTGGATGTTCTATTAAGGCTTTCATGGATGAGGGAGAATAGCTTGGGTTGTTAAATATTTTCTGCTGTCAGATAGTATTGTGGGTTTTTTATTAGTGATGGCAAACTGTAGTGTGTGCTGACTTCCTCCTCGGTTATATTAGAAAGAAAACAACCCCAACATTTTGCTTCTGCAAAGCTACCAAGTTGAGCATCTGAATTCCGAACTTCTCCCTGAATTCTGTGCAGGTTTTACAACACTGTGCAATGTTATTTAAGACTGCCTGGAATTCAGGTGTTAATAAAGATGAAGATTATAAGACAGATAAGGAGATTTTATCCTTTATGTCATAAATTCCGTGACAGTTTTATTTTTACTTATAGTTTCTCGATTGCAAACAGTTCCACGGATAAAGTCAGAAAACAGTAGGATGATTTTGAGAAATGCTTGAAGTGGTCATTTCTGTTACCCTTCAGTGAGCAACATCTGGGCATTTGGATGCAGGAAAGAAATCAGCTTTGCTTCAACAGGGATTGAATGAGGCCTGACTTTCTCAAAATGATACACAGAAGTCCTAGTTTTGGGGTCATTGTCCTGTTTGCAGTTCATTTTTTCCTGTTCAATGTGTTTACTGTAATTTCACAGGAGAACGAATGCATGAGAATAAAAATCTTGGGAGACTGTTACTACTGTGTCTCAGGCCTGCCTGTGTCTTTGCCGGTTCACGCCAGGAACTGCGTTAAAATGGGACTTGACATGTGTGAAGCAATAAAGTAAGTACAGCACAGGACGCTTTTTAATGTACCAAGGCTAAGATACTGAATAAAGTAATTCTTAGTTTTCTTGTCAGCATTCAAAGTGTATTTATTAACTGTACCTGGATAGTTATGCATAAGGTCGTAAGTTTGTCTCTTGTCTTTGCACTAAGTGTTTAATGAGACTAAACCTGAACAGATCTCCAGGAGGAGGAGAGGAAATCAGAAGTGTAGCTGCTGCTCTAATAAATACCCTGCTCGCTCCCCAGGCAGGTGAGGGAAGCCACAGGGGTGGATATCAATATGCGGGTCGGCATTCACTCGGGGAACGTGCTGTGCGGCGTCATCGGCCTGCGCAAGTGGCAGTACGACGTCTGGTCGCACGACGTGTCCCTGGCCAACAGGATGGAGTCCGCCGGCGTACCTGGGTGAGGAGCTTCGTTGCGTGCTGCTTCTCTCTGTCGTGGTTTCCATAATCCTGGTTTATGAGTTTGGAATTTGGAACTGTGCCGTGACACACATCCTCATAATGGGATGATGAAAACAGAACAAATGTGTACTTACTAGAGCTGTAAAACGTTAATATTCTCTGATTGTGTTTTCAATGAACTATAAAATTCTATTCTTAGGCAAGTTACTGCTTCCTTTCATTGAAGAAAGATGTGCGTCTTCAGCAGCACATTGTTGACTTAGTTAATTCACGTTGAACACAGGGATAATACTATATTTGTAAGTTCAGCAAAAGAATAGCTGTGCTATTTATGTTGACAAGGCAAAGCTGCATATTTACCTACTATTTTTGTTAATGTATCAATCAGTCCTGCTTGATTTATATGAATTTTGTATTCACCACCACATTCCCCCAAGAAAACCCAGCTCAGAAATGAAAATGCAGCCTGATGAGGAGCATCCGAGCAAGGAGAGTTTGGAGCTGTTGGTTGTTGCGTGTTCTCTTGATGGAGCATTTGTCATGGGCAGAGTGGGAAGGCGACTGAGTTGTCCCGAGTGGCAAAGCTGAGGCAGAGCAGCAATGGAAGGTGCCGGTGCAGAGGGTTGGGTCTCAGGTTGATATTCATGCTGCTTTTTTGAAGACTCTTATTGAAAAAGACATTATATACATGTATGTATGTACGTCCTCCCATATATATATACACACACATATATATACACACACGCACACACACACACACACACACACACACATATATATATATATATATATATATATATATATGTAACACCAGCATTTTGTATTTTCCTTATTCAGGAAAGTATACTTACTTCTCTTCTAAGTTGGCGTTCAGGTGGGTATATGTTAAGCATCAAAGTATTGGTTTCTCTTGGGAAGTGATTCTAACCAGTGATGTTATAGGGTTTCTTATTATTTCTATGCCTCAAACAGCTTTTAGCTGTGTGCTTGTAACTTAAAAATTAATTTCTGCAAAGTGATAAGGGGATATGAGTATCAAATTATTTTCTTGCATTGAGGGCTGAAACAGAAAGAAAACTAATTGGAGCTTGGCTGACAGTTGCAATACCATCCAGGCTGAGTGTTTTAGTGTGTTGACTCAGCGTGATTAAACAAGAATACAGTCGTAAAGTTTGTTTTGTTGGTAAAGCAAACTACATGACTCCGAATGTGGCATGAAAACATACTTTTCTTAGTCACGTTTTGGACTATTGCCTAATCTTGAAAACTTTGATTATTCCATTACATTCTTCATGCTTATGTTTGATAATCCATTAAAGAGTAAAGCTGCTTTAGGTTGGCTGCCTGATTCTGAAACATTACACTTAATACTTCCTATATCTTCACATGTCAAGCACTCCCTTATCATGTGTTTGAATACCAGGCAGAGTAAACCTTCCCTTCGTGGAAGACCGAGCCTTACAGGTAGCATGGGTTTATATTTGGTATGCAAACATTATATTTTTTGCTGCTCTACAGAAAAATGACGTGTCTGGGATTCCCCATTCCAATGTTAGATAGTCCTGTTCCTTTGGAAGCAGCAGTTTTGTCACTGGGAGCAGTTTGAGATTTTTATTTTAAAATAGGAAGTATGCACGTTTTGGGTTTCTGTACGTCATAGAATCATTTTAGTTGGAAGAGACCCTCAAGATCATAGGCTCCAACCATAACCCACCCCTTGCACTGCCCCATGTCCTGAGAACCTCATGTCTGTCTGTCCAACCCTCCAGGGCTGGTGACTCCAGCACTGCCCTGGGCAGCCTGTTCCAATGCCCCACAGCCCTTTCCCTGGAGAAATTCTAAAGACTTTAGAAAGGCTGTAAGGAAAACTTCTGGCATTATAACTATTTTATTTCCATCAACAGAGTATCCTTGTTCATCTTCTTTCTGATTTTAAACATTGTTTGCATTCATAGCAATGTAATACACTAGTAAAGCAGAAAGGACTAGCATAAAAGCGAAATTAAAAATGCATTTATGACCAGTTCTCTCTAATATGTGAATGTCTGACGGATCAGAAGAGGTTATTTTCTCATGCCTGTTGACGCAGGCGACGGAGTGTGGTGTGTTGGGCGTTCTGCACCAGCATGCTGGATACAACAGTGCGTGTTACAGCTTGTCTTGGAGAGGCAGCTTTAGCAGAAGCACTTTGGGTTATGTGCTGATCCTGGAATCCAGTAAGCATGAGTAACTGCTGAGACATCATCCACACAGTCATTTAAATGGAAAGAAGTTTGCGGTGAGACCTGACGTGTGTGATCTGGGGAAGAGGAAGCCCGGTAAAATGGAAAATGGTGGATGGTGCACAAATGTGCTGCCTTTAGAGATAAGTGGAGAACCACAGGAAACTTGCTGCGGTACATGACTGTGTTTTAAGGCTCAGTTAATGAAGACATTGCCCAGTATGCCTCAGCCCCTGTAGGAGAAAACCCTGCTTTAGAGCCAGCTTTAAAATAACAGATTTAAAGGTTTGCCTCAATTGCAAAACAGCGTGATCAAGGTAACAATTAAAAAATTGGAGCCAGTGGTCTCCAGGTCTTTGGACAAAGCTCCGTGCAGCGTAATGGAGCAGAGGCGGACGGGACAGTGATCCCCTTGCTCTCTGGAGTCAGGCGGGAGCGCTGCACGCTGTCAGCTGCCATCGGGAAACGTCCTGTCCCAGCTGGTGCCGGTGGATTGTAGGACTGACAATGCAGAGATTAACCTCTCCTGCCAAAGCAAAGCGAGGAAAGCTGTGGGAAAAATGAACAGTGAGAAAACAGGCTACAAGAAATGCTATTTTGTTAACACAGTCAAGTCTCTTGTTGTGGAATTCTATGGAAAGATATTACTTGTTATTTATGTAGAAATACGTGATTTGGGATACTGAACTATATTATGTGTAAGGGAAAGTGTGAATGAGTACAGAAAAATACCAGCTGCTCTGTTAGAAGTTCGTTGCCATGTTACGCTCTCCTCTGTTCCAGTCAAAAAGACAGACTTTCAGAATTATCCCACTAGTTGACAATAAACCTTTTACAGCTTTTTTTCCCCGGACTTTGTAGCCATCTCCTCCCCTCCTCATGCATTTCTAGACAGTCCTCACTTGTGTTTTGTTTTGAGCTCTCACCATCTGAAAGAACCCGCCTGTGAGTCTGTCTGTCTTGTCAGTCACCAGATCTCCTTTGGTCACATTTCTGCTTGTTTGTTGTACGTCTCTGGTTATTTTGAGTTAATTTTATGCTGATACCATCTCATTCTGGGAAGTGTTATTTAGCGCACTTGCTATGAAAGATGGGCGACAAAGAACTGCACCAAAGGATTGCAAAGATGGTTTTTAAGTACTGGCAGGATTTTGCAGTTGGCTGCCAAAGCAGAAGGTGGCTGAAAAGCAGCGATGTCAGCAGTAGCCATTGAAATGTAAATGAAATGCTTAATGTGACCTTTCTGTAAGTGTTTGGGTCTGTTGTTCTCTCTCCCTTTCTCAGCCGTGTCCACATCACTGAAGCAACCTTAAATCACCTGGGCAAAGCTTATGAAGTAGAAGAAGGGAATGGACACCTGAGGGATCCTTACCTTGAATCCATGAAAATCAAAACCTACTTAGTGGTTGATCCAAGGGTATGTGTATGTTTTTAAGCATGTGTATTTATTCCAATATATACCTACATTTTAAATGTATAGGTGTCTGTGATGCATACACCTTTTTAATCCAGGAATATAATTAAAGCATGGTATGAGTCATCTGAGTAGCTTGGCTTTGGGACTTCAGATCTAAAGCATGACCTACTGTTTTATGACATGACTATTGGCTCGAAAGTAATAAGTGTTACGCTGAAACCTCTGATATGGCCCACATAGCGTAAAAATATGTATTTGACTATGTACTTGGGTGAAGCGGGCTCTCACAGATCCAAGTTAAAAAGCGGAATGAAGTAATGAAAGAATACCTGTGCTGTGTGGCCACTTTCAGATAGAATATTCCCTGCAAAATAGCTCCTGGGATTTTCTTCCTCACTATTTTAGATGTGAGATTCACCTTTTTTTCAAGGTGTAAAGTTAGCAATTGTTGGTTGTCCCTTTACAGCCTGGTAACTGCAAACGAATTGCTGTTTTGGATCAGCTTGTGATTGAGTAAAATATCTCAAAAGAAAAAGAGTGAAAATTACACACTTCTTTCCTTCAGAATCTTAACAGAAAGAATAGCACTTTTAATTATCAAGAACTCAATCTTATCTTTGCCTGTTCTATGTAGTCAGCACTGCACCCCCCACATGTCCACAGCACACACTCCCAGAATGAGGATCTGAGTGTATTAAAAAGGTCCCTGCCCGCTTGAAGATACTTATGAGATGTTAGAGAATAACCAGTCATTGATGTATCAGTTGATTCTGTAGTTCCAGCTCCCTTTTAGACCACAAGGGTACACCCTGTATACACTGCCTGAGTCTTCACCTGTGATGGAAGGATATAATCTAACATCGAGTCTGTCATTTGTGGCCTCTTCTCCCAGGCACCTTTTTGATACGCCCTGCCTCAGGAATTGGGAATCTCTTTCCCCTGCTGACTGCAAGGAAATGTTATCTGTTCATAAGATCTTGCGATCTCTCGCATTATCTTCAATAAAGCAGGAAGACTGAATGCTGCAGTGGTACAAGCAAAGGCTTGTAAAGGCAGCTGGAACAAATACGTCATGATTTGCTTTAGCTCACATTAATTAAATAAGATAAAGGAATCAGAGTGGCTGACACAATGCTGAACAGTGTTTAGAGTCCTACTAAATAGCTTGATTTTTATAGTCTTAAACTACTCAAGTACACAGAGCTTCATCTCTTTATAATTTGTATCATTCTCTGTTTTCTAAACGAGTGTGTTTTTTCTGATAGTCCAAACAATGTGGGTCGAATAACCATCTCCCTAAAACGCGAGTTAACGATGGGCTGAAGATGCGCGCGTCCGTTCGGATGACGCGTTATTTGGAGTCCTGGGGAGCTGCCCGGCCCTTTGCCCACCTGAACCACCGGGAAAGCGTCAGCAGCGACTCTTCCAGTTCACAAGGAAGGCGAAGGAAGGTGAGGTTTGGAGTAGGGATTGTCGCCCTGCAGTTTGCAAACCGCTCCTTGTGTCCCTGATGTGAAACTTGAAATCTGATTCGGTTGTTGTAGCTGAATTTCTTCTGCTACTCTTGGTGTTAAATGTGTACACAGAACTAAGAAAATACCTGTGCAACAACTCTTTCTGTCAGAGCTTACTGTTATTCAAACTCTAGCATGCTATACTCAAGAGTAAAACTTCAAAGTAAAACTTGGGAACTGTCTTTTTTGTACCTGACGTTTTTCCACCTTGAGGTCCTGCTTGCTATGTGTGGTTTTGGAAAAAAGAGAATTTATCTCAGCCTCCGGATGGACTCAACATTTACTTAAAATGCATAGAAAATAAACAGTCCCTGCACATGCTCCAGCTGCGACAGGATTTTATCAGTAAAGAATTTTTAAGATTAAGAATTCTTAAGATTTTTAAGAGAACTTATTTTACTTTCCACCTGGCCTCCCCAAAAGCTCAAAGGAGGAGGTGTGCGTGCTCTGTGGTGTGCTCCTGGAGGCGCAGCAAGGCTGTACCACCAGCTTCACTAAGTGTTAATTAAGTGTCCATCCATTCCAGTTTGTGGCAGTGGTTTCCAGTCTACTTGCCCGTGCTGATGTTAGTTATTTCAGTGTGTGCAGAAAAAGAAGGGAGATCTGTTCAGTTGTTTTCTAACAAATTTTTATAGGTCAGAAAATGCTCACTTGTTAAAGCAGAAAACATTGCTGGAAAGGATTGATTTTGATAAGCTTTTCTATTTGAGAATGGTTATTTATTTTTATTTGTGCATAAAAATATTTTTGGCCGCTTCCTGAAGTTTATTTTTAGTAGTTGTTTGCCATTTACTGACTTGTGCAACTTATTCTGAATTCCTTACATGGTTTAGGAAATACCTTTGTGTTCCACTGGGCGCCAGAGAACTTCCGACAGGTTCGTCCCGTACTTTCTTTTCTTAAAATACATGATCCTGTGCTCCTCTTGCAGCTCAGTGTTCTGTAAGCAGGCGCTCTTTTGGCTGATGAGTCACTGTGTGTACAGCGTTCCTGCATTAGAAAGGTTAAGCCAAATCTTTGGCCTTTAAAAGGCTTCTCAATTCACATTTGTTATTGTTATTTTTATCAGGCTCTAGAAAGAGCTCCCACCCTTTTCATCTCACTGGCCTCCCAGTCATTAGGTTGCATTTTGTTTTATGGGCTGTAGCAGGATGGAGGTGAGTAGGGAAGAGACCTCAAGAGCAGTGGAAAACAAATCCAAATACCTCTTATATTGTAAACACGTATATATTGTAACCGCTTGTGCTACCTCAGCTTTTGGTTTTCTTACTCAAAGATGCTAGATTTGTTTGTAAATATCATAGCACAAAATAAATACACTTAAACATAATATTAGGGGTAAATATATATTATATTTTACAAGATATGTCTTTGGTTAGTAGTACTAATGTATGCCATTGGAGTGTAATAAAAAATTGGCGCTATATGTAGAAATGCTTGTAATGGCACCTGTACCATTGAGTCACCAAGCAGATGTTTTTCACTCGTGAAACATTAGTTTGTCAAAATATTGGCTTGAAAAATGCATGGTTGGAGTGACCAGAGAAACGTTAGTGCAGTGCTTCTGGCTGGACGTGTTGGTCAGCCTGGAGCATTCTTGTTTAACGTTTTCCTGGTGACCAGCGTTTGTGACATGGCTTCATTTCCTTCTCAGAACTTCATCTCAGAAGGGAAGGATAGAGGAAGATATCTATGATGAAATGATGTCGACCATCGAGGGCCTCAGTTCAACTAAGTATGCAGTACTTCATTTTTTTTCTTCATATTTTCTTTGAGAATAATCTGCGTTCTCAATTTTAAGTCTGGATATAAAATTTACTTCTTGAAAATAAAAAGTTAGCAGGGTTTCTGTCTTGCTGTTTTTTGGTCTTCTTTTTACTGACTTTAGTTCCTTTTTGGTTTTAATTTGAATATGAGACTACTACTGCATTATTATAGCAAGAAGCCAATGGTTAATCTAGCTGTCCAATGTGGTGTAGTGCTATGAAAGAGCAAAATTATTGCTTTGTTTCTGATGGCTGTCCAAAGTAATGAGCAAATAGGAATTAATGTTTGTCTTCTGTTTATTAACATAAGTGTCAGGAAATGGGGTGCAGCCGTGAATAAAACCTAATTATGAAGTCTAAACAGGTTTTTGTGGGTAATCAGAAAATTGCTTCAGTGTCAGGTTCACTGAAGGTAAATGGTCTGTCAGTACCAGGTGGTGCATTTGGCACTAGATTTGCATTTAAGAGCAGACAGGCTTAGGCAATGTTGGTGGTTTATTATTATTATTTTAAATGCAATATTTAAATTCCTATCAAATGTAAACCAGCTGGCTGTTATCACTGTATCTCAGCTATTCCTAACAGGGGCCTGCTATTATTTAGGGAAGGTTTTGGAGGCTTTGAGCCACCTCTAACCTCTGCTGTTGTACTTTCCTGCTGTCTTGTGTGTGTAAATCAGCGGCACTCGCCCCTGCCCTGTGCATCCCTTCTACAAGGCTGCCTTTACACACCCTCCTTGGCATGTTGTGAACATTTTGTAACGTGTGTCTCTCTGAATGCAGCCCATGGTGTGGCAAATCGGATGACTTCTGTGGATTTTCACTGATTTTTGCAGAACCCGGTCTTGAAAAAGAGGTTGGTAAGAGCAAAATAATCCTTTTTGGTCTTTGATTTGCACTTCAGAGCAGCATAAGAATATCTTTGAAAGTGTTTTCTTTCTGAAATGGGATTCTGGAGATGACTGCACGTCCAAAGAGGTTTTTGGTAAAGCAGATATCATGATTTGTTTGAGTTGGTCATTCTTTCTTGGTAATGCTAATTCTGTAGAGTAAAGGAGATTATCTCTAACCTGTGGTGAGATTCTTGCTGTAAGGGAGTTAGCAGGAGTTTGGCAGCTTTACTATATGAAGAACTTCTCTCAAAAGTAATGAGAATTTAAAAAAAAAAAAAAATCATCTTCATCTGTAATCATAGAATTGTTGTGGTTGGAAGAGACCCCCAAGACCATAGAGTCCAACCATAACCCACCCCTGGCACTGCCCCATGTCCTGAGAACCTCATGTCCGTCTGTCCAGCCCTCCAGGGCTGGTGACTCCAGCACTGCCCTGGGCAGCCTGTTCCAATGCCCCACAGCCCTTTGGGGAAGAAATTGTTCCCACATCCAACATCAACCTCCCCTGGCGCAGGGAATGAAAATACTCTGGGTTTTGTGGTTGTTTCATTGCAAGTGTAATACAGTTATTTGTTAGGTACAGTGTACTTTCTCTGTTTGAATAACTCTAATTTAATTTACTGTGCTGTGGTGTGCTGGATGTAGTTACTGGTGTGTAAATACACTTTAGGTTTACTTCAGTGTATACTCATTTTTATAAGGATTTGGACTCTGTGCATCTGTGAAGTGCTTATTTACGTACTCAGTGAATTTTCCTGCTAAATTTGAAATTGTCCTTTGGACTGAGCTGTTTTTCTTGATAGATGTTCGGGTTAATTTTATTTGATGGTTTTCTTTTGTTCTATGTATATTTTTAATAGTACAGGATAAATTTGCAAATGTGTCATAACACAAATGTGATAAAATTTAAAAAAACCCTGGCATTTTCCTTAAGATTTATTATAATCTGTGTTTCAGTATCGCACCATTCCTATTCCAAAACTGAAGAGTTACTTCGCATGTGCCAGTTTCGTGTTCCTCTGCATATTTCTGATACAGATGTTTATCATGCCAAAGTAAGTGTCAATATAACTTATAATTAAACAAAGAACTTATAACAAATAACTTATAATTAAAATTAACCAAGAGCTAAAGTGAAACTCACGCACATGAAACTTTTAAAAGTCTTTTGGAGTTCCTTAGCGTTTCCATTTAGGAAACATACACCTCTTAGGACTAATTTACCTCTTAATAAAGGATGCATTCATGTTGTTGGTCTAAGAGCCCAGATATCAGTATGGAAATAAAATAGAAATATTTCTTTAATATTGCGTTTGCTTAGTACACACAGGAAGATGCTCAGTTAAGTGAGAAATACTATTTTATAA
This sequence comes from Columba livia, assembly GCF_036013475.1. Lineage (NCBI taxonomy): Eukaryota > Metazoa > Chordata > Aves > Columbiformes > Columbidae > Columba > Columba livia. Next base: position 1,809,614 of record NC_088614.1, read on the forward strand.
GAAGAGTTGGCTGTAAGCACATTGAGCAATGGAAAAATGGGATTAGTTGTTTAAAATGTGCTCAATGTCTGTAGAGATGTGGGGAGGGAACGTGGAGCTTCTCACACCTCCAGGGAAGCCTTGTGATAATTCTGACGTGTATGGTATATTTGTTTTCCATGGCTGTGTCGGTGCCTTTTCCACGTGGTTTGTGCACAAGGTAGTTCAGGCTGACAACGAGTAGAATATCTTAAATTAGTAGTTGTGCAACAGACCAACGATAACCTGGGCTCTGCTGTGGGTATCCAGTGATAGTGGAATACAAATTGTATTTAACTTTAGAGAAACACTGTTTGCAAACATTACGCTGAATTGCAGTTTGAAATATATCTTTTTTTCATTTAACACTTGTTGAATCTTTTCTGTTCAGAACTGCAAAACTAGGAATTTCCTTTGGCATCGTGGCAGTTATCGTTGCACTTATTTTGTTTGTGTGCTTTGCTGAGAAGTGCATGGTGAGTTTATCTTTAAGAGATTCGTTCTTTTCAAAAGCGGATGGAAGTCATTTGGCAACTTGGTCTGACTTTCGGGATGGTGAATTAAGCCCTTAATTTCAATAGGAGTTAGAGGAGCCTTGAACCTCAGATTCCCGGAAGATTGAATTGCCTGAAGCTGACTTTCATGTCTGAAAATTCTCTCTGTAATTCAGAATTATTTGGGTGCCCTAATAGATGGGAGGAGGAAGTTATTAACACTTGCTGAGTGGGGTTGGGGTTTTGAATTTATTTTTATTATTATGTTTGTCCTTAATAGTGATTTTGATTTTACATCCTTACTAGAAAAAATATCAAAATAAGCTTGAATGCAATATGAGTTTTCATAAGCCACATGAAAATTAGAAGCATATGAATAATTTATTGGCAGCAATTTCATAACTGTTCCAAATTCACCATTACATCAATTGGGACGCTTTACGTTTGTAGTTCCTTTTTCTTTGCATTATTAAATGTATGCAATTACTGTTTAAAAATTGCACTCTGTACGTGGGATAAAGCTTTGTGGTTGATTTAAAAGTACGTTTAGATGGCATATATGGAGTTTTTATATATAAATATATATATATGATTGGATGGATTTTTATATGTATATATCTGTGTAGAGAGGTGTGTGTATATGTATGCATGTGTGGTTTCTACATACGTAAAAACACACGGAGAAAATTGCAAGACTGCAATTGCATCAAACTTGAGTTTTACACGGGGAGTGTTTTGGTGTAGCATCCTTGTGTAAGGATTGAAATTGTCAACAGTTTTTCTCTGTAACAATGAACAGAGCATATTAGGATGGCAAGAAATGGAACTGGCTTTGTTTGGTTTCTATTTAGTCGTCTGAAAATGTAGTTCCAAATATAAAATTATAGCTCTCTTAAAAATACAACATAGGTTGGCACTATATTTATAGTAATAATTCTCTAGGGCTTTGAATCAGATAATGATTTTGTATTTTTAAAGAAGAGGATTTTAGCACCCAGCCCTTATTTCAAATGAAGGCATCAGGTGTTTAATCCGAATGACTAGATTCAGAGTTTGAAATTAGGATTCCAGCGAGGACTCTTCACACTCTCCTGCAGGGAAAACTTATTTTATCTTTAAAAATATTTCTTCCGTGTATCAAAATGTTACTGAAACCAAGTGATTTTGTTTCCAGAAGTGCGGCTCGGAGCGGTGGCCGTTCCTGCGCCGTCTTTGTGCTGTCTCCGAAAAGGTGGAGACGATGCCTTTGCTGCGGCTCCCTCTGGCAGTCATCACTATAGGTGCCTTGCTCATTATAGCCATCTTTAATTTGGTAAGTAATCGCATTGTCTTTATTCTTTGGACTTACTGTAACACCCACAGTTTAAGTAACTCCCTGAACTCTTTTCAAGCACCTTGCTTTTTGCTGCTTTTCTTAATTCGCGACACAAGGATTGATTTACACCAGGATAGTGCACGATGCCGCGTATTAATAAAAGCACTAAAAGTACAAATTCCCAGTTTGCAGCATTAAAAATTCATGTGTGAGTCTTGAAAGCAAAAAAAGGTGACGTAAAATAGAACTCAAAATGACATTTATAATTACTATTGATCATAACTATCATCACTAAGGTTGTTTTCTGTTTTTTAATGCGGGTTTAAGTGTCTGGTGGGTAGAAGTTTTAAGCAGTTTATTTGCGCTAGTGAATCACACAGATGGAGGAGGGAAGAACGTCACTTGGCTCTTATAAAACCAAACACATTTTGGGTAGCTACTGCTAGGCTAAGATGCAAATGGAGTTTGTCTTTTAACTGTAGTTGGAGTATTGTATTGCACCTGGCGTACACACATTTGGAAATCAACCCTTTGGAGTAACCAGGAGCGCTCTGCTGTGGGTTTTGATGTGGCATGCCACGTTAAACCTGTCTTTACTAAAAGTGATATCCTTCTGGTCCCATAGGTGCCATTCTTCCCGTTCCACGGGGAGTTTCTTCTGGTGGATCTACTGCAGAAAATGCTTAATTTTCTTTTGTAGGGTTGTTTTCCTGCTGGCCTAGGTCCTTGAATTGACTCTGTGGTGTTGTGTGAGCACCACCAGCCAGCCCCCAAGAAACAGGAGCAGCCGCTGTCACACTGGGGCTGAGACAGAACAACGTGTCTGTGCCAGTTAGCACAGCCAGAATGGCAAAATTCACCCTGAAATAAAACATAAGGAAATACTTGGCAATTTTAACCGTTTCGCCCCGTGTGTGTATGTATATGTTTAATAAAATTATATGTGATATCATTATATTTCAGCATTGATATTGCAATAGCACTCAAAGGGCAACCAAATCAGGACTTCAGGTTATGATATATGGAGAAAAAACGTTAAACTTAGTTACAACCTGTTAACGAGTTTCTATGGTCGTTTGTTTGTTGTGGAGGGTTTTTTTAATTAATTTTATTTTCTTCCTAATCAATCAGGCTACTGAAAAGAACAAACCTGCAAACTTTACTGGATCAAACGACCTGTGTGCTGCCAGTTCTGTGAGTAGAGTGCTGTCTTAGTTCCTAAGGTTAAAATGAAATGAGTCTTGGAGGGTGTGTATAATATAGATGAATGGGAGTGCTTTGATATCTTTTCATCTTTTTATGAAGGTAGAATTTTTAAATCATTGAACATAAAGATTTAATCCTACCACAAGGCAGTTCTAGGGATAGTTTCTATCATTAACTGTGGCTCTACTGTGCATTTGTAGAGATTTCCAAAAGTCTGGAGTACCCGTGGATAAAGCTGAATTCTTGGCTTATTTCGATTACTCCGCACCTTTTCAAGGCGTTCTGCAGCATTTCTGTAAGGATAGATCCAGCACTTATAACCACACAAAAGGATTATTTCTGAGCGTTTCATTTTCTCCCTTTAATTCCAAAGGAGCATTCTAGTTTGAGACCACCCAACATTTGGGATGCTCCTTTGTCACCTGGCTGCCCCTTTAGATGATGTTTTTGAGCAGGTTGTGTGAGGACCTTTTCATTCAGGTCCTTATGAAAGATGCTGAGTTACGCTTACATAACGCACATTGGACTTATTGGGTAACTTTCTGTTCTTGCATGTCCGTAAATCAGCCGTTCGGAAACACAACACAGTCCTGCGTTGAGGAAACTGTAAGTAGTGAATATGTGTTACTTTAAAATGCGGATCTCTGGATATTGTGTATATTACTAACAATTGGCAGGTTCTGTTGCTGTATAAACCACAGTTTTTTAGATATCTGGGAGCAGAAAAGTTCTTCATGATAGACCGAAAGGGCTTAAATGGCCAACAGAGCAATGTCAGTGGTTTCTGTTTCAGAGGTTTGGCTTCAGGGTTGTACCTGTGGGTGCCCGTTATCTTTTGGAAGTTACTCGATGCCTTTAGGATGTCAAAATTGGGAAAACGCATCACTAGGCAGGCTCTGATCCTGAGCTGCCCATAAGTTGTTTTACTTTAATTCACTTCAGCAGAAATCTTCCCCGTTTCCTAAGAACCTCCCAGATCTCTAGTAGGCCTGTGCTGTTATGCATGATAAACTTGGCTTTGTACGTAAAGAGAAATAAACTCTTGAGGGGTAGAAGCTGAGGTCGTGTTGGTGTTGGTTGTAAAGTCTGCTGGTTCAGCATCTCCTGGCCGTGTGCTGACCTTGGGCACCTCCCCTCAACTGGGCATTTTTTGGTGATTCCGGTGGCTAACGGCCCCAGATTGATCAGGTTTATTAGCATCAAAGTTCGTACAAAGGAGCTGTGCCTGAGGTTGGACACCAGGGCACAGTCTTCACGTGTCACAGGTTGGGGACAGGGGAATGTGGGATCTGCTTCTGCTTACAAAGGGGAGCACCGGCAGAAATAGGAGCAGAATGCTGGAGTTCTGGTTCAGAGCTGGACTATTAGTCTTGGAACTTACAGTGTTGCTCAAGTTAAGAGACTTCAGAAGAGAAATTCTCAACGCTCTTCAGTTTTTATCTGACACTATTTAGGTTGGTGTGGTGCTTTTTGTTTAAATATTTTTGTTTGTCTTCAGCAAATGAAAAAAGTGAACTAAAATGTACTAAGTTCAGCCTTTTAGTGCAATTAAAAATAAGGCTTTAGGTGTATTTATCAAGTAATTGTAATTTCTTCTACTTAAATAACAAGGATTGTGAACTTAGAGCATTTGCTATAGCTTGGAAGTCTTTTGTGGATAAAACCTGAATAACGCAACTGTTCTTTACGTTCTTCTTTTACAGTATTATGCTTACTGCTGCATATTGGGCTTCATCGCTTGCTCGGTATTTCTTCAAATGAGCTTCGAACTCAAAGTTCTCCTCCTGTCCATTGCTGTGACCGTGTACCTCGTCATTTTTAACACCCTTCCGCACAGGAACCTCAGCTTCTACGGCAACAGCACCAGGTGCGGTGCGAAGTTTCTTATCATTGACAACAGCGTTTCGTTAAAGGAGGTGTTAGATTTTTGTACTGGAATACCGAAATATCAAAATAATACGTGTTGGACGTTGCAAACCTTTCTGTAAAGTTAATGACTTGGAAATCATACGGGATCATATTCTCTTTTCCTCGTTTAAAGAAAGTGTGTTATGAAAAATTCTGTAGTATGGCTTCTGAGATCTCTGGAAGCTTAGCTTGGGGGTAGAATATTACTCTTATTATAAGGCTGATCTGTTAAATTATGAAGAAAAGCTTTGCTAAGAGTCTGCTGCTCATGCTGTGCTTGCGAGCCCTTGCTAGTCAATAAGATAGAAAACTCCTATCTCACTACACCTATTTGCAGTAAGAGCAGGGATTTGCCTGATCTAATTGATCTAACTGAAGAAACGATAAAAATACTTCAGAGAAATCATAGGTGGAAGAGTTTTACTGTTTGTTTTTAGCCTGTTTCTCAGATTCTTACATAGTCTGATAGCTGAAGCTGTGGGTAAATGTATTTTACAGAGCCTGTCCTCTGCCGTCCCCATCCCCCAGCCCTTAAACAGCTGGATTTTCTTAACACATACACATGACTTGTTGTATTGCTTTCTTGTTTTCAGGCTTTTCATCAAAGAGCCAAGGATAATGACTAATTTGTATCTGGTTCTGTTTTACATAACCCTAATTTTACTCGCAAAACAGGTATGTATGTCAAAAGCAAGAGGCTCTTTTACTTGCAGCAAGTTAATTTAAATAAAATGCAAAAGTATTATTCATTGAAATTGCGCACTAAATTAGTTTGTATATATATTTAAATAGTGTTGTACGTAGTTGTAGATAATGTATGTAGTTATAGATAATGCGAAAATTTTTACTATGAAAGGGTGGGAACATCTTAATATTTTTCAATAGTGTTTGAATTACAGAAGTCAGAGCTTTCAAATTGGATCTCTCTGTATTTACATGTCAATATTCATCCTAAAGCAAGGCAGTAATTCAAGATAAAAATAATTGCCATACTATGAAAATGTCATTTTAGTAAATACACCTGATGGTATTCCAATGGCATTAATTCATACTGGCAGCTTCATGTTTTTCTGACTTGCATTCTCAAAGCACATTTTTGTAACTATAGAGGCTCAAAAGGCCTTGAAGAAACTTTATTGCTACTACACTTTTTGAATAAATTGACTAGCGAGATATTAGATGATTTAATTTATCATATTTGGTCCCTTTGCAGATCGACTATTACTGTCGACTGGATTGTCTGTGGAAGAATAAGTTCAAAAAAGAACACGAACAGTTTGAGACGATGGAGAATGTTAACAGGCTTCTGCTGGAAAACGTCCTTCCAGCACACGTGGCTGCCTATTTCATTGGTGACAAACGAAACGAGGTTTGTTTTGTAGCCAGCTGGAGCTGGTGACACAGAGCGTCAGGCGAACGAGCACACAGACAATAAGGTTCTGCACTCGCTGCCGCCTGTTTGTGTCCCCAGACCTTTGTAAACCCAAGAATCTGCTACCCAGATGGCCTTAAAACAACGCAGACTTAGTGTCAGTCCCTGAAATCTGTTCTCAGAATCGGTAGTTCAGCTTCAGGACACAGTTTGAGTTTGGCAAATGCTTAGAAAGGATTTACTGCTCTCCCAAGGCCACGTTTTACCAGTGAAGAGGGGCCTTCTTTGGAAGGAAGTTGGTTGAGGAACAGATAGTATCTCCTTGGGAACAACCCCAGTGAGAAGTTCATCCATAATGATGTTTCTTTTTAAAGACGCCCATCTTATTCAGCCAGTGTGTCAGCAGAATAAGTATTGCTGAGTTCACGTGGGATGGGCACGTCCAGAATAGGTGGGGATCTTTCAGACACACAGATATCTCAGCTTTTCCTTAGGCAAATCAACTTTGTTAATGTTTCTAATAAAATAAAATATACCCACCATAAAGCACCGTAGTTGACTTGGTAGAAAACTGTGATTTGGTAAGTGGTTACCAGAGCAATCGTCGGTTGTGTACCTGTGTACCTGCTGACAAGGTGTGGATGCATTTTCCCTGCAGGACTGGTACCATCAATCGTACGACTGCGTCTGTGTCATGTTTGCGTCCGTACCGGATTTTAAGGTGTTTTACACCGAATGCGATGTCAATAAAGAAGGCCTGGAATGCTTGCGGCTGTTAAATGAAATCATCGCTGATTTTGATGAGGTACTTAAGCTTCTGATAAAAACAGGCTGGATTACAGATTTACTGCAAAATAAAACGTTCACTACATCTGTGAGCATTTGGGGGGGGGGGAAAGGCTGTTATATTGAACTGATATCCTGAGTTCAGCCTCTCAGTCTTGAAAGATACATTCCCATCTGATGGGCTTTTTCAGTTACATCATCTAATGCATTAGTAGTATGGTTTGAATATCCCAAATTTCAGTACTTCAGCGCTTTATTCCTCCTCTGAGCAGCGAAGGCAAAACTCGGTACTTTCTTATCTAACCTTCATGTGGCTGGTAGTATTCCTGAAGATGTTTAAGGCTTATTGTAGACAGAGTGAGGTTTCTGGTTAAACACCGAAATACAGTATTAAAGTCTCAAGTGTCTCTTTTCCTTCCCCTCAACCAGCTCTTGCTAAAACCGAAATTCAGCGGCGTGGAAAAAATAAAAACCATTGGGAGCACTTACATGGCAGCAGCGGGTCTGAGCGTCACGCCGGGCCAGGAGAACAACCAGGTATGCTGGCTCTGAAATCCGCCTTTGGGATTCGCTGTGTGCTTCAGAGTAACAGAACGGGACGCGATACAAAAAAGGGAGTAAATCACCAAGAGTGGCTTTCTGAAAGGTGGGAAAAGATGACGAAAGTGTGTTGTCTCCTGTTGGATTTATCTCCTAGTTCCATTTTTTCCAAGCGGTTATTAAGTCTGTAAACCCAGCATACTTTTTACATCTTTAATCTTTGATTAAGATAATTAACATTTCTGGATGCATAGTGGAATAGCCCTAATAACAGGGAACTCAAAGAGTGGCCTCCAAAGCGCAGGCAGGTTCAGAACCGGGCAGGGAGCTCTTTGTGCTCCTGAGAGCTGGCACAGGAGAGAGAATCTTCAGGTGCCACGTTAGATCTGAGTCTGAACCTGTTTGTCACCCAGGACGATTAAAACCGACTTTTGTACTCAGATTCACATTCACTGGAGCAGGTTCGTGTGTGACGTCGGGGTGCACGTGTGTAGTACATACAAAATGAAAAATTAAATCTGGAATCCTGAAGGACAGACATAAATTCATGATAAAATTTGGTTATATCACACTTACCACCTCCCAGCCATTCCCATTGAATTTAAGGTGTTGTTTTTTTAAACCAGTTTGAATGTTTGTTGAACTGTGCGATTCTGCACCGTTGCAAGGATGAGTGGTCTCATCCTTAGAAACAGGTGCTGAATTCACTCATAGTACAATAGCAGTGGTTTGGGACAGTCGCCTGTGTTGTGATCTGACGGATAACCCGTGTCACGAATCGCGCAGGACAAGGAGAGACAGCACGCTCACATCGGGATCATGGTGGAGTACGGCATCGCCTTGATGAGCAAGCTGGACGGCATCAACCGACATTCCTTCAACAACTTCCGCTTGCGCGTTGGTGAGTCCCGTTTGTGGAGAACGTGAACGCTGCAGCTCCGTGAAAATCACGAACGAGGTGGGATGACTTGGGGAATGCTGAGCGCCGGGGAGCCCCTCTTAACATCCAGCACAGGATTTGGACTGTTATGAAATGCTGAGTTGCAGGGGGCGTGTTGTCTAGTCTAGGTTCTTCAATAGGCCAGGCTTCTTCAATAAGCCAGGCTTGCACACGTGGGCTTTTTTAATCACTGGAGGGAGCAATACGGACACTGCAGCTGGCTGAGTTTGGACAAGATAATGGGTATGGACGAGGAGTGAAGTACCCTGTTCTCAGCTGTTGACTAAAGCCACTATACAAATGTTTATTTCCATACGTTCAAAGATTTTTGCTTCAGCATGAGCTTTGCCCCAGCTCATTCTGGGCCTTCCCATTTCACAATTTCCTCAGTACTGGTATTTATGGCACAGAGGCAATACTGAGGACTGGAAAAGTGTTGCAGGGTTAAGTAGTTTAGTTTTGTTTTCCTAAAGCCCATGATTTATGGCTAATACTGAAGCTATCACGTAACTTTCTACTTTGGTAATGACACCTGCTTTGGTTTATCCCAAGGGATAAATCACGGCCCTGTGATCGCCGGTGTGATCGGTGCCCGGAAACCTCAGTACGATATTTGGGGCAACACCGTGAATGTCGCCAGCCGCATGGAGAGTACGGGGGAGCTTGGGAAAATCCAGGTAAATCCAGCCGGCCGGTGTCTCGGAAATCATTTCTAGTTGGCTATGGATTTTTTAAAAATGTGAATAATCAGGAGAATTTCATAAGAGTTTTTCTAATTCTTTTCGCACAAAGGTCACGGAAGAAACGAGTAATATACTCCAGGAGCTGGGATACTCGTGTGAATGCAGGGGACTCATCAATGTCAAAGGCAAGGGAGAGCTGAGGACGTACTTTGTGTGCACCGAGACGGCCAAATCCCAAGGCATGGGCCTCAACTGAGGCTGCGACGAGCTTGATCAGAATAGACAGTAGAACTGCCTCCCTTCTGTGAAGACTTAGAATTTCCCTCCTTATGTGAAGGACAGTATTCGAAAACCAAATATATACTATTCCTATTCTGCATCTCAAGATAAGAGAATGACTTTTGTCTGGAAAGAAGTTTCCAGAAGACATGTAATCACCCCTCGGGAAAAAACCTACCTTTTCCTGAAATAATTGGTGGATTTACCTGGAACTGCCACGAAGCATTTTCCATTAGTTCCTTCCCGTAGCTGCACTGTGGGAGCCTCAGCTGCAGGAGCGCCCTCCACGCTGAGCTCCATACCCGTTCAATGTTCCACGGCTCCGCTGAGCTCCTCTGGAAACAATTGCACAGTATCGGATCACTGTTTTATTGTCTTAACTTTCCTCTAGTTGGGTGTTTACATTGTATGAGGTGTTCTCCGTATTTTTGTGCCTTTGGCATTAGTACCTGTGTGCGTGTTTTATAAAGTGCTCTTTGTTTTTATAAGCCCGGCTTTAAATATAAAGAAGACCGGTCCTGAGGAGCCCTGAGCAGCTGCGGTTTGTCCTGTGCGCTGCTCAGGAACTCTGCGGGTGCCGGCGTTCTGAGGGCCCTTAGGGAGCAAAAACAACAACGAAAATTGTTTGGAAACTGGAGAACTAATCAGGTGGTGTTAGAGACAGTGGGCAGTGCTGTGTGAACAGAACCGCGCCTGAGGTGGGGTTTGGTTTGCTTCCGTTTTTCGCTGTGCCCAGCCCCGCGCTGGGTTATGTATTATACCTTTTAGAGGCAACGCGGCTTATGGAGCAAACTGGCTTGGAGAAGGTTCCACAAAGGATGGATGGAGAAACATCTTCTTAACGGACTGGTTTCAGCAGCGCCTCAGTATTGAACATATGTGTAGAGCATTAGTGAGATGATCACGGAAATCGACTTGCTCTAAGTTAGTTTAGTTCGTAAAGTTTTGAAGCTGTTAATGGCTTCCGCTAATTTGTAAATTAGCGTTTTTCTACTCACTTCAGTCCCTTAGTCTGTTTTCTGTTGGTGAGGATGACCGTGTTTTGTAAGGGTAACGTCTTGTGCCCGGTTATGAGTATTAACCAAGGATGGATCCCCCGACACACGTGTCGTGTGGCTGAACAGCAGTGACTGAAGAGTCCAACGTGTTTCGTTAAGCCCTTACAAACAAAGCAGCGTTTACAGATACCCCCGGGTTTAGTCCTAAACCACACGGCGCAGTGTTTCCCAAGCAGTCCTGCGCATCACTGCCGCTTTCTAATTACTGTGTAATTTCTCTAGCAGCTGAAGTGACTATGTTCCAAGACAGGAACAAACCTCAATATTGTCCAGCTGTGCATTAAAACTGTGCTTGTGGCCTTTGTCAGCCCGGTAGGTCAAACCTGTGCGTGTGGGCGTTGGGAACCTCCCAGTGGGGCTGGCGGCTGCGCGTGGACTCTGCTGCAGAAGGGTTTCCTACTTATCAGTGTAAGGTCAGTGTTGTAGAATAGACTTTCAAAAAGCTTTTGCTACTCTCGTATGTTGTATATTTGTAGTAAACAGATGCTCAGCAAGCATTTGTTTAGAGGTATTTATTTATTGTTTTATAAGGACCGTGCTCCTTTTAGTGGCCTTTGATGTACGTTAGCTGAAGCGACTCAGCCGGAAGGAGCCTGGAGCCAGAGCCGGCTCTGAGCTGTTTCTGTTCACAGAACTAGTCGAACGTTGACGTGAGTGAGCTGTGAACGAAACCGCTGTCTGGAACAGCACTTTGAATCGCTTTTGTTTACATGATGCGGCCCGTCAGGCTGGGAACTGGCTCGGGCGTCTCTTTGACGTGCCCTCGTGTCCAACCGCAGCTCTCGGGGCCGCAGCCGCGGTTTGTGGCGGTTCCGCTGGGTGATGAACAAGGGGTGGCACCTGAGGATGCTTCCTGATTGCTCCTCAGAACTGGAACGGTATAATACAAAAGCTATGTTAAACCACAGAAAAGGTTCAGTTTAAGAAGCAACTGTATTGAAACGATTGCTCTCAGCAATCCTTTCGAGAGTGAACTGTGAAATTTAAAGTAACTTTGTTAGAAAAGCCTTCCTTACAGCATTATTGTTTTCGTAAACTGAGAAAATGGCACTGTATCTAATTTGAAGAGCTAACCATGTCTTGAATTAGCAATCTGTTTTAAAGAACAAACTCTTGTTTTTACCATCAAATAAAAAACTTCCTGAAGCTTGTTTGGCTTTGCAGTTGTTGTCATGAAGATTCCCAGGAAGAGGAGGCGCATTCCTGATACCCCTGTAGCGTCAACAAGGTTGGTTTTCCTTGTAAACTCTTATCACAGGGCTGGTTGGAGATGGGAAGGTTGGTGGAGCTCCAGATCGTGTGTGTTGGTCCCCAGCGCTGAGCTCTTTGGTTTGACACAGAGAGACACACTAGAGTTCAACAGCTAAAGAATGATTTCAACACTCAGTGTTCTGTGGCCACCTGCTGCACCCTGTGAAGGTAAATGGTGGGAAGTGAGACGCTCTAGAGCGAGCCAGGAATGGTTTGGGTGGCAGAGTTGTTGTGCATCTTCTCTTGTAGCATGAAAATGGCTTAAATATTAATGGAAAAAATCCTTCCCTGGAGTAATATTTTACCTGACTTCATTGAGAACTAATCCGGAACCACTGGAAAAAAATGGAGGCTGACAGTTTAACCTTTCTGGACTTAATTCTAAGAGCTGTGAAAGTTTAAAATGCATTAAATGAATACTTGCGCAGCTGGTTGTGGAGGGGAGGGAGCGGAAGGATGCTGTTGGCCACCAGCCGGGGGGTAGCGGGTGGAATTCACGATGAGGCTTTGCCTTTACGTTACCGCCTTGTTTCATTCCCACCGCGCACGATGGAGCCGAAACGCTGCACGTTGTTCCTGGGGAGCCCAAGGTCACCCTGGAACCGCGGGGTAAAATGAGCAGCGTTTCAAACTGCCGCAGGACACCTGTGCTAGAACCTGGGCCTGAGTTTACTGGACTATATTACCGGGATCTTTTTACTGGCAGCAAGTTTGTCGGTCTCACCTTACGGTCGCGTTTCTAATGTTGCCCTCAAGTTTTAGAATGCGATGAGCAGTAGGCCTTGTTTCCTTAAGAGATTCATCCATAAAACTGCTCTTTTGTTAATGCATCAGGCTACATCAGTTTTATTTAAAAAGTTTATTTCTCTTCCTCATGATTGTAAGAGTTTCACAGGAATTTTAAAAAGGGAAAAACTTGCGTGTCCAGATACTAATGATTTTTGCCCCAACCAAATTCGGGTACAGAGTCTATACATTGCTTCTAGAAACGTTTGGTTGAGTCCCAGCACCATATATAGGCACATTTTCACTTACACTTGGACTTTTCCAGACACTTAACAATCCAGGAAGCTTAAATGCTGCAGAGCTGCTTTAAAATAATAAGGAATGCAAAAAGAATAATTTAGTGCATTTATGTAACAGAAGTAACTCTTCATACAAACAATTCAATTTCAAATGTCATCAGTTCCAAAATTTAATAAACAAAAGTAGTTTTAACACATAATATACACAGTCTGGTGAATGCACCTGAAGGAAGTTCATCAAACAAACGGCTGCAGAAGGAGCTGACGCTTCAGACGGTGACGGGGCCGCACTCTGGGTCGGGGATGGCGACGGGCTTCTTCGGTTCTTGAAGCTCTGCAAGTTTACAGCAGGTACAGGCCCGTTAGCGTGTTGAACTTTTCAATGTCAAAATGCAAATAGAATAGAACAAGCCTAAACAAGCTGGGCCTGCGTGAGCTGCATGTTCTGGGAGGGCTCTGCTGGGCGTTGCGCAGCCTCACTCGTGCCTGCTCTGGAAAAGAAATCACTCCAGAGTGTTGAAATGGAAATTCCTTGAGTAGTTTCCTTGATAATTGAGTTCCTGATGTTCCAGTAAACAAAATCTCAACTGAAACTTTTCACTAACCACACATTGAATTTGTTGTGTGAATTACAATTCTTCAAAGGAAATTCTTACCTGCCTTAAAAACTGGGGGCAAACACAAAGCCTGGGTGTGTGCTCACAGTGCCGCCCGCGGAGATTTGGGTCTGGCACTGAGGAGTGTTCACGGACCGGACTCCTGAATCCAGCAGAGATGAGCTCAGCTTAAGTGCTGCTGGCCCCAGGAAGCAGAGGATGTGCCCAGCCACAAGTGTGGCAAAGAAGGAAGCATCATTGTAGCAAGTGAGGGGTTTTAACTCTTACAGATCGCCAAGCTTTAAAATCTGGCAATGCTCCAAAATGAATGGAAAAATAAGTACTTCGTGTAGTTGGAGCAAAGCTCCACACATCCAAAAGATTGATTTTTGGATGGGGACCAAGCACAGCAACTTTCCAGTAGAAGCAGAATTTTAAAAAGGGCAGAAGAACTGCAAGTTGGAACCAAGTTCTACCCCAAGCCAGCTCAGCCATCTGCAGGTGTGGTTTTGTTAGAGCAGAACGGATACTACAACCTGTAGTAGTGTACTCACCCTCTGTGAGATCTACCCAGCTGTCTTCTGCATCGGGCAGAGGAACCGAAATCCCCATGGCTTTCCGGATTCCGTACGTGCTGACGATATCACCTGGAGTCACTTGTTGCGCGAGTTCTTTCAGGTTGTTGGTGACCCTCTCCGCTAGAAAAGAGAAGCAGCTGTGTTTATATGCTGCATATGCCGTGGTTGATATTGCACAAGTTAGTTAGTGAGTATTAATTGATATAATAGAGCAATAACTGGATCAAACCTGGAATAAAGCTTAGCCTTACAGTAATACTGGTAATACTTCAGCAACTCCTGCTCAAAGACACTGCAAATACTATGGAGTTTGGCTGTTTGTGCCATGGCAGAGTAAACTCCCCATCAGTTCTAGGGAAATGTATTAATGAGGAGGAAATACATGTAATTAGTGTTCAAAACTTTCATCTGGCTTTACAGACAAAATAAATTAATCTTCTAGGCCTAACACCGTGTGTATTCTGCAGTATAGTTCTTAAACATTCATCTTGATACCAGCTGGGACTGATCAATTCAGCAAGAACGACCAGAAGAAAGTGTATTTACCCAAGTGCATCTCTCTGTAAGACGGACCCAGGAGACAAATCATATTAGGGGGCGGTTTTGTACTGAGTCGTTCATTCTGAGCATCCTGGAGTTCTCTCAGCAGCTTTGTTGTTTCATCAAGTTTCCTCTGGAAGATTTCGGCCTCTGTTAAATGAAGAGAACAAAGTCCTAACTGTAAGAGGGTATATTTACTTACGTTATGATATAAAATACGGTGAGGCTGAATGGACTGAGAAACTGAAGCAGTTAGACATATCAGAAATGCAAGGACCAAGACAACTCACCCTCCGAATCGAACTCCTCTACGGGCATGCCGAAGTTCGTGACTGCTTTCAGCGCCGTGAGCCTGTCGTTGTTCGCAGAGTCCAACCTGGCAGCAAGATCCATTTCCATCATCTAAAAAACCCAAGGACCAGCAGGTAATAATGTAGGTAACGTTTAGATTAGCTTTGAAACAACAACGTTGTTTGGGGAAAATCAGAACACAGTTAAAATTAGTCTGCTGAACATGCAGAGAGCTGGAAAGACACGCTGTGAAGCTTCTACCTTCCTACAGTTCCTCAGGTTACTGTTCTACTGCAGGCTCAAATGGCAAATCGCACCTGCCAGAAGCACAGGGGGCAGGCACAAACTACCTCTAGTAACTTAAGACCAGCATCCCAATTAGGGAAATAAAGAAGGAATTCCCTGAGCTCCCCTAAACCAAAGCATATCTAAGATTTGAGGCCAAAATTCAAGAGTAGCCTGGGAAGCAGTGGCAGGTGAAGGCTTTGGGGAGCAGCCCTTTCCCTAGAGCTGTAACAAGCTCTGGGTGGAAGGATTTTAGAGCTGTATCGTGTGCCCACAGGGGCACAAGGCATTCGAGAAAACTTCTCCATGACAGCCATATATTGTGGGATATTTTACGCTTCTATTACAAGTTAATGTTAAATCAGATTAAGATGGGAATCAAACAAAAATCAGAAGTTCTAACGCAGGGTTAAACAACCACAAACAAAAATACGCAGCATTTTCTTCTGCTTCTCTTGATCTATAGTCCTGTGTAAGACTTCGTGGAGATTCTCACCCTCCAAAGGAGCCGGTCCCTGTCCCCCAGCGTATTTACAGCTTGTCCAGTCTTAGTGTTGCTGCACAGGCCTGACAGTTGTGGGCAGTTTTCTAACCGGGGGTTAGACAGGTTGGCTGCACTAGTTATTGGTACAGAAAAAAATTACCTTTACATCTTTGATTGCCTCGCTTCTTTCATGTGGGCCTTCAGCCTCCTCCAGTGGCTGCACAGAGGAAGGATTTTTCAAGAAGGCATTAAAATTCATCTTTAAGTTCAAAGTGAGACTTTACAAAACGCAGTACTTTGAAAGTGAGGTAAATATACAATGTCGTAATGACCTTTCTCTGTAACCCAAGTCACAAAGTGGCTATTTTTAGAGGGCTTTCTTAGGATATTAGTGTTTCATACATTTTCACAGCACACGTTTATTGCTCTTTGCAAAGCCCATGTGCTTTTCCCCAGGGATGTCACATCAGAGATTAGTTACTGGGGGAAGGAAGGGTAATTATTAGAGGCTGAAATGTTATTCTGTGTCTCGATGTATTTCTCTTAACACTTGCAACAGTGGTGGCTGAACCCTGTAATTCAGTATCACTATCGGTACCAGAAAAGAGCTGACCAGTAACATTAAGCAAAGGTCCAAGCTGGGGCTAAAGGCTGAGCTTTGATCCATCAACTAGTTCTAGTACTAATTTAGCTAATATTTGACCCATTAGTAAAAGGTTATGATCTCTCTATTTCAATAGTTTACATCAATGAGAAACTCAAATCAAGACTTGTAGTTAACAAGAACTGTCTTGTGGAGATTCTCAACTAATTCTTGGATTGTCAGTTAAGATCAGATCAGCCCTTTGGATTCCAGTCACGTTTGGCATATAGCGGTGCTGAAATCTCACCATCTGAGGAGTTGCTGGTTAGTATTTTCACACAGCCCGCAGTTGTGTTTAAAACACTGCACCAAGTCAATGGGAAAGCTGGTTACTAATCCCTCTGAACTAAGCAGTGCCTGCAGGAACATGATAAACTTCTCATGGAAACAAGAAAGCCCGTTCATGATCACCTCATTTCTGAACAACTGCTTGTTGATAAGGCACTAGTGCTAATAGAAGTGGGAGAGCAGGCAGAGAAGGAATGTGTGACTCTGCCTCTATAATGTTTTGTTAATTTTCATGTTAGGCTAATTAACAAGTCAGAATAATCCCTCCCCAGAAACTCCATAACCCCTGGAGAAAAAGATGACTCTTCCCTTCCAAATAATTAAAGGGAGCCCATCACCAGGCTCAGCATCATCTTTCTTCAGCTTTACAGCTCGTATGCCAAAACCAAGACTTGACAGGACACAAATCCTCTCTTACCGTTTCTAGTTCTCTGAGAGCTCTAGAATGTCCTCCTTTGGTCAGAACGTCAAGCAAACTGTCAGCCATTAAGAAAGGGTAATCTTGCGATTTCATCAGAAAGTCATGAATACTAAAATATCAAAAGACAGGCAAGGTAATTACTTTCATATCAAACATTCAAAGGAAAAGAGTTGTGTAAAGTCAAGTCAAATATGTACAGCACAGAAAACACAAGAAGTAGCAGAGAGTTTATCTAACTGGTTTAATTATCAGTGCCTTTTGTAGCTGAGGAACCCGGTCACATTCCTCACAAGAACCAAAGGACTATGAGCAGTGAAGTGTCTCGGGCGGCTGCGTCCAAGGGACAGCAACTGGCACAGGCACTTCACGTGTGCACTGTACTTACATGTTCTCACCTTTCGTATAAATTTATACCACTGCGTATTCTATTTTTGAGTTTCTCATAAAACAAAAGGACTTCAACTCTGAAATTTTTATGATTCGGAATAATAAAAACAATGAAAATTATTTTTACTGTAGTAAATAATAGGAAAACCAAGCAGTATTCACTTCACAGGCAAATTCTCTTACTGAAGTATTTGTTTCTTAAAGCAAACCAACCAAATGTGGTAAGCTGTAAAGACAGTAGTGACATGATGGAACTGCTGCTGTACAGGAAAGCTGTGACGCACACCCCCTTGTTTGGTTACCTGAAAGATCCTGGATTAGAGTCTTCCCCATACGTGGAGTAGATTAAATCAGAATCTTCTTTGCTTATGTTGGCAAATGTAGAATCATACGTCGGAGCATAGGAACTATAGGGTCCGTAATTCAAGTATGTCACTAATGAATAACAACAGTACTAATTATTACCTCGGATATGTGCGTTATCAGATAAAAATGAGAAGGGCTTGTAAGACAATCCCCAAAAAGAAACTTTTAGGACCATATTTCTTATGGTGAAAACAAACTTTCACAGAATACCACCTGTTACTTTTTAGCAACATCTACATCAAATGCATTTTTATTTATGAATGTTTTATTAACAATCCTGTGTGCCCCAACACAGTATGAAAATTCAGTCTGGTGCGAGTAACAGGTTCTCAGCCTCCCCACTACACTTTTAAAGCCAGAAAAACCTTTATCTAATTGGGATAGTTCCTCAACAGTTTATTAAATCCACCTCCTGTTTTGTATGTGTACATTAAGCTAGACTTTGTGATATACTGTGGAGTTGTGTGATAGATACATGCAATAATGTGTTTTATTACCAAAAAAACCTTAGTTCCAAACTATTTGTGTGCTAGCAATAAGATCAACATTTCTTGTTTATATAAGGAAGATTTATATCTAAAAAAAAAAATATATATTATTACTTGCCTGGAGTAACTTTGTTTCTTTTATCTTCCTTGAACCCTTGTAAGGTATTAACTCCCGACTGAAGTCTTCCTGCAGTCATACCCAGCTTTACAGGGCAGTAACCTGGTTCTACAAGAAGATATATCAAAATAGGAAAAATAATGAAGGCATATAGTTGACACAGGAAGATTCCAAACTCACTTCCTACTTGTAGCCAGAAACTTCAGAATAAAGAGGATACAACTCTGAGAGTGGGTGCTTCATAATATACTAGAGGCTGTGCTTAGCCTTAAACATGAATTCAGACCAAGTGGTAATACTAGTTAAGCACTGAAGATTTAACCTAAATGTTAAGTTTTCACTATCAGTCTTTCTCCTTCCTGTCCTTCCCTAACAGAGGCTGCATCATTGAAGAGGATCTCATTCTTAATATGAAAGACCACGCACTATTCTTGCTGACAAGCAGGGGGAAGGGAGAAGACAAGTTTTCAGTTTGGTTTCTGTCGATGGAGCCCTGGTCAGTTTAGCTGTGTAATGAGCTGGCAGTTAACAGTCGGGCTCCTGCGCTCTTGTAGCCTGTGGCACCGACATCTATGATTTTATAACATGACAAAGTGATTCGGGACCCAGACAGTTCCCAGTGGCCAATTCTGGAACACGTGTGACCTTCTGGGTCCATGCTCTGTACAGGGACCAGCCCCCGAGGGCTCCCTCCAGCTGCTCCTAACAACAGCCACAGCTGGTCCCCACCTACCTGCTCCCTCAGCTGCAACTTTTCAAATCCAGATCTTTATCAGGCTGGGAAGAAGCATCCAGGTCTTGGCCAGCATTTGCTGCTCTGCCCAGCAAAGGAGCAGCAGACCAGGAAGGTGAAAGGGGCTTGTTACCTAAATTGTGCCAACTTACCTCCCGCAGTGAGGTCGACTGGATTCAAAAGGCCTAGAGTTGTTGTACCATCTGGCTTTCTTCTTTCAAACTCACACTGAAATAAGATCAAACTATTTTAATTTTATGCTCCTTAAGCTAATAAAAAACACCTAATGAAATCGGCCTATCTGTAGGAATCAGAAAGGAATTTGTAGAGATGTGGTTCAGAAGCGAATACTGCTCTTTTTTATTTTCACTAGACAGCTTTACTAAGAAATTATGATAAATATTAATGTTTCTGCAGAGGGTAGGAGATAAAATACATAATTCACGTAGAAAATTAAATGACTCAATGTTACCAAAGTGAGCTTCTTCTTTTGTAACATCACTGACCTTTGATCAGACACGTGGCTGTTTCAGAACTACAAGGGTTTTTGCAGGTCAGGTTTGAGATATTTTCTTGAGGTTCCTACTATTCATCCTTATCTGCTACTTATCTAAACTTTCTGCAAATCTAAGCTGAACTTGCTCTGCTGAAGAAATTCAGCAGGCACTGAACTGACATGCTTTTTTTTCTACCCTTCCAATGTTACAGAGGCGATCAGTTGTGTAAAACACAGTAAGAGCAAACCCTGAGTTTCAGCTGACATAAGGTCCTATATAAGCCTGGTTTATGAAATGAGTTACCAAATAGGCAAAGATTTACCTGGCTATTTGCAAGTCGTCTTGTTAATTTTCCTCCAGATTCTCTAACAATACGGTCAATTTGCTCTTGTTCCCTTTCCAAGCTATTGTTTCGTAATTTGTCTTCAAGTAGATCTTTGTCCTTCCTGTGAATAGAACACACAACTTAATTACTAGTTTAAACAGACACCAATTGGCTAAATATCATGAAAGAATACAGCGAAGGACTTGTTTTTGCCAACTATGCAAACTGCTTTTGTAGATAAAACAACTACCAAAAAGAATGTGACTGTATTTAATATGGCTGGGAAAAACATGTGACAAAGAATTATATCAGTAAGTGTTTTTTTAAGTTAGTAAGTGTAAAGGTCTCCGTGTTCAGCCTACTTCAGCCATGCTAATATCCCAGATATCTGGATAATATCCCTAATATCTGGAAAATATCCCTAATATCCCAGATATCTGATATCTTCAGCCATGCTAATATCCCAGCACGTTGTCAGATTTTGTGTTATCGCTCCCATAAAACCAACAAGGATATTTTTGGTAAAATAGATTAGATACTCTGAATTTTAGTATCTATATTTCCAAGTCTGTGAAAATAAATTTGCTAGCATTTCAGGATATTGAAAGGGGCATTTCAGGATATTGAAAGGGATATTTCAAGATATTAAAAGATATTTCATGAAGTATAAGCTATTCATTTGCATGTTTCAAGTACAACTACTGTGCAAAAAAGTAAAAAGCACTTGAAATTTGCTACACAGCTATTTGTATCAGAATGTTTAAAAAGTCATGTTTGCAAGCTTTCTCCAAAACAATACTACTTATGTGGAACAGATATTAGAAGAGAAAATAATGGAAGGGATGGAGTTGGTGAGCAGTACAGGGTTACCTACATTAAAAACATGATGGTAGCATAAAAGATTCTAGAACTGAAGAAGTCTTAGTGTATTTGCAGGGCCAGTAAGAGAGAAACCCCATCCACTGGTCCCTAAAAGTCACCTTGTTTCAGCAGCATTCAAAGGGTGTACTCTGTAACTGTCATTGAGAGAATACTTTACTTTTTCTGGTCTTTGCAAGGTGTCCTGGACGCTTTGGTGTCACCATCCACAGGTTCTCCTTTGTCTCTCCCAGGACCATTGTCATCGTCCCCAGTTTGCTGCAGTTCCGCCTTGTCCTTCTGCTTCCTCGTCTTCTGCAGGTCAGCCATGAATTCTATACTTTGTTTCAGGCTCTGAATTCTCTCCTAAAACAACACCAGGATCCTTTTATTTGCTACTTGGATGAATCTTTTCCTAAACTACCCACAGAGGATTGATTTCAGTTCTTTCTTATAATAGTTAAGTATAAAGAGAGTTTAAAAACATGAATTATTAAATGCTATTATTTCTACAATAACTGATCTGGTACCAGTACTAAAGCATGAGCCTCAAAAAAAATGCTCTATTTAAATTCTAACGTGCAAGCATTTGACAGTTATTAAGTGAGTTTTTATTAATTTTCATGAGATGCCTGTAAGAAAAGTGGAATGAAAGAAAAGTCACAACAGAAGGATATTGGTTTAGTATTTTCGTTTGTATTTTCTATTACCTGGCTGAGTATCTTCATCCCTGAGTGCAGCAGTTTTTTTGCGGCTTTGTAGTAAATGGTGTCTGGTTTGTTATAAATCATTGCATTAGTACACATCAGTTTGAAGTTATCCTGTACAGACATTAATAATTTTGGAATGAAAGTTAAAATTTTATAGTATACTGTATTAAAATCCTTGTTGCAAATGCAGCATCTTGAGCTTTAGGGAAAAAGAACTTCAAAGAACATTTTTAATTAATGAATTTAAGACATCTAATTAAACATTTAAACAGAAATAAGCATGTAAATTAGATTCAAGTCTCAAAACTAACACCCCAATAAACACCCTGAAAGTGTTCTTAAGAGTTCAGTATTGGTTTTAGTTTTAAAAGTTTTAATGGAAGTCCTAGCAGGTAGAATTAGCCACTTCTCTGACCAATCAGCAGTCATTAAAAGAAAAACAGAGTGAAAATACGTAAAAAAGACAATAAAGCTAGAATCAGAGAAGCTGTAATTCAAAGTTAAGCTATTTTAAGGAATATACCCAAGTTTCAGTTACAATGAAGAAATGGATGCTTGTTTGAAGTTAATTTCCTGAATGACTGAACTAGAAAGTTCAGTTCTATACTCACTGCAGAGCCTCTGTACGTAGGTATGTTCTATCACATTCTCAGCTATTTACAAAGACAAAGAGTTAAAATGAAAAGCTAACCAGGAACAGCTGAAACAACAGGGCACATTCTTCTGAAGTTTTGTAGCTCTATAGAAGAATGCGCAAGAAAATACAACCAACACTATTAACAAACCTCTGCTTAAGTTCAACTGCTAATTACACACAAATTGCACTTCTTGGGTTCTCATCTAGCCCAGTAAAGAACTAGAGGATATTTCTGCTGAAGAAAACAAAACAAGTCCTCATGCTTTTAAAAAGCTTTAGGGGCCTTCAAAACGGGCTCTTGAAGCCCCAAACTCCAGCAGCGGTTGCTGCCAGCAGGACTGAGCTCATGTTGCCTTCACGCCTACCTGACTAGCAAAGCCCAGCTAGCACAGTGATGACAGGAGGCACAGCATCAAGTAGTAGCAGGCAAAGCCAATAATTCACCAGACTCTGTGATTTTTGAGAGGCAATACAGTCAAAAAAAGAGCTGTCTTACAGAAATGCTCCGTTTTCAGTCTTAAGCAAAGGTCTACAATGACATGCTGAAGGACAAACCGAGTCTATTTAATCTTGCATAAAACCTGAAACCATCCACATCTTCTTGAGATGCACATGTACAAAGCATGAGTGTTTTCTCTTTCACTTCCAGAACTTATTTGCTCACAAAAATTCAACAAGAAACATTTATTCAGGCAGATGTACTGGTTCTCTTGGCATCTTCGTATTCTCATAAAATATTAGAGTTCAAGTCAACGGAGTAGAACATGTCTTTGTAGTCAAAATAAAAGTTACAGAATTACCTTCAGTTCTTCTATGGACTGGTACCCATTGTTCTTGATCTTCTCTTTCATGGTACTAAAATCCATCGGGTTTTTAATGATCATGGAGTAGCCAGGGGCAATAAAGTCAGTCACAGGAAATGAAAAGAAAGAACTTGGATCTTTTCTGTTAAGAAATGAAAAGACAGGGTTTTTATGTTTCAACTTATAACAAAGAACATATTGAGCTTGGAATCAAATAGAAAGGAAAGGATTAAGTTGAAAAGGAATAAAAACCATAAAGCTAGAAATGGCTTGTGTCAGCAGAATCTTTCACTTTTGAAGGTTGAAAAGATGCAAACCCATATAACAAAAAAAGTGCTACAAATGTATTTTTGAAGTTAGTTCTAAATTCTGATAACTGCTTGTGTTCCCAAGATTAAAAAAAACCCAATACCCTTTTACCAAGTTTCGGCTTTTTGAAAAGTTGTTCTATAATGACTGGGTCACTGAAAAATAAAGGGAACAAATCACGTAAGAATGTATACTCGTCATCCATTGCTGACTCTGAAATTAACAGAAGGGAAAGTTTGTTGCTGAAAGTTGTGATAGAACGTGTGTATTTATGATTATGCTAATCTTCCAGTTATGTAATGTTAATAGTTTTTTATGTTAAAATTTCCCATGACTTTCAGTGATCTCTGACATATGCTTATGTTCCTGGGTGCTTCTCATAGCATTAAAATGAAATACAGTTGGTTGGTATTTTCTCCTCAGAATCAGGCTGGTGAGAATTTCTCCTCCAGACTAATTGTTTTGCTTTTTACCAAACTCTGTAGCTCCAGACTGGCCTCCTACACCAATATTGATATATATGTTCCTCGCTCTTACTACACGCAATGCAGAAACTCTTGGCGTTTCAGGCCTTTTTCCTGAGTCCTACTTATCATTTATGGGTTTCTACTTCAAGTTGCTGCAGAAGAGTACAGAAACACACAGCGCAGGTATTCTGCAACACCTGCACCACAGCTTCCAACTAGGAGGCAATATTCCAAAGCTTTTCAAGCAGCTTTTCTTCCTGTGTGACCGCAAAGGGAGCCAAAACACACACATGCACTTTTGGATGGTTGGTAGTTTCTCCAAACTGACACCAAGATCTTGAGAACTTA
Source organism: Columba livia (assembly GCF_036013475.1). Taxonomy (NCBI): domain Eukaryota; kingdom Metazoa; phylum Chordata; class Aves; order Columbiformes; family Columbidae; genus Columba; species Columba livia. Next base: position 1,833,661 of record NC_088614.1, read on the forward strand.
AAACTCACGAACAAAGTTGCAAGCTCCACCGGGTGAGACAGGTAAAGACCCTTCAGCCACTCTTGTACAAGGCACACAAACCTTCTTAATACTTCAAGTCAAGAAAAGATATCTTAAACCACTGACTACCTGAAAGACCTACAAATTCAGCAAATCTGATTGCTTTAATCAAAAGACATTCGGTTAATAAGACAGTAAGAGAATACGGTTTAAGTTTTCAAGCATGTTGTTCCTTTTTATAGTAAAGAATGCTAAAAATGGGAGAGCTCAAGGTAAAAGAAGTTTTTGCAAGTTCATTCCAAACTCTTGTGCCTCTCTGAAAAAAGGTTCTTACAAAGAAAGCATCACGTTATGGGAAAATTGTCCTATTTTTGAAAGTTTTTTAAAAGTACTTTGAACTTGAAACTGGAGGTGTTTACAAGAAGCCTAAGCTGAGGAGAAGTTAGAAGTTTCCATTCTTGCACTAATACTTAAATTCTTAAAATAGTCCCACTAGCAATGTACTTAGCAATGATATTTTCACCCAGCTTTTCATACGCCCCTTCCCTCCACATGTGTTATTTTCACTCCACAGCTCTGAAAGCCTGTAGCACAAACATTTACCTCTGCAGCTGCCTCATGAGTTGATTCAGAGCTTCCTGAAGTGGTGTCTGCTCCACCTCTAGACCAAAAAAGAAGTGGGGGGAGAAAGGGTGTGAAACAGAACTGACTCCAAGAGGTACTAAACTTTCAAGATATTAGAAATCAACTAAACAAAACTGATGTGGCTTGAGAATTGATCAAAAATAAAAAGAATACGGTGGGAAAACCAGAAAATACATAGGGGACCTAATTTCCTCATTGTTCTTAATTGACGTGCTGCTCCCTCTAACACAGGTACCATTCTGCAAAGGTACAGTAACATAATTTCAGTTTTTTGTATGAGATGGGGAAAAATGCTAAGATGGCAAAAAAGTCAAGTCACTTGCTACAAAAACAAAGAAAAATGTGAGTCAATTAAATAAACCTGGAATTAGCAAAAGAAAATAATTTTTTCTTCCTACCTTCCTGTTTCGCTAAGGTACTCGTCAATGGTTTCTCCGGTGGCAATTCCAATCTGATGGGGGTCTGACACTTCATTTCCTCTTCTCCCTCGCTGTCTGCATGGTCTCGATCTCGTTTCCTTTTGTCCTCCTAGAAAGAGAAATATTGTTATAGACTCTTTCAGCATTATTACTGTACATAATGCTCTCTGGCTCTTTCAAAATAACATCGTTTAAAAAAATATTTTCTAAGTCTTGTATTCCTCAGGTACTGTCTCCATCTGCTGGACAATAAAGTAATTCAGATATATAATGCAGTGTATCACAGAACATTTTGCTTTAAAGAAGAGTGACAGGAGCCACTTAGAGCATGACAGGAATGATTCTGCACTACTCTCTGCACAGAGAATTGTCTACAGTGAAGCCCCTCAGATGATTTTTGGAAGTTTTAGAAAAACGAGTAAGAAATAGGAAATTCAAAATTAGAGGTATCCATAATGCTTCGAAGAAATGTGTTATAATCACTTATCACATCAAGAACACCAGGAGGGAAATACATTTTTTTGCTTTTTAACTAAGAACTTGTGAAGTCTTAATTCTGTTCTATATAAATGGATTTATTTAGACACAGAATTTTTACCCCTTTTTTAGTTTTCTGTGCTCTTATGCTCGCCAGTATTTTTTGAAAGATGACAAGCTTCGGATGACTTCACTCATCCTTTTCTAATAAAAGTACTAGGGTAAAAGGAATTGGTAAAACTAAATACTGAATTCAAGTGTATTCCAATTTAAGGATCCAAGTTACAGTCATAACCGCTCACCTTTTGACATGAAGACCAGAGAAAAGTCAAGCATTTTTTTTTTTTTGCTAAAATGCACTAGCATATATTTGTACCTTAACTCTTCTCTTTCTTTTCTCCTTTTCCTCCCCTGGAACTTGTTTTTCTCCTTTCTTCCTCTTTTTCCTTTTTCTGTCCTTGTGTTTTTCATGTTCGGATTTGTCTTCGTACAGGCTTGAATCGAGTCCCGCGTTTCCAGTGGAGAGCTCAGCAACTTCACTTCCCCCGACTTTCAGCACCAGCTTCAGCGGCTTTTCCACATATTCTTAAAACAGCAGGGAAATAATGTGAGTTCGGCAGAGCACAGACACTCCCACCCCTCTCCCAGGCCGGTCACTGACCCCCAGCTCATCTTCCCACAGAATCCCAGCCTGGATGAGGCTGGAGGGATCACTGGAGATCCCCTGACGCGGGGTCACCAGAGCGGATCACACCGGATCCCGGGTGGGTTTAACGTCTCCAGGAGCCTCCGCACCCGCTCTGGGCAGCCTGTCCAGGCTCTGGCACCTCACAGCAAAACAGTTTCTCCCGCGCTGATTCCGCGCCTCCCCACGCAGCCGCCGGGCCGAGCCCTGACCGTTCCCCCCACGGCCTCCGCTTCTCCCCCAACTTTCAAACCGGCGGGCGGGCCGGGCCGCGCCGCCGCGCGGTGGGGGAAGGGGCGGCACCGAGGGCCCGGGCCCGCTTTGCGGCCTCCCTCCGCCCAGCCACCCACCCTCGTAGGGGTGCTTGTCCGACTTATGCTTCTTGTGTTTCTTGCCCATGGCGGCGGCGGGCCGGCCCGCCCGGGTTAGGCCGCGCCGGTGTCGCGGAGCCCGCCCCGCAGCCGGAACGCGGCGAGGAAAAGGCGGGCGCGGCCCGCGCAGCGCCCCCTGGCGAGCCGGAGGTCCGGCGGGCCGCGCCGCGGCCGGCGCAGGCGCAGTGGGAGGCGGGCTGTTCGCTTGGCGGCGGGAGGCGCGACCCAGCGCCGGGAGCTGCGACCGCTCCGCGCCGGTGAGCGGGGGTTTGGGCCGTTTTCTGTGGTGAACAACCCTTGTTCAGCCCCGAGGGAGGTGCTGGCTGGCCGGCCCAGCCCTGGTCCTCTCCTCACACACCCGCGGAGTCCCTGCCCCGGGCGGGCTGTGCCTGGAGCCCTGTCCCTCTTGTTCTCCACCCTTGGTCTCTGGGGCAGCGCCGCTTTTGGCAGGATTCAGCCTAAATCCTCCTGCCTGTGCTGCAGGATCTCCCGTGCCGTGGCGGGAGGGGACACGAGTGAAGGGGTTCTGGGCAGTGCGGTTTGCATCGCGCCTGAGCAGGGGCCGCCCGTGTCCCTGTGGGGCTGGCTGTGGTGGCTCCTCAGCCCAGGTTAAAGGCCGCTAGCAGCAGCCTGCTAGTCCTCAAAGCTTGAGAACCTGCGCCTAAATTTGTGCCAGTGAGAACAGCAGGGGCTGTTACGCCTGAGGAGGGGCTGAGCATTCACAGAGGTCTGTACAGATGGAAGGGACAGGTTGGAGCTCTCGAACAGGCTCCCCAGGGAGGTGTCACGGCCCCAGCCTGACAGTGTTCAAGAGACTGGACAACGTGCTCAGACACACGGGGTGACCTGCGGGGTGTCCTGTGCAGGGACAGCAGTTGGACTCCTTGTTGGGCCTCTTCCAACCCAGGACATTGTGTGATGGTTATAGGATGTCTGTCCTGCGCCCTGACAAACAGCAATAACAGGTGAGCCTGGGCGGGCTGGGGCATCCTCAGCCCTACAGCCTGAGCGCCTAAATGTGCTCGCCTGTTTTCAAAGCTAATCCTTTATAATCAGGTTTTAAATTTAAGAAAAATACATGTGTGTTGTCCATTACAGGTTAAAAGTAACTTAGATGGAAATAAGCACCTCCTAGAAATAGCGGAAGTTAACACATTTGCCTTACTTGGCAGTGCTTCCCAAAGCAAGTGAATGGTTTTCAAAATGTATGTAACACTGATCATATAGTCTTTCAAAGCTTATAGTGCATTTGCTGATACCGCTTAAGCTCCGGTTATTGCCATTTCAACAACACTGTAGGTGTTGCTTTCTGCTATCACCCGTTCTATAAAGTCTTGAAGCGTCATTTCTCTGGAGTTTTAAGTGCAAAAATAAATTGCATGTGTTTCAAAAGAGAAACTTTAATTTTATTCCCGTACAATTGTCCTGTAAGTATTTCTCAAGTTTGTTGAATCATATGTGATATTTTATAGCCAAAGAAAATAGTAGTTGTTAATTAGAAGTTTATGGCATATGTGGCTGTAAATCTACATAAGGTTTATTTTGAAGTTTGAGAAGGTAGAGAAAATCTCTTGTCTGTTGTCTATCCAGTCACTGGGAATTTAATCAGATGCGACAGCTTTGTTTTGCATTTTACTAGTTAGATTTACTGTCATTTGGTAACCTACTCAGAGGATTGTGTGGGTGGTGCTCTGGAATAAACCACAACTTTCCTGCTTGATCTTACTCCAGTAGTTTGAAATTCAGCTATAATAGACACAGTTGTTTTTCTAATTCACATCTGGACCCTTTAATACTCTTATTACATATGCAGTGAATGTTCTTAAGCATACTTCAGTGAGAGGTAGAGGGCTTTTGCTTGGGATGTGGCCACATGTAGAAAATACAAGACTAGTAAATATTTAAAGAGCATTTTATGGAATGAAAAAAAAGTTGCTATATCCTTTATTCCCACAAGAGGACTGGCAGACTTTCTAAGGTTTTTCTTTTAAATGTTATATGGCAAGACCATTTGTTCATTTGTTACTCTGAAATTTCCTGACTACTCTTGTCCTGAATTTAATGAGATTTGAGACAATGATACACAAACAAGTTACGTGAGATATTGCTGCCCTTTGTAGGTGTCTCGTTCAATAACATCCCGTGGATCAAAGATACTTTTTTTTAACTGTTAGGGCATGCACATGTACCTAGAATACACATCCTCGTCTCTAGCTCTCCTTTCCAATTAAAAGATTGGTATTTCTTTCCTCTCAAAACCACTCGTGCAGCCTTTCAAAGCACAGTTCAGCCTGGGAAGAGAAGATACTGCGTTTCTCAGCGATATCTGAGAGCGTCGCCGGTGGCTCCTGCCCACGTTCCTGCATATGCAGCTGGCTCTGCTGTTACCTGTAGCACCAGGGGAAAAGGAATCTCCCACCTGCCTCCTCTTCCAGTACATTATATCTTTTCAGCCTTGAGCAGGGGCAGTCCTTCCAACTTCAGGGGAATTCAGTTGTGTGAAGAGGAAAGATGCAAGTTCTGAATGTCCTACAAATTAACACAGAGGCTGGATGTGACTTGCAACAGCTCTCTTTTACGTGTTTGAAAAGTTATTTGTTATATTACCATCCAGTGACAAGGCCTTGCTCCGACTTCCCATTTCCTAGCAATAGTTTTTCATATTTTCAAATAAGGTTGTATTTTTCAACAAGGAATCTCATTGTTTACAAATGGTGCTTTTGGCCTGTAAAACTGAAGTCTGGGGGTTTTCAGAGCTGACTGGAGATGGCTAAAGCTTTGCTGGTACAATGTGTGCCTGGTGCCACAGCAGAACTGGCTGTACAGACAGAGCTACAGCCTTCAGAAGGCTGAATGGTTCTGTCAGGTTTATTTCAAGTCTCACACTGTTTAATATTCCCATCTACTGGAATCATGTGCTTACCTGCAATTTTAAACCTTAATTAAAATAAAATCTCTTACATACTATTATTATAGAAAAATACTTGGAAATGTGGCATAAGCAAACCCTAGAAATAAAACTCCCGCACTCAAATAATATACATTTTACACTGTTTAAGTCAACCTGCTCATTTCCTTGGACTTCTGATTCTCAGACATTTGGAGTCTTCTGTTGACTTCTCTGTAGACTTTATGATTTGGACCCAACTTGGCATGCAATACCCAATTCAAAAATTCTGGTTTTGTAATGCTTCCTGAATGTGCTGTTCTGCTGCTATAAATTGCTGTGGCTAGGAAAATAATGTCAAAGCTTTTACAAACTTAAAACATAGATTTTTTTTTTTTTTCCCCTGTATAGGCCAATCCCAAGATTAATCCCTACACAGCAAGAATACATTGTATATACAGCGTAATATCTTCTATGGCATTCTTGTCACTTGGATTTGAAGTAACTGCAGTATAAACCTCACTTTGAGGTATAAGATTTTTGCATCATTACTTGAGGGGTGGCGCATTTCATCTTACCATACCGTACTTTCCTAATTTTTCCTCCTTTTTCTTCCTTTTCCCCCCTTTTTCCTCTTATTTCCCTTTTCCCTCTTCTCCTCTTCATTTTCCTTTAATTTAAATCACAATGCAGAGGAAAACTTATAACTCTCTCAACTGTACACTCTGCACATGACTGACAGAAAGTTTTGTTCTCGCCTTGTAATTAAAATCACACATTGGGGTTTGATGTCCATTGGACTTTTGCAGAGGGGCTTTAACTTCCTTCTGAACAAACTACCTTTAACAGACAAGGGATTAGATGTCAAACATCTTGTTTCTTTTCCCCTTCAAAAAAGTTTTCCTGGTGTATAGTTGCACTGACATTGACAAATTTGAGCAAGGTTGAGGGTAGCTATTGGTAGGTTTATTGTATAGGTTTAAAAAATCTGTTTCATGAAGCATGTGTTTGGATTACAAACACAGCAAGACCCTCCATAATATGTCAGATTACTGGAGTGTTCAAATTTCTTTTATTTCAATAGTCCGCAACTCATGCTAGAAAATAAAAATGTACCTGAAGTTTCTTTGTATAATTCTTCTGCATGTCATTCGTTATTTTCTGTTTGTGTAGAAATTGTGGGGTTTTCCATGAATAGGCTTTAACGCAGAGTAAATTAGCTGCTAGTTATTTTAAGATTTATTTTGCGTGATGTGTGCTATATACTGATAATGAGTCTACCAAAGTGTAATTTAATTATAACAGTATTCACTTGTATGCAAATTATCTAGAAACTGTGTCAGAAGTATTATATAGAAAATTCCTGTTAAGATGTATCATATAGTAAATTTCTATATAAGGAACTATATAAGAAGTATCATGAAAACTTTATAATACAGTTTGTAAAACACCGCTCTCCGCATAACAAAATCAGATTTTTGAAAAGGAAGCTGTTAGCTGTTAATACTCCGTACCAACAGGTATTTCTTTTATATTCCCAAATTAATGTGCAATCTGGCCTTGTGGCAGGACTAAATAGATGAGAGGTCTTCTGTTTCTTCTAAAGGTTACAGAAACTGGGGTTTGGTTTCAAGAACTTTGTTTTGGGAGTGGATGGTAGAGATTATTACTTTTTATATGTGGCTTTTTGTAGTAAATTTATCCTTCCTGCATTATTTGTTTTTGAGCAAAAGACACTCTGGTTGATGGAATGCAAATAGAGAAGCTTCTAGTAATTACAACAAAAAAGACAATGTTACTTTGAGCCTCAAAATATGATGTTGTCACCTTGGAAGGCTAAGAGCTTTTATTGTTACTTGTTTTACAGGTAGCTTGGTGACAAGATCCCTGTGTCAGCTGAAGCGATGTGACTTTTGCTAATGCAATAGAATGGTAGAATGCTTATCCTGACTGCAAGTCGAAGTGCATGAAGTGCACGTGTGTTTTGCTAATGTGAACAGAGATGTTTTCGGTGTCAACTGAATGGATTCCAGAACTACATCACAGAGTAAGAAGGAAATTTCTTGCAGCTTATGTACACGAAAAAACAGAGCTGGGCTGGGGTAAGAACCTTTGTGTCAACAGTTGCTTCTGAATAGTTGCTTTGAAAGCTCTTACCTATGCTCTTTGAAATACTTTTCGCTAGCAAATAGCTGGCAGTAACTGTCAGCATACGAAAACCTGCTCCAGGTCACATTGTTTCCCTGTATGATATTCAGAAAAAGTCTGTTTGGGCATCATTTCTAAAGTGCCATTTGTACGACCATGAAGAGTTTTATCACTGATATTAGAAATGCAAGGTCTCGTTCTCGTTGGTTGAATGTGCAGGATTAATAATTGCAGTTCACTGCATACTTTCTGAGGATCATGTTCCTCATCTTAATCAGTGTCAAGTTTCTATAGCAACTGGCATTTAAGAATGAGAGACAATAATGCGTGTTGCTGCCACTAATGGAGAATATGTTTGAAAATACATGTCCAAATATTTTCACACACACCTTTTTCCATCTCTTAAAGAGCTTGGATTGAGACCTGTGGATACTGTAAGATCATATTGGTATACGTTCATTTAACTAGACATCAAATAATATAATTATTTAATTTGCCATAGTTTTTTTCCTAAAAATGCTGAGCAAAGAAGGATGCAATAAGCAGAGTCATTTGTGGGTTTGTCTGTAATCAGTGTTTATATAGCATAACCATTATAATTTCTTAACAGAGATATATAAAGCTTGGTGGAACCCAGTTGCTTTAATGGCTAGTGTAGTCCAGTAGGAAGAGGTAGAAGGAGGCACAGACCACTGCAAAGCACAGGAGATAAGTGCGCTAAAACCTTTAGGAGCAGGTTTCCGTGAGCGTAGATCATATAGAAGCTTTGGATGCTAAAGTCACGGGGAGTTTTTCATAAGCCTGTTTGTCTGTCACACACAGAAACATTGGGGTAAACAGTTATTGTGACAGACAGGTATTTTACACTAGCACACCTTTCTAAAAATATCCAAACACGTATGGCTGAAGAAAAGAACGTAGGCAATATTTTACTGATTCTATGTATTATTATCAATAAGACTTTTAAATCATTCATGAGCTGAAGGATTCATTATGACTATTTTCTTGATTTTGTGAATATTAAAGGGATGTTGTCGTTTCTAACGTGTATGGCCTGACAGATGGAAGTTTTACCTTAGTTTGAACAGACCGTCTCATCATTATGATGCATTTTCTCTTTTTTATTTTGGCGCTGAAGTGCTGCATATTGTGGGCGTGGTAATTCCCATCTGTAAATCATTAGTGGTGAAGAAATGACACCTTATTTTGTCTATGAAAAGCAAACCTCATTCATTTACTCATGATAATAGACAATTATTTGTTTCTACCCCAGGATCCTTAAGACTGCGATAAACTTTGTGATAAGTCATAATTATGGATGATTATCATATTATCTGTAGAGCAGTCATATTGATCATGCTGTTAGGGAGGTGTATGTGTGTGTATTTGAGTAAGTCTGTGTTTTGTAAATATCTTTCCTGTGACCTTGTTCAAATCCTGTGGATATCTCTTTTAAGAACTCTCTTTTGAAGTGATTTTATGCACCTGAAGAAATACCTTGTTGCACACCTCTGAACTAAAAAGGCGAAAATTTTGCCAGACATGCATGAAATTACATTAAATTTTAGCATTTATGGCCTTGGTTCTTGGCTGCTATTGCTGCACAGGTTGAGAAAAGTAAAGAGGATTCAGCTGGATCCCCATAGCTTCCCCTATGAGTGGAGATGGATGGAGAAAGAGGATTTATCCATCATCACTGCTTCTCCCTAGTCAAGTGGAGGATTTGGAGCAGAAGAAGGGAGGAACCTCAATAGTGACTGAGTTGGAACCGAAGCCTGCCTTAGCAGCAGCAGGTAATTCCTTTGGGAGCAGAGAAGTCACTGGCAGAGCCTTTTTTTCAGTATTGTGTCCTGTGGTGCCCTGTTCTAGCCCAGCCTGTTTTATCTTCATTCCCTGTCCTCCTTCTTTCCATTTAGCGTGTCCTTTCTGAACGCAAATCACACTTGTATACCTGAGTGTGTAGAATTGAAATCTGCATCCCGTTGTGTTGTTTACTTTGCTAGATAGTTATATTCCTCTACTTGAAGCTTGCTCCGAGTTGTTTAGGGCAGCAGCTATCATGGAGTGGACTCCCTTCTGTGGTTGCTGGACGCTTGTAGCCACGCAGCAGAGAAGCAGCTCCACTTGTGTGCATATCAGGCTCAAATCCATGTGAGTGCTGCATGCAACCTGGCTACTGCCCTTCTGCAGCGTTTGAAACATTGGCAGTTGCTATAATCATGCTGATCATACTGTCTCCCTCAGGCGTGGAGGAGTATTTAACTCTTAAGAAGATACCCTCAGTAAGATAGCTTAAGGAATACACTATTTTAACATAAAAATTCTAGCTCATCGTTGTTTAAACAGTGAACTGAATGTTGTCTAAATGTGGAGCAGGTTTCCAGATAAAGCCATGTGGCCCTGTAGCAGGGTACGTTTAGACACTGAAAATTAATACGGAAAGTTTGAGCTCTAGTTTTATCTGATTGATGCAACGATATATTTTTTGGAGCTGTAACCAAGTTATATTTAGTAGTGATTCTGAGTCTGATCCTGTTGCCCTCACTCGTGTGTAGTCCTGCTCATTTCAAGCACCTGCAAGCTTTGCTCATTCAGTTAAGGTATTACAAACCTGTTCTGAATGTCCTTGATTCACTTGCATGGCCAGACTTTGTTTGAAGTCCTAAACCAATTTTTAATATATATTTTAGTTAGCTATGTCCTATTTTAAGTTTAATGAAGTACCTGAAAATGCCTGTGTTCATAGCAGACGCAGCAGACTACTCCATTAGACACATGTATCACCCAAATAAAAGTGGAAATGGACCTTATCCTAATAAGTTTTAGGTTGCTGTAAGAGGAGAAATAGATAATCAAATTTACACTTGTATTAAATTTGGACTTGTAAACTATAATAGGAGAAAGTTTAATCCAAGTGTCTAGCTGAATCTCTGAGGTTATGCTCTGGTTAGTTTTTTATTTTAGGTAGCAATTCAGCTTTTACATTTTATTTTGTTTTGTATAGTGGTTTATCTAGAGGAAACATAGTGAACAGAAAAAAATAAGAGCATTAGGCCACTTGGTGGTGTAATATGCAAAGGAAAACGGATCTGTCATGTCCAAGTCCAGGAAAGGTACATAATAGACTATTTTTATTTGCTTATTATCCAATTAAACATGGTACAAGACATTACCATGAACAATTACTTTTTAAAGACCTTTAATTTCAAGCAGGTAGTCAAGTACATTTTGTAGGATAAATCTGTTTTTATCTTACTGAAGGTGTTTGCATTCAAGCTTTTAATGCTCTGTTAGTTGCTTCAGAAATCCTGCACCAGTTCACAGTAGAAAATACATAATTTTAAAATGGAGAAGGCCACATGGAATCCATGGTCCCCACCCTGCGTATGATTTTAGTGACAGCTTTGGTTTTCATCTGCTGGAGCCTGGCATCCCTCACATTCACAACACGTACAGCAGCTTCTCCTCAACTCGTTGTATAATGTTTTATCCAGATGGCTGAGAAGCTGTGGCATTGGGGTGCTTTGAACCGCACAAGCGATGGCCAGAAAGCAGGGGTGATGGGCACCCACAGTCCCGTGCATGCTCCTGCAAAGGCTGCACCTGCCAGAGATCCGCATGAGCTGCACCATGATGTTGAAACACATACACTTACCAAAAACATATATATGCTATACAAAACAAAGGATAATGTGTGGAAGATCAGGTTGGTGGGGCCCATTTGTTTTTCTCCATGCAATAAGAAGAATGAAAGGTCTGGCCTTCCATTGCCTTTTAGTCCAAACTGCTTTGAATAGGCGCAATACTTTTGAGCTTGGCATGTTCTGTTGAGCAGTGTGTGCAGAGACAAAAATTTGTACTGCACACACTGGTGTTCATGTCGGGGGAGGAGAGTGAGGATAAAAGAATCAGTATAATGCTGTTCTGCAAATTCTTGCACAAGTCAACATTTTCCATGCTCAGTGGGGCCCACTGCTCCTACTTATACAGTCCTAAAATGACATTTGGCCTTTTGAAGGCAACTGTGTGGCTGATGTGGCCCCCGGTGAAGATGAATTTGACACCCCTGCACTAAGGAATGTCAGTTTTCGTCAAACTATTGTTCTGAAATGGTAATCAGAATTTTCTTTTCTGGAGGAAAGAAAAAAACCAAGGAAAATAGAGGAAGTTTTCATTCCTACTTGACAGAAACATTGAAGTAACAGTTAAGTTGCATTTTCAGATTGCGGAAGGGAAAAAAGATGTTTTGACTGGTATTTGGCTTCAGTTTGGTTTGGCTTTTTAGCCTACAGCCTAGAAACGAAGAAAATTTAGGCCAAGGCTGTTCAGATTAAATTGAAGACCTGATTTAGCCTTGTCCTTGATGATTGTACCCGATCTAGGTACTAAAAGAAGTAGCAGGTACTTGCAAGTGTCCGAGGGGCTGCTAACCTGCTGGGACCTTGGCTGAGGTGAATTTATCTGTATCATATTCTTATGTTCCTCTGTCAATCCAGAGTGTGTAGTTGAAGTGAGAACTTCCCACGTTGGCTCTAAGATCTGTAAGGATGGGCTTACCCTTTAAATCACTGTGGAACGTACTCCTGGCTTTGGGAGACAGACAGCATCAGTGATGGTTGATCTCTGTTTTATCTTGCTTGTTGGTGTAGATGTTTACAGATATATAAAGGGTGAGTGTCAGGAGGATGGAGCCAGGCTCTTCTCAGTGACAACCAGTGACAGGACAAGGGGCAATGGGTGCAAACTGGAACACAGGAGGTTCCACTGAAAGATGAGAAGCAACTTGTTGGGGGTGAGGGTGGCAGAGCCTGGCCCAGGCTGCCCAGGGAGGTTGTGGAGTCTCCTTCTGTGCAGACATTCCAACCCGCCTGGACACCTTCCTGTGTAACCTCATCTGGGTGTTCCTGCTCCATGGGGGGATTGCACTGCATGAGCTTTCCAGGGCCCTTCCAACCCCTGACACTCTGGGATTCTCTGTGATGACCTCCTGGATCATTTGCTGCTGGAAAACCTTCAGAACTTCCCAGATTTTTCCATAAATTAGACCTGAAATATATTTAACTTTCCCATAGCGAGCCAGCTGGCAGATAATTGTGCTCCTTATGTTGTGCACGTTAGCTCCTGAAGCTTCCAAGCGGTATTGATGAGCAAGGATGTGGTGTAGATAGGGAACACACAATTCGCAGCATACTTCTATAGCTCCTGTGATATCCGCCACAACTGTGTTTTCTGAGTGAAATCTTGGAGGACGGCAGCATAAACAGTGTGTACCTCAAGGTTACTGATCCTTTAGATTGCTGATCATATGTAACTGAAATAATACTATTCCAATATCGAAATATTAAGGATCTGTTGCAGGCTATGAATCTTGTAGAAATTACTATGTAGAAGTTACTAAGAACTTTTGGGTTAAACTTCTGGGTTTTTTTCGTTTTCCTCTCTGAACCCGCTCAATTGATCAATTTTTTGTCACCTTTAAAGAAAAAAAATCAGTCCTTTGCTCAAGGAAGTGATGGAAGGAGTTAAGGATTCAAGCATGTTACTGTTCAGATACGGTCTGTTTGGTTAGACCTAAATTCCTAATGTCATTGCTCGTTAATGTTGTTGTGCCAAGTGTTTATGCATGAGTGTCCGAGAAGAACAGGACGTGATCAATTCAAAACGGCCTTGTCAGACTGCATGAAGAATTCACTCTGAGATGTATATGGAAATGCGTGCTTTATGATTCGCTCTGACAGGATATTCACATTGCTGCTTTAAGTGTTGCTCCAAATCTTTTCACAGTAGATGATCAATTAGTGCTTTACTCATTCTTTCTATTGATTGAAAACATGAAAACAACAATACGGCCACATCTCACAGGATTTTTCTGTATGCTATGAAAGGAAATCCATCAGATCAGTGATCTGTCCGGGTCTGTCACCACCTGGTTCTGAGGAGATGTCCCTCTCGTTGCTGTGATTTCCTCGTTTCCCATTTTAGTAGAAAGTGACCTGAATCACAGCACCTGATTCTGGTCTTGCAATTGGAATGGACTTTTTGTGTAGATTTGTGTAAACCCTTCTTTCCCTTCTTGTTTCCGAAGGAGACTACTAAGGCTAAAAATTGCTTATCTTAACAGGTTGTGAAAGTTTACACAGAGTTGCATGAGGCAAGTTAAATGTGTGGTACCATCGTTATGTCCTGCTGTCAAACGTTTATTTCTCCAAAGGACTTTGTCTTGCATGCTGAGGATGGAATGATCCGATATAATTGGAAGCTTGAAGTGCTTCCTGTCTTGTGGCAGGTGGTTCCACAGCCTGATTGGGCGAGAAGGTGTTTTCTCTTAAACCTTGTCTTTATTGAAATATCTGAACATTAGAGATATTTCTGAATGTAGCTCCTGATCTCAAGCTACTCCTAAGAGCTGTTGCCAAAGTGGTACATCAGAAGCAGTTCAGGAAGCAGTGTTACCATAGTTAGATGGCACTTTCAGAGTCCTTGCTAGACCCTCAATATTGCTGGAAATGTTTATTTCAAATAATCTATAAGGGGCAGTGCAAACATTTTTCTGCTTTTTATAGAACCCGTTTCTCATTTTGCAAGTGGGTGCTAGATAAAAATGGCAATGCAACTTCAGAAAATTAACCTCACACTTTTGCTTGATTTAATTTGAGGCATAAATATAAGAGTCATACTTATTCGACTGAAACCTTATATTTATTGTTCCCTACCAGAATTCTTGCTTTATAGTACAGAGCAACACTTCACAGTTGCCAAGTTTCACTGGAGATGAAGTGATAATCTCTGGCTGTAAGTTGTAAATTGCTTTGGGATAAAAGGTACTGCATAAATGTAAATTGTTACCTTATTAAATGCAAGTGTAGCATAACATAGTTTTCAAAGTACTAATGAGTATTTTCTTTGCAAGTCTGATGGCTTTTTTAAGATAAAATAGCACTGGGTGTATTTAATCAGCCTAAAAGGTTCTTATCTAGCTCATTGTGATGCTTATTTTTATTGCTATAAACAAACAGTATTTGGAAGAATTGCAGGATAAAATAAGCTAAAGTTACAATGTCCTAATGTTTTGATTACCAATCAGGTTGCTTATTTTCCTGTTTAAATCAAAATGAATTTTTTATGATAATTCGTACTAAAATACATTATTTTATCATGTTCTTGTCACACAGAAGACAATGTCATAGAATCTAGTCTGTATGTGCAAAAGGATTAAAGATGGTAACATCACAGACACTGTGAATGAGAGGATCGTTTGGGGGATATTGAACTGAAGTACTGATGAATACCATTTTAACATGTTTCTGTATCGTTTGGATCGCTTCAGTTCCTTCCCCCCATTTATATGCTTGGTTTTTAATAGTGTGAAGGAATAAAAATAAAGGAGACTATAACTTAAATGAGGCTGGAAGATCATCAGGTTCTTATAAATTAGGCAATTGTGGTTGTTAGGAAGTGCTGGGATCTCACTTCTACCCGACTACATTTACCACTCATTTGAGTTACCATAAGAATACAAATATATGTTTACATACCAACCACTGCAACGTGACAGGTAATATGCTTAAAATGTTGTTGTTTGACAGACTTATCCAGGGAAGAAATGGAGGAAAATAGCAAGGTTTTAAGTAGAAATTGCTTAGGAAGAAGGACCATAGCTGAGTATGTCCTTGTATATGGAGCAAGCAGGGGAAAAAAAGCTCCCAGATAATTGGAAATTGTCAAGTTCTGTAACAGTTGTGAGAAAAGCAGCAAGCAAAGCTTGAGGAGAAGGGTTAAGCCAAAGTAGCAAAAACCCATTAAGGCTTAAATAATGGTACAAGAGCATGTAAAAACTAATTTTTGTTGAACACTCAACTTTTAGCAGGTCGAACATAGTTTCATTTTTGTCCTGAAGTACACTTCAATAACAATATGTACTTCTATATATATATTTAAGAATACTAAATGATGTATATAAATGCTGAAAGTTTTATGCGTGTGCATTTTAGCAAGTCTAATTTCACTCTCAGGGCATGTTCACATCAGGTAAACACTGCCATTCTGTGTTTTGATTCGATTCATTATTATTCTGACATAATTTGCGATATAAAACATGGGAAGGGAATAATGCCAGTGCAGCAACAGACAACATGGTGAAAAATGAAACTATATTTTCCGGAGGCTTATTGCTAAGCCAACCTCATGGCCAAAAAGGAACAGAAATCAGTACTTTGGTGTGAGTACACATAGATGGCAGAAGTGAAGGGGTATTAAGTGTCTATAAATATCAGTACCCAAATGAAATTGCATTTGTGTCCTGTATGGGTCCATCTAACTGAGGCAGCAAGGGGTGACGTGGGCTCTGTTCACCTGTAGTCTCTGCAGAGTTTTTTGTTGGTCCGTGTTGCAGCCACATCTTTATTTTGCTGGGTGACCATAGGAACAGCAGGAGCCGCTCCACCTGAGATTTACAACAGCTTCTGTTTTATCAGCTGCCCACCTCATCCCCTGATGGTCAACTGCAAACCGGCACGCGGCTTTGGGGTTAAACAGTGCCGACAAAACTAATTATAGTTAATTTGGGTCCTCTGGCCCCAGCTCAACACAGCAGTTAAGCATGACTTCAAGAGTCATGGTTCAGAATTCAAAAGTGGAATTGCACGTGCACTGCTGGCTATGGCGTTTGCTCTTATTGTCTTGGGGCAGGAGGGGGTGCAATTTTACGGTGCAGTCGTGGAGATTTCTTACATGGAATTCTTAATGGTTTCCAGGTACTGGAATATTTAATGATGTTTCCTACATAAGTAAATACTGTTTAGATGTTTTAATTCATATTTTTCCATGCTATTCAATAAATATGAAGCAAGTGTTTATGCAGTAGCCCATTAAGATGCTCCATATTGAATCAACTTTGTCAAGGAGTGGCGGGATGAGGATTTATGGCGAGAGTAGAGGTATAGAGGCCCAGCATGGAGAGGGAGCACAGCTGATCACAGAGCCTGGTTGGCTCCGGCACGCTTCAGGAGCACGGCTGCAGCTCTGTCCAGAAAAAACAGTTCCAGGAGAGGTATCGTCTGACCCCACATCTCATGGAAACCTTTCGTTACACTTATTTTTTTCTCCCTCTAATCCAGGGGTGTCAAACTCATTTTCACTGGGGGCCACATCAGCCTGCTCTGAAAAATGATAATATCTGCTAAAAATCAAAGGATGTGAACTAGAGCAGCTTTATGCTAGTTGGTTTTAGATTATTTTCTGCTTTCACTACAATTTCCTACTTAGGCAAATACTGTGTTCAGGAGAACTACAGGAAAAAAGCTAGATACACAAATAACTGTTTCTTGGTTTATCCTATTCTTTGGATATCGAAAGATTAAATATGGCTCTGGTCTTTAAAATTAACCTGCAGATGTTGTACAGCTGCTCGTCAATGCCTGAACACCTTCCTACCTGAAGCGTCATAGGGTATCCCACCAAAGTGATTAAAATAAGCACTATTTTGTGAAAAGAAGCATAACAGATAAAGTGAATCCAAGCATTTATTAAAGATGAAGGTAACAAGAAGCAAACAGCTTTCTCAAAAGGGAAGCAATGTTTATTGACCTTACCTTACTCGTGGTCCTGTCCGTATCCCTGTAGTGTTAAAGCATTTCAGAAAAACATAGCATTTCTTTAGCACAATGACATGTTTAACAGTCTGCTCAGGCCATTTCAGACTTCCATTAGAACTGTATCATTCCATCGAGGATGCTTATCCATACACCTTCACAAACTGATTTGAAAAACCAGAGCAGTTGTTTTTCTAGGCTGAATTTGGAATTGAAATCCAGCGGCCAGTGCCAGTGCTTTCACCTGGTTTACACAGGTGCATAGTTGATTTGAATGTCCTTCAAGTTTTATACATCTCATTTTATAGTCAAGGAGTTGCACGGGCTATTCTTGACTACAGACAACGTGTTTTGCTTTATTCTTCTGTGCTTACTCACTGACAAATTTCTGCATGAACCAGCTAGATACCTGGAGCCTTTACATTTATAACCGAAGGAAAAAAAAGTATATGGCTTAATGAGGTGAGGGTGTGCTCCTAATGCTGCTGAATTGGGGAGTGAGTAAATGTGAAGACTTCTCTTAGCCAACAGGCAGCTAATTAAATAATAACCTTTTCAGTTAAATGCATTATTCTTCACACCTTGAAACAAGGTCAGGTTCTGTTAATAGATTTCAAGCCACTTTGTATTAGAAACAGATTGTAACATGTATTGACTGTAGGCCTTGTGTTATTTTCCTTAAAGCAAGAAAGCTTGTTCTGTGAGTGTGCGGTTCAAGGCATTTGCAGGCAGGATGAGCTGCTGGTTTGGTAATACCACCTAAGAGAACTGCTTTTACAGAGCTTAAAAGTACTTAAATTCTCATGTCAGGCTTGGATTTCACAGCCCACGCCAACACATTCTAGAGATAGAAGTTGATGGAAATAGTTACTGACCAGCAAGAGAGACGATCAGAACAGACAGGACCACTGTTCCTTCTCAGGAATGCTGTAGTTCACCAACAGTTGTCAGTTACTTGTTAGCACAGTTCCTCGAGTATTTTAGCCAAAATTAATCCAAAACTCAATTGTATTCTAGAAATCTTCAGGATTAAATGCAACCAACAGAATTTGAGCTCTCTCTTGGCTTTAATGATAAATTATTCTGAGTTCTGCTCCGCAGCCTTGACTTGCCATTGACTGATGCAGAGCTTCAGCTACTGAAAGTTCATAAGAAAGAAGGTGAAGATGTATTTTGTATCAGCTGTGAAAATAAGCCATTGAGCGACACCTGTGTACCAGTAAGTCAAAAAAGTCAATGAAGCTTATTATTTACTTCACAAGGGAGGCCCAAACAGAAGTGCTGCAGCCACACTTGTGAATGATTTGTACTGTTCACTGCCACATCCATCTGCAAAAATAGGCTTCCTCGCAGAATTTAGATGACTAGAAATGCCTCCTCTTTGGCTTTATTAATGTCATTTATTTTTAATAGAGGGGAAAATTGAAATAAGTTCTTTATGTGAAGCCTGTTGAGGAAAGGAATCTGGGGAAAAAAAACTTAGAAGTTAATATTTTTTTTTTTTTTAATCTAGAAATCTTGTGCTTAGTAAGTGTTTAAAAATTTCTGGCAGTCCTGTTAGTAAAAATAATTATTCACAGCCTTCTGGGTGTTGTGGAGCTTTTCATTTCATATGTTCAAAAGAAAGGGAGATTCTTCCAAATCCTCAAATGTACAAAAGTACATTAATTTCATTTTCATCACATTTCTTCATTGCATTAGATTTGCATGGATTTTTAACCCAGAGATTTAGCAGTGGTGTGGGAAGACAAGCTTTCTTTTTGCCTTTTTTTTTTCTTTCCAGGAGGGCATTTTGGGTCATTTTAGATGAAAGAAACTTCAGTTCATGCTATTATGTTGGTTTCCTGGTTACAGCTCAGTTTTGATTCCTCCTCTAGAGGACACACGAAAGGGAAAAATCTTGGCAACTATATTGGACCTCTGGGTGGTTGCGTTCCTTTTTAATTTTAGCACAGATTCTAGTTAGTACTTCTGAATAACATCAGCCTTCCTCCTCAGGTTGGTCCCACTGTTTATCTCTTGGGCAGAGGATATTTATTTGTGGGGACTGTTTAGGTAGAGCTGTCCTGGTCAGTGTACCTAGAAGTGATGGTTCTTGTTTGTTTGACCGAGGAATATGGTTCCCTGGGACTACAGAAGGCTCACATGGTTTAACAAAATGCAAGATACTGCAGTTCGCAAGAACAGTTGCAGACACTCTAAGTGATGGAAAGGCCATAAAGATGTCCCCAAACAAGGATTTTTCTGATGAGGCCACCGTTTAAGGCTCAAGTTAATGTAAAGGCACAGGAGGGAAGGTTGGGTGGTGTTTGCGTAGAAGGGGGAGTTCTGGATAGCTCTACTGCCATTGAGCAGCCCCTAAAATATCTCAATTATTGTATTAGAGTGAGTGTATTAGATCTTTTGGAGGAAAGAATTTTTCCTGAAGGAAAATGCTAAAGTGACCTCCCAGTATGAGTTCTGTGTTACATCTGCTGCAGGTGCAATGATGAATCACATTGCTCTTTCGAAATATATTATCTAAATATATTGGAACACGTAAATTGTTGGCCATTCACATGGGTGCTTAGGAAGAACATCTCCCAAAAGAGAGATGTAGGAATTTCTTGTGTCGATAGTGAATATGGTTATATTCTTTCTTCCCTATTTATTTTTAGTCAAATGCAGATTTATGTTTCACTGTGCTTTACTAATCATGCAACCACTTGCTGAATGTTTTACGATGGGTCTGTTTCTCTGGGAGTGCCTGGTACACTGAGTATTCTTGATGACAACTGGTACTTCATAAATGCAGGATATTAATAGCATAAGAGCTTTATTACTTGTTTAGAGTTCTACAGGTTGTTTCTGTTAAGAGAAGAATTTTTTTATGTGGAAAGACACATAAAAGCAGTTTCTTATTCACAGACAATACATACAGTACTTAGCTAGACATGGTTGGGATCATATGGCAGCAAATAATTTATTGGCTTTTAGGTCCTGACCCTTTGTTTTCGCAAGTGCACTTGCTCTCTTGTTTTCTCTCTCAGGGATGTATTACCAGGCTTTTCTCCCTCTGTCCTTGACTTTCCTGCTGCTTAATTCCTGCTGCTTCAAGTTGCCTTTATATATTTGCATGTGACTCTGCTGAAAATCTTCAGACTGCGTTTAGCATTTGAATGTGGAGGAAAATCTCAGTTTGCCTGGCCCAGCTTCTAGAGCTTCATGGCTGCAGAAATGGTGTTGGGAGTGGTGGCTGCCATGGAAAAATGGCCACTGAGCTGCTCTCGTCATGACACGTGGCTGCTGCACCTGCTGGCCTGAAGGCAAGTTAGAAGACTACCAGTAGGTCAAAACCCCATTGCTAGGGAGCTGCCTGATGTTGAGTATGGAAGAGCCAGAATGAACACATATTTTGTGCACCTAAAAGACATTGGGAAGACAACTAGAAGGCTTTTGCGTACAGCTTGTACCACTTGGAACATCAATGTTGTGCTGCCTCCTTTTTGGCTGATTTTATCTGAGCGTGTTGTTCAGCATTTAAGTCACAATTGGTTTTCCAGCAATACTGCATAGCATTGAGATTTGGATATAAATGCAAGAATATCTGAAATTATTTCGGATTTGATCGTGTAGGAACTACTGCTTGTGTGTGGAACCAAAGTGCTGTATTTCATTGCCTTAGTTCCACAATCAGATACACATTTGCTTAACAGGGAGGAGAACCTACTGTGCGGATCTGTATCCCCATTGATCACACAGAGAAAACATCGCCACCATCATGTAAAATAAACCATTTCTTATGCCTTGTGATTATCAGACATTATTAGCAGCTTGTTGGTGTTCATGTGACAACTCTTACTGCCTTTGTTATAGATATGGATAGCCTTAGACCTATTTTTTTTGTTGTTTTGATTGACATGAGAATATAGCACGTTAAAAGACTGTCTGACGTATTCTGGCGGCTGCTTTGTTGCTGTAGAGGTCAAGGTTTCGTTGTTCCAGGTGTTCTGGCTACCTACAGAGAGATGGCCCTTGACCAAAATATCTTACCATCTAACTGCAAACCAGAATTTTTACATTTTGCTGATGTTATGGCTCGGAACATTTTCCTGTACCTTTAACTAATCCTATTTTCAGTGGCTCAGAATGCGATTTTCAAGCTGTGTGTTTACGTGCAGTAGGACAGGTGCTTTCAGGGACCGACCACTCATTGGGACTGTCACTGTGCTCAACACATCTAGTATTTCTGAGAGGCATTGGATGTATTCGTTTTGTGGTTATACAGCTTAACAAATTCAGGGTAATGGGACAGATTATTGCCAAAGTAGCTATTATGGTATCTGGGAATACAGAAGACATTGCGAGGACTGAGCTGTGATTCTGATGTTATGATGGTGTTTACCACTCCATGACTCCGCATCTCCTTTCCTAGATGATTGTGGGGAGCAGGAATTGTGTCAGTGCTTTATTTTTATTGTTTATATTCTTTTAGAATGACGTATGTCGGCCTTTCTTTAAACATGATTCTTCTGGTGTCACTTGAACCTTTATTTTAATGATTTAATTATTTTGGGATTGTGTTGAAGTTTCTTCTCCCTCCTCAGTGCTAATTGATTGTGCTTTTATTTTAGATTTTATACAGTGCATGGTGAAGCACTCATTGATGGATTATTTGATGTACTGAAGGAAAGAACGAAGGTCTAGTGAGATATGATATAATGCTAGAATATTGTTGCAATTCAGACAAAAATAGTGGGTGATTTAACTTATATGAGAGGTAAATATGCTACAGAAAGTTCTCATTTATATGTTTAATATCTTATAAGCTAGTATAAAATGTGGTGGTTTTTTTCAAGAGTAATTTAGACTAAATAAGTGGAAACTATGTGCATAGTTAGTAATTGCTATTCTCATCATAACAGCAAAGTAAAAATATGTAGTATTACTTCGGGGATGCTATTCAGGATGAAAGAATGCTGTGTTTCAAGGCAAGTGGAAAGTATGATTAATGCTTTAGCAATGAAGTATTTTGGATGTTTTCATGTGTGGAGTTACTGTCATACCACTATAAAGACTTAGTCCTGGCTTATAAATGAGTTTGAGCCCTACAGTTCCTTGTATGAGATGTTTAAAGGTCACGTCCCTTTTTGGAGTTTTATTTCTAAAACTAATGCAGCAGAAATAGCTTCCTATTTGAAATCTTTCCAGCAGAGGCACATGTTGAATGCAAATTCAGTCGAGTTCTTTCGCAGTCCTGTTTCCACTGCCAGAGTTTGCTCTGGAGCACTTGCCTGTTGTCTTCGCAGTGTCTGTCCCATCTTGGATCTGCTGAAGTCAGAACGGGGCGATGCAGGTACCAGATCTGCAACCCAAAAGCGCAAGATAGAAAGAGAAAGATCAGGATAGTCTCATTATCAGAAATCGAATGAAAGAAGGACTTAACTTGGAGGGTTTTATGAGAGGAAGCAAGAGCAGAAATGAGGTCAGGAATGGAAGACAGACCGTGACTTAGGAAGGGAAGCAAGACCACACTTTGCAGATGAAGTGGTACAGCAAGTAGACTTGCTCATTCCTTGTTCTTAGTCAATTTTGCTCTGAAAAGTTCTTGTGAATAACATATACATTTGTCAACCACGCAATTTGTTTGGAGAGATTGCAGTGACATTTCACAGTAATATCATCCCATTTTAATACATTTTAAAAAATCATGTTTAATTCATCCTCTGAAAATGGTGTGGGTAGCAACTGGAAACATTTCTTGAAGGATGCAAGGCATTCAGGATGCCAGATGAGAACAGTGGCATATGGATTTTGATTTTTCTGTGAAAGAAGTTGGAAATCTTCACCCCAGCGAAGCAGTTCAAAGTCAGGCTTTATAAAGCTATTCTTTGCGACGCAAATATGGAAACCAACCTTGTCATTTTTCGTTGGTGTTGTGCTCCGCAGCCGAAGATCCAGGAGAGCTTTGGCGAGCCATAGCTGACATTGTGCCGCTGGTGGCTTCCCCGCAGTGTGAATTCCTTTGAATGGCAGTTTCTCTAGGGGGGATTAGCCACCACAGATGTCACAGATCCTGGGAATATCTTCCATGATAAAAAAAGGAGAGCTGGCATCTCAACTGTCATTTAATAATCTACAGACTCGTTAATTTATGTGTTTTATGAAATTTGATGCCTGCAGATACAACAAACCTGTTCTTCAAGTGCTTGCTGCTTTGATTGCAAAATGTGTATTAATTTATGTTCTTGTAGAACAGTTAGATTATAAAATGCCAAGTTGTCTTTGCTTTGTATCTTTTAACATAGCAATGGATATATCAGGAGTGCTGATCTCCCCATTATGTATGTCTTAAAGCAAGCCTCTTTGACTAATACCTTTCCCTTCCTTTTCTTGTCCTCTCCTCCCTGTGTAATGTTAGTCTAAAATGCTGATTAAGGTCAAAACAAGTTTATGCCAGTTAAAAACAGACATATGGAAAGTTCCAGCACTGAGCCCCATAAGCTATGAGGGAGGAATTTATAGCCTCGCAGTGCTCCCAGCGCTTCTCTTTAATTAACTACTCTAAGCATCCTGAAATTCTCAACAATAATCTGCCTGACAACAGGGAACCCTCTAGTTCTGTATATAGTAGTGATGACCCTGCCCAACAGCACAGAGGAGTGTATCAGGTGTTCTGTGACCTCCCAGCAAACTCTGACACTCCTTGGCCTGTGCTGAAGGTGTGAAAAATCAGTGGGTTCACTTGTTTTGCCCTTATTTAAGGAAAGCATACCTACCTTCAGCTTTACTGATTTTACTTGTAAAAGCACATTTGTTTCTTTATTTTTAAGAAACAGCCAAACAGACAGAATTCCACGATGCTTTTAAGCATGTATAGAATCATGGAAACATTCTGGTTGGAAAAGGCCTTTAAGATCATCGATTCCAACCATCAACCCAACCATGTCCCTGAGAACCTCATCTCCGCGGCTGTTCAACCCCTCCAGGGAGCCCACGTTTATTAAGTTATCTGCTGCCTCTTATGACCCTTAGGGTTCTTTTTCAGAGTTACTGCTTTCCAGAATACTCCATCCTATAAATATGACCACCCCTGTTTGTTCACAGATACATGATCTCACGTTTGGCTTTGTTTATATCTGTTCTCTCATTGGCTATACAGGACCTATTCTTGCTATGGTTCAGCTCTCCATCGATCGTTACCTGCAAACTTTTTCAATATTTATATGTTTTCTCTTTGTCACTGTTGAAAACATGAAATGCCACTGACCACAAATTCATTTTGTCTTAAGAATGATTCAGTTTTTAATTTCTTAATATTTGCCAATTTTCTTACTATTAATTGAAATTAAGAACAGTTGTTCATTAAAGATCTCACAGCCATTGAAGTGCTTTATGTCTGCACCTCTCACCTTTATCAATCCAACTTATTTCATAAATGAAAGAGATTAAGTAAATCTGATGTAAACTTTACATTATTTTCCAAGCTGCCTTGTGATTAGGAAATACGTGTGCCCTGCCAATATCTAGACATTTTCCTTCTTCATTTTTTAAAATTACACTAAAAACTCTCTTGTAATAACTACAAAAATATGGTAAGCTATAAAGCAGTGTCATACAGTTGTTATTGATTATCGTAATGACTAATATGCATGTGGATATGTCCAGATTGGGGGCATTAATTCCGTCACAGAATTTAGGGGAAGCTGTAGCACCTGCTGAGGTTCAGGGTCAGGATTTTCATGGTTAACTTGTACTGTGCTTTGTGCTGGTAGATCATCTGCTTTCAAACTAACGAGTTTATGTTTATGGGGCTGGTATTAAAGGCGTGTCTGTAGGCTGGAAGGTTTTGGGGAAAGGTTACAAAAAGGTATAGAAAAAGGAAGCTTCTCAATTATTAAGTCCCTAAGTACAGTGGTACTAAAAATAAATGATGACATATTTACTTCCATGAAATAACGTTACTGTCTTTGGTTCCAAGTTTTAATTTTTCACTGTCAGGAGTAAGTATTGATCAATTCACTATTGTGGAAAAAATGCGGCTTTTGGAGAACTTAGGTTTGTTTCCTTTCCATTTTATTGGGTGGGACAATGTTTTTGTTTAAAGCAAAGGGTGAAAAGCAGGCTGATTGACATTCTGCATGACTTTACAATCTTCGCCATGTTAGCCTGTATTTCTTCCCTTTTGAAGACAAATTCCCAGCCATCCCCTTATTCCTTTTTTCCCCTCTGTCCCTGACCCTGTCATTACACTCTTGAACCCCCTCATGTGGCCTTTTTTGATGCTGGCCAGAATGGGCCAGTGTCTCAGATGAGGAGGTTTCATTGTTTCGTAAAATACCATATTTATGAGAGCACTTCTGAAGCTACAAAGGGCAGTTAGACATCTGACTGAAAATCAGTATTAACTGGATACTTTACTCCCTTTCTACCTTTCAAAATCTCACTGTCTAATAGTATTTCCCTCTGGAGTTGTCTGAATAAGAAGGATAACAAATGCGTGTGTATCGTGGTTGCTTACCCAAGACATTGCCACGTAAATCTAGTAAGTGAGGATCAAGATACTTTGTGATATGCTCCACCATGTCAAAACAGTGGCTAAATCTTTTCACTGAAGTGGTGATTAGGAAATTTATATTTAATCCAAATAGTCCCTAAGTGCCGCTACAAAGAAGTAAGACTTAATTGCATTATTGCTTGTGACATATATTGTATGCAGTACACATTAGAATCACATGCATTGTACAAAGATTTTCAGTATCAGCTTTATTAATAGAGGGTGAGCATTTGAAAATTCCGGTGCATTAACATGCTAAAGACATTTCTGCTTTCTGAAGTTCCATATGTTCTGACTTGAAAGTGACTCTACCAAGGGCAACGTTAATGGAGAGAATATTTAGCTATTTTTCAAACTTCTAAGTATATACAACCACTGTTCCCGCTTACTTCAACAAATAAAACAGGTTCAGTAAAACAATATGTAGCATCTAAGGAAACGGGAAAATGGTTGTGTGAACTGAAATTTTGTAATTTGCCCACATGTCCCAGTCACTCTCAATGGAACATTTACACCTGGGAACACCTATATTGCTTAAGAAAGTGAGATTTAGCCCACACTGCCACATCAGAATTGTGGTGC